>NC_048900.1:22355640-22575487 GCF_011077185.1 Oxyura jamaicensis | reverse complement strand
CCCCCCCCGCTCCGTTTTGGCCGTTTCCCCTTCGTTTTGTGTGTGTTTTTTTTTTTCTTTTTTTTCTTTTTTTTTTTTGCTCGCCGGCCGGCGGTTTTTTGAAAATTCCCCGAAAAAATGGCGAGGGGTGGCGGTTCAGGAAAGTGGCCCTTCTGTGGGAAGGTGTCTTTTTAAACAAGAAAAGAAGCGTTTTAAACAAAAAAAAGCACTCTATATTATATATATATATATATATATCCCTCTATATTATATATATATATAACTACCTATTTCAGTTCCTGCAGGGCAGCTTCTGTGTGGCTTTTTTTTTTTTTTAAAGTTGAATTCCGCGATTTTATTTTCCAAGGGGGTGTGTTCCCCTCAGAAGGCTCCCCCCTCCCCCCTTTTTTTTATTTTCCTTATTTTTATTTTTTTTTTATCACCCATTAACCGCGAAGGGAGGCAGGCTGCTGCTGCCCGCGGAGCCGCCGGGAGCTGCCCGCCGCGATGTACAACACGGTGTGGGATATGGACCGCGATGACACGGACTGGAGGGAGGTGATGATGCCCTATTCCACCGAGCTGATATTTTATATAGAGATGGACCCCCCAGGTACGGAGCCGGGGCCGGCTGTGCGCGTCCCCTGCTGCTGCCTCCCTTCCCTCTGCCCGGTGGAGGGGTGATCTGCAGAGGGAGAGGAAAACCAGGGGGGTTAAACCAGCTACGAAGCCCGCTTGAACTTCTCGGAGACCCGAACCCCCTGGCTTTGGAGCAGAAGTGCTTTAAGGCCAGGGTTTTGGGGGGCCGGTGGGGAAACAGCTGCTGGGGAGGTGGAAGAGCGCAGCAGGAGGAGAGCTGTGCCCAGCTCCTCTCCTGAGCATCTTTTTTTGGCCACAAAAAAAAAAAACGACCACCTTCTATTGAAAAGCGTATATTTCAGCTGCGTTCATTTCTGGAGCAGCGGTTTTATTAGCCTCTTCACCTGCGTGCCTTTATGTGCCTGTAACACTTTGATGGTAGTGATTTACCTCGCTCCCTTCGGTTTCGGTTTAATAGTTTTTCCAGTTCCTGAGACCCTTTTTCTCTCCAGCTCCCTTCCAGCGCTGACAGATTCAGTGTGTGCCGTCGCTGGGTTTTGTTCTTGTGGGGGGAGCGCTTGGGAAGAGGCTGGGATACTTTCCTCGAGGCAGCGTTATTGCATAGCATTTTATAACCTCCTTCAGAAGGTTTTGCTGCAAGGTTGTTGCTTTTTTTTTCATTGATTGCCTGTACTGGAAATGGAGAAATGCTTTGTCTGTTGCCTGCCTGAAGTTGTTAGATGGGATAGAAAGTTTCCTTTGAGTCAGAGCGAGGAGGGAAGGCTGGCGAGTACGAGGAGAAGAGTTGGATTCTTTCTTTGGTAATGAATTAAAAAATGCACATAGAAGTGGTGGTGAAACCGTACCTGTACCTCTGAGAGTGTAACTGGCTGCGAGCGGGAAGGTAATGAAGGACCTCGATGTGCTCAGGTCTCTCATCTGTGTATTCAGGGTGCGCAGCAAAATACACCCAAAATCCCAGCCTGTTGAGAAATTGATAGCAAATGAGTACTTGCAAGTGGTGTCTTCCGCGTAGCGTGTGCTGCTGGAGTTTCAAAATGCACTTCAATCCGTGCTTGAATTGTGGCTCATGTCTCAAAGTGGGGTTTAGTCTCTTTGTTTCAGCCCGGCGAGCTCTTATGTGGGCACTTTTAATTAAAAGGGGAAGGGGGATCGTCATACGATTTCCTTGGATCTCAAGGACCTGTAGTCACTTCCTCCGGTAACTCTGATGCTTTCGAAATTGGACAGATCTCTGGGATATTCAGTGCTGGCCTCTGCTCGTTAAATTCCTGCATAGCTGACACTGCCTATTTTTAGAAGCTTCTCCTGAAAGCGTGAAGTTCGGTCAAATCTGTTTGCTCGCCTCTGTGAATTTCAAAGAGTATCTTCTTTGTAAATGCTTCTATTTGCACAGCTAATATTTGTTTCTACTTGTATTGAGCAAACAAAGAAGAGTTCCCTTGTAGGTGACTTTAAACAACTGGCGCTGGGCTTCTGCAATTAAGAAAATTTAAAGCCTTGACTTGGTGTGAGGAGGTTGCTGAAAGGGACTGCCCTAAAGGGGCTGGTCAGGAAACGCTTCTCAGTATCTCTGCAGAAAGTGCCATGCAGCTTTGGAAGTTTACATTAAGCAGCAGTGCTTCTGTCACTAACTGTATCAGGATTTCCATCGGTGGAGCGGTATTGTCAGGGATCAGGGCTCTGCACGTCCCAAACACCAGCTAGTAAAAGGACTTAATGCTGCACGCAGATCCCCCGGAGCGTTCGGTAACTTTATCCTTCATTTTTCTGAATGGGAAAAGTCGGAGCTGGAAATGATGCCCGGGATGGTCCCCGTGTGCGTGTCCTGCGTTGGTAGTGCTGTAACTCCCAAACTGCAGGGGGAGGGAAGGAGAGCGTGGCCCAGGTGGGCTTTTTTTCCTCTTGATAGGGTGGAAAAGCCTTTTCTGGTGCGGGATGATAGGTCATCCCTAAGGGGAGCGTAGAGGAATTTGTTTGGAAGACTCAGACGCCGCGTGCCTTGGGATAAAGTCCCTGCGTTTGCACCCGGTAACGAGCACAGCTCTGCCTGGCCTGCTTCCAAGGAAAATTTGTGAAGGTTTTCGGTACAGAATTCCCCCGTGCAGGGATTCAAGTTCCTGAGCAGCTGGATGGTGGCGATATGTTTTCTCACCGGCACGCAAACTAACAATACGCGGTGAGTTTCCCCGCTGCCCGAGGAAGGCAGCGCGTTCTTTTGTTCATGGGACTTGCGTGGAGAGTTCCCCGGCTGGTCTGTATGCCGCAGTACCGGGCGCTTACAGACGCTGGGAGCCAAATGTCTCAGATCATGCATGACTGCTTGTGATTACGCTCCAGTGTCTGAACTTCAGGCAGAAGACAAAAGCAAGGTGAGCGTAATGCGCAGTGTCACCTGTAACCTCCAAGTCAAGGGAGCGGGTACTGTTTCTCGTTAAGAGCCAGCAGAGCTTTAATTCAGCTTGGCAGGCTGTCTGAATACCCACCTTCGTGTTGCACAGTGATCATGCAGGAATTAAACCCCGGGACAGCAGGCAGGCTGGAGTCGTTCCTTCAGGCCTCGGCGCATCTGCAGCGGCTTATCGGCGTGCTCTGGCTTTCGATCAGATGTTGAAGGTGTAAATGGATGCTCAGAGCAGGTCCTGAAGCACGGCTGCTAAAGGCTTGCTCAGAAGTTTAACAACCAAGTTGGCGCCTCTCCCACTCAGGAGTTTCCCCCAGCAGATGCAGGGTCGGGCAGCGAGTGGTTGTGTTGTGGGCTGGTCCCAGCAGGCAGCTCAGCGCCACGCAGCCACTTGCTTGTTCCCCCCGGTAGGATGGGGGAGAAAGTCAGGTCAGCAAGAGGGGGAAAGCTTGTGGGGTGAGATCCAGATGGTTTACCAGGTAATGCAAAAGCTGTGTGTGCAAGCAAAGTAAAGGATTATTTCACTTCCTCATTGGCAGGCAGATGTTCGGGCATTTCCAGGAAGGCAGGGCTCCATCTCAAGTGACAGCTCCTTGGGAAGACAAACTCTGTCACTCCAAGCATCCTTCCAGTTTCATTGCTGGGCTTGGTGTCACATAGTGGGGGATATCCCTGGGGTCAGCTGTCCTGGCTGCGTCCCCTCCCAGCCCCGTGTGTGTCCCCAGGCTACACGCTGGCAGAGCTACATAATAAAAGCAGAAACCATCTTGGCTCTGTAAGCACTGCTCAGCATCAGCTACCACATCGGTGTCTTAACACTGTTCTTCAGCACAAATCCAAAATACAGTACTGTACGAGCTGCTGCAAAGGAAATTAACAACCCCAGCCCAAAACGGTACAGTATCCATCCCTTACTCCCAACTGTTCACATCATGTGTAAGGCCCTTGCTAGCTGCCAGCCTTGCCATCCTCTGATTTATACACACATTCATTCGCTTGGTCCAAGGGTCACCCATGTGAAACATGCATTAAAAGTCCCTGAATTCATGTATTCTGTGATTTAGGCTCTGGTACGGTGGCCACCCGGGACGGTTGGGGCAGTGTGCGTGGAGTTACTGGGTGCTAAAGCAGCTCCCATCAGGTCACTGCTGCACGTGAGGCTCATCCTCTGGTTTGAGTGGTTCCTGCTATAGCAATTCCTGTAACGTGCTTCCTGGACTGTGGGTTACAGCAGTTATGAGGTAGATCCACTGCAGTGTCTATCCTGGTCCCTTTGAACCAAGCCATGGGGCTGACATTGCAGTGATCTCCTCCAGAATGCACGTGTCCCTGGGCCACAGTCCCTTGGGGATGTGCCCGTGTGCCTCTGTGGTCTTACCTGGGAGCCACAGTCCCTTCAGAGGTCTGCATCCTGTGGCCTTACCTGTAGCCATGGACTCTTTGGGATGTTCATGCACCCACAGGGGCTTATCCACAGCCACCCTGACTCAGGTTCTTGCTGGCTTTCCAGCCTGGCTGGGAGAGCAGCAGTGCCCTGGCCAGCTGTCAGCCCAGGTGCCTGGCCATCATGGTTATCAAAACGTTCCCAGCACAGCAGGGAAAGATGATAAAGGCTACAGCAAAAGCAAAAAGCAGCTACTAACAAGCACTAGGCTCTCGTATACAGCAAGGAAGCGAGCCCTGCGGCAAGCACAAGAGCCTGCCAATTAATAGCTAAACAGAGATAACATCTATAAACTCCGTCTAGCACACTCCAATTGAACCTGTCATTATCTCAAACCCTTCGAGCCCTACGTTGGGTGCCAAAAAGGATTCGCTCGCTCTGCCAGAGTGGGATGGGGGAGTGAATCCAGAAGGTTAGGAAGCTCGTGGGTTGAGATAAAGGCGGTTAAATAGGTGAAGCAGAAGCCGTGCATGCGAGCAAAGCAAAATAGGGAGTGTGCACGATCAGAGAGTACCTTGAGTTATAAAACACCCATGAGGATTATCTAACTCAACTCCTGACTCCACAGGGCAACCTCAGAGTTAAACCATGTATTGAAGAGCATTGCCCAGTGCTTTGTGAAACCACGGGGCTTGGGGCTGAGACCGCTTCCCTGGGGAGCCTGTTCCAGTGCCTGCCTGCCCCCACGGTGGTCAGGTGGTGAATTCAGCCGCTGCTCCCACCGGCAGGCAGATGTCCAGCCGTTTCCAGGAAGGCAGGGCTGATGGAGCACGAGGAACAGTTCCCAGGGAAGACAAACACCGTAAGCCAGCGTCCCCCAGCTCTTATTGCTGAGCACAGTGTCCCGTGGAACATCCCTTTGGTCAGTCGGGGTCAGCTTTCCGCTGCGTCCCCTCCCGGCTTCCTGCACAGCCCAGCCTCCTCCTGGCAGGGCGGCGTGAGAAGCGGAAAAGACCTTGACACCGCGCAAGGGCTGGTCAGCAGCAGCTAGCACATCGGGCCGTTAATCAACGCTGGTTTTCATCACAAATTCAAAACATAGCACCAGAGGAGCTACTATGGAGAAAATTAACTCTGTCCCAGCCAAAAGCTCTACAGACTGTTAGCTTTCAATCCATCCTAAACATAGGAGTAGGGCAGTTTCCTAAAAAGAGGAGGGGAACTGCAGGTCCACGTCTGTCAGCTCTGCAAAACGTGCCTTAGAGCAGTACAGCTAGCACAGTGAGAAGAGCAGTGACAACCAGCAGGGTGACTCCTGCTTCCTCAGAAGTACCTACTACTTCTGCTTGTGCACCTTTTGGCATGTTAAAAAGCATCACTGATAGAAAGCAGCATTTACACATAGGCAGCTAAATAACTTTCCGTGTCCGCAGTAAAAATGGGATCCATAGCTTGCAGGTAGCTAACGTAGTAGCTTCTGAACTTTCTCATCAGGATTCCTTTAAAATATGATGTCCAAAACAGCATCACAGGCTGCCGTTAGGAAACTGACAGTGGCTCATTCCCGTGTTTGTTCTTGCTGTGGGACTTGTCTGAAAAGACAAGGAAATAGGTTACTAGATTTTTACAATTTTTTTACGACATCTGTTCAGGTCTGCAAAAAAGTTGTTGCTGCCAGAAGTTAAGTTTTTGAGCAGAGAATTGAGTGCAGAAGCTACCAGAGCACCTAAAGCATCGCTACCTAATTAGCAGGACTAAATCACGCCTTTCCCTTTCCCTCTGTAGATCTGGGGTGTATTATCAGTTGTGTTGATGATAAAATGTGTAATCACTGAATACATTTTGTCACAGTTGGATGAAAATCAGTGCGAGTGTTCCGCGGGGATTTCAGATAGAGATGTCGGCAAAGATACTTGGCTCAACTACAAATCAGAGGTTAGCTTCGTTTGTGTGGATTATGAAGAGAACCGCAAGTTCAAAGCGGGCTTACTAATGCAGAATGGGCTCTGTCTGTTTGCGAGCAGATAATAGAGTAAGTGTTTGTCCTGAAGCTGTAGGAGAGCTACCTTGCTGAAGACTGTTGGGCCAAGTGTGGCCGACTGCGTTTATAACTTGACTCAGCTGGCTTTTTCAAGAAAATTACTCTTCCCTGTCTCCTGTTACAGCTCAGACCAGCTGTAACAATGCTGTTATTACAAAATCTTTTAATAATCAAGGTGGGGAGAGGGCAAGAATAATCTCCAGGCTGCTTAGGTTCATCTGCTTTGCAAAGGCAGCACTGCCATTGTGTGAGTGAGACGCGTATTCAAGGGAGAGAAAGTATTTATTCATTTTAGTTCCTATTTTCTTCTATATAATTTGACAACCCTTGTTTCAGGGGCCCGATACTGTAATTGTAATTTGGAAAACACAGGATTCCGATCTGAAGGGCAGTGTTTGCGTGGATCTGAGTCGTGCTGTATCATTATCGATGTTAGAGCAGAGACTGAATGTGGCTTCTCGGATCGCGCTTGTGGTAGGCAGCAGCCAGATGTAGGTAACACAGCCTGTCTATGCCTGACTGGTTTTCCAGTGGGAGAACAGATGCAAATTTTAATAGCGTTGTCAGTATTGTCCTTCAACTTATCTGAGCTGACTCCAGAAGCTTATCAAAGAAAAGTTCTGCTCTCACACGTCTTAAAAACAGGAGCAGTTCTGCGAGTGCGTGCCATCAACACCGCAGCGCTCCAGCAGCAGCTGCCTTCACCGCAAACTGAAGCCTGCTGAAGGTCAGGCTCCCAAAAGCATGGATGCTGGAGGATGAGTTGCCTTGTTGCAGAGAGTCTGTGGCGACTGTGTTGGGGTAGCAGAGGGAATAAATAAAGGTCAGTCACTTACATTCTTGGAGATCCTGGGAAATGGTTTGAAAGAGAGTCACAGCTCCTGTAGGGAAAGTGACATGAAATGCACGTATCCCATGCTAGTTATACCTAGACTTTTCTACTGGCCCTTTCATTTAATGACTGCTGTAACCACTTTTAATTTCTGGTCGTATTTTCAGGCTTGCTTTTACATTCTTTCTCTTTGGTTTTCATTTTGATGGCTCTGTTAAAGAATATCACTCGTCAGCTTTGAATTAAATACATGAATGCAAAAAAATAACATCACTGATAAAAAGTGAAATGATTCCTTGCTTGAGATGGGAGAGAGCCTGCTTGTAAAGGCTGACATTTTGTTTATCAGTAGGCTTTTGGATGATACAGAAATGGCTGGAGAGGGGAATGTTGCTGAAGGGGGTTGTTTGACTGCGTGTTCTGGAAAGTTGTAGATTTCTGCAAACTAAAAAATGGAAGAATGTTCTGAGAAGAAACCAAGCCTTTCACCACTTGTTTGAAAGCAAAACCTGCTCTAGTCCCAGCCTATGTTATTTCTGCATTGTTCTGAACAATTCTGTATCTCATTATGAAGCCTGACAGGAATTAATCGCCGTGGTGCTTCCTTCTGCCTCACCTGTTTAAAAGGAGGAGGCTCTTCTTGGAGTTTCCTTTGGGGAATATCATTTTCCCAAGCAGCAGAGTTGAATTCTGTCTTCCCATTGCCTGTGTGATATCTTATTCCAGAACGAAGCTATTCAGGCTTATCTTTGCTCTACAGCTTGGGAAAACTGAGCGGCAGAGTTGGTTGTACACATCTGCGCCCATTACTGAAAGCAGTTGGGTGCCTTACATCATCGCGTGCTGATTGTTCAGTGAGTCACTTTTTGGGCAGAGAGCTGGAGAGCACTGGAAACAGCAGCATAAAGAAAACTTTTATCAGCATTTCCCCGTAAATTTTAAAGGTTGGGTTTTATTATTGTCAAAAAGACTGTTTCTGTGTTGAAACAGGTCGCCCTGCAACTCGGGGTCCATGAAAGCAGTTGGTGTGCTCTAGCTGGATTTTTTGGAAACTCATTTTTGTAAAGTAGGTTGCTGAGTAATGCTTAAAGAGCAGGCTCTGCTTGTGTTCTAAATGCCCCTGTGGAAATGAGTCAGATTTTCTTTTTTCTTCTGCGTTTTATCTCATTTCTTCTGACAGGTTAAAATCTGCACAATAGCCAAGTAAGCAAGAACTTTTCTCCACATAATCTAAACTACAGCACAGGAGCCGGTGCCAGGTCCCCAAACAATGGGAGCGGATGTTACCTCTTCTAAAGAGGCTGTTTTAATTGTCCTTCATTTTTGCTGTGCCCTCCACTCCACAGACAAAGGTTTTGCAGTGCTTTAGTGAATGTATTCCAGTGCTTTAAGTTCCTCCAGTGCACTTTTGCAGAGGAGTGGCTGCATACAGGGAGTTTCAGAAAAATTCATACCGGTCAACAGAAGCAAAGACCAAGTGATTCCTGTTGTAGCCCTTTCCAAGAGGACCCCAGCTGCCCTGCTGGACATCCACCAGCTGCCTGGTGAGTCCTGATGCCAAAGCCCTGTGTGCTCCGAAGCTTTCCTGTGGCTGATCAGGATCCCGGCTCTTCTCTGGCTTCGAGTCCAGCAGCACACTTGAGCTGGCTACCTTCCAACCAGCGCTCTTTTTGAAAGAGGAGATGAAATACTTCAAATACTTCAACCTGTGACTGCTTCCAGCGTTCACCCGGTTTTCATGAAGTGGAAAAATGTTATTTTAATGATAGTTCATATGTATGTTATTGCTTCTAAAATCAGATACCTCTCCAGCTGACACATGGTTATTTAGGAAAGGCTTGAAAAACACCATGTTTCTCAGCACAAAAATTTGTGGGTTTGGACAAATCAAAAACATCAATCTGTATTCCCTTCGTCTGTTTGTTCTTTCACTACCGAATAACTTCAGCTTTGGGTTGGCATCACTTCGGGGCTCTGGTACTTCAGGTCAGGTTTCTCCTTCAAAGCATAAACTTCCTGTTTCCTCCTGCTGGCTACCACTCGCTCTCTGGTACTTTCCACATCTTCCCATGAAAGGAAAAATCCACAGGAGACTTTTTTTTTCATTTTTTTTTTTTCTTTCCCTAACCTTATCTTAAGTTTTAGCCTCTGTAGTCCCTAAAATCCAATGTTACATCTGATCATCCTTGCTTTTGAAGGATTTTTTTCTTTCCTTTCATCCATCCCCTAAAAATATATATATTAAAAAAGCCGTTGCTCTGGAGAAAATTGTTATAACAAAGAAACACAGGCCTTAAGTGTGGGCACTAAGGCTTGCACTCCATCACCTGCCCCAGGAAAATATTTTAAAGGTGAGATGACAAGAAGTTCATTGACGTAGGGTGTATGTAAATTCTGTTGTCTGTTGCAGCAGGAATCTATACATTGCAATTAAATTTCCAAGGTTGTCAGTACTCATGCTGCATCGTCCTGTGGAGTTATAGGAATCTAGATTGTTGGCCCTCCGGGGAACTACTCCCAAGTGTCAAATCAGTAGGCTGCATTTTGTGTCATCTTTACTGATTCATCGCCTGTCTCCTCAGTAGTCTCCTGAAGGATTTAAGGAAGCTTGAATCCATGAGACGAATGCTTAGACCTTTCTGTTTAGAAGGGTACGGTCTTGCTGATCAGTTTGGGGAGAAGGAAAGAAGTCAGACTGCTGCTGTGGAATGGATTTCATTAAAATATTTTGAAGATCACAGTGCACTTGTATGAGGTGGTTGAATCAAGTGTGAGCAGTGACTGTGAGATCTGAGCTCCGCTGGGTAGGGATGGCAGCGCCGTGCCTTCTCCGAGTCTCAGCTCCTGCTGAGGGCACTGCACAGGGCTCCGTGGGCTGGGACTTCTCCCTTGATGCAAGTTCCTTCGGGAACAAGGTTCTTGGAAAAAAATGATGGTGGTGTTGAAATCTCTCTGTTTTGGTAACTATAGAAAATAGTTTGACAGATGGCAAGGACAGGTACTGGATGAAGCATTTTTACATACTGCTGTCAAAGATCTAAGCTAGTGGTAAAGTGAAAAAAACGCTGCTTAGAGCAGCAAGAGTCACATGTATTTACAGCTGTATTATTATTATTTTAAGGAGACTCATGTGCAGCTAACTTCTCACTAGCACCAAATTATTTCTGTTCTCCAATGAGAACCAATTTCTCCCCTTGGACCTGCCATCTGGACAGATGGTTGGTCTTTGAAGTAGCTGGGGATAACAGCCCCAGGCTTCTCTTTCATGTGAAATGACGTTTTCTTTGGGCTTTGGTAGGCCTCCTAGCTGTAGTGTGTCAATATAGGGCAACCTCATCGTCCGTCGTCCACCACAAAAGGCTAGTTCTTCATTCTCTGTCCCTGTAGGTGTATACGTATGCAGAAATGCTGTCCTTTCCTTTCTCTTATCCAAAATCTATCTCTATGGAGTGACCAAGGAGTATTTTAATAGTTGTTTGAAGGCCCTGCCTGTGGAGGGATAGAAAACATGCTGTGGTGTTTCGTCTGTGAAGACCGATGAGGAACCACTTTAGTTAAGAAGCAATGAGGAGGATTTACTTCTTCATTTTCTACTTTCCTACTGTAGTCTTCTAGATCTGACTTTGGATACTATAAAGTACCGTTGTTTCTATCAAACATTTCAGATTCTCATGGACAATGAAATGTCTGCCACTGACTGATGCAAGGAGTCAGTAACTCCAAAGAGACCCTTACTGGTTAGCAGGTAACGCTACTCCTTTCAGAAGTGAGCCAAGCATGCGATGCTGGGTAGCAACAATCCTTCCAAGTGACTGAAACATGGCAAAACGTCTAAAGCATGATTATTGATTTGGTATCCAGCTATTGATAATGTGCTAATTATGCTTGCTAAGTTAAAGAAGGCTTGTCCTTTTCATCCTCCTCATGTTGACTTTGGGACAGTCGTCTCAACCCTGTTGGTTATGGAACTGCTGACACTGCTGGAGCTTTGCAGCTGTTACACAATGGTTTGGGTTGAAAAGTAATCAATTTTTTCAATGAGCAGTGAAAATAATTGGTAAGTTAGGGCTTTTTTGGCATTGCAACTTCATGCAAAAGGGTTGAATGAAAAGGAAATGCTGTGTTACTTTTTAACAGAGAAGTCAAAGATCCCAAAGTCATTTATCTGACAGTGAGCATCCTCCGTTTCTTCCATGTGAGTAATGATAGGTGCTTATAAAATGCCAAGAGAGAATTCTGAGTTTGAGCCAGCCTCCTTTCCTTCATACCCCCTTGTTGTTTGCCATTCTGCAGGTGTCCCATACTGGGTAATCTTTAACCTGTGCAGTAGCTGTGGATCCTCACGAAGAACCAAGTGCACCAGAAGTTTGGCAGGCTCTAGGAGGAGAAACTGTGGTTGGGAGGTGTGGGAGAGAACTGGATAGCTGGGGAGTTTTCAAACAAAACAGATCTTTATCAAAAAAACCAATTAATCAAAACTGAAATATTTCTTAAAGGTGTTGGTTTTTACGAAAGTTCATAGAAACACAAGCAAAGCTATAATGGGAGTGTTTTTGTTGGAAACATGCCTGGCTTTCTGCCAACTTGTCTGCTGTTTTCTGTAATGAGATATTGAAAGACTTCAATTCTCTGAATATGTTTTAGTCTCTGGCGTCTTGCCTGTTTTGGGGAGCAGAGCAAAAAATGCGAGCATGTATGAGGTTCTGTGGCCAGCAGTAATGCGATCAGGTAGCTTCCTTCTCCGTCCCTTGAGGAGTTTCCAGTGCGTGTTAGCTGCCCTTAGGGGAAGGGCAGCTTGGAAGGACACTGGGCTTGGAAAAAAAGGGGTCTTGGCAGGAGAACTGACAAGTGGGGATGTGCAGCTGCCGAGATAACGTACCTGTCAGCGGTGGAGGCTGAACTGCTGTCAGCAGGTGCGCGTGGTCCTTCTCTTTGTCAGCTGGAAATCTCAACAAAAGCCCAGTGCTGTACTCTTTCTTGCGCTCAGAGTACACAATTTCACTGAAGTGAAGTGCAAAAAGCACCTTTGTTCAGCATATCCTTTTTTTCTCAAGTTGTAACTGGCTTGAGGGGACCTTGTGTAACAGTGGCAGGTACAGGACTGCTGAGGGAGAGAAAGATTTTGAGTCTTTGCCTTAAAAGTGTCTGAGAAATTGAGTAAGACTAAAGAGAAAGGTTAAAGATTGGGAGGATTTTTACTTAAAAAATAATAAATTCATTACAAAGCTAGCCTTCATTTCACTCCAAGTCCTCATCTCTACCTCCAAAGGGAAATCTTTGTCCTTGAGGAGTATGTCATTAAAATGTTAGCTGGTCTAACCATGGATTACTTGCACGTTTCCATAGTAATGACACTTCCCAGAGCTTTATATTACGGTCTGTAGGGTATTTACTGTACGTCAGCCTTTCTGAAACCGGGTAACTGTCTTAAAAAGCCTCTGATCTGTTACCTGCTTGTCACAATGTGTAGGGAGAGTAGATTGAACACTTCAGAAAGAAGGTTACTAAACAATCTCGTGGAAGTGCTGAGTGACTTAAAATTGACTATATCACAGTATTTGATGGTTGTGGTTATTTGTAACACTAAGATGGAGTGAATCCTGCATTTAAACCTGCTGTATTTTTACTTACCTGGCCTGCAGCCCTTGGAAAATACTAGAAGAAAAGAGTTATGGAGACATTCTTAAACTAAGTGGCATCTGTTTTAAAAGTGCAGATGAGAGTTTAATTAACTGGCAGGTTTATCTTGTACAAAGATACTGCTTGACTCGCTGCTATTTGGGCTGTAGCACTTGGAGACCCAAGGCATTCTTGTTTTTCATTCCTCCTGAATTAGTGCCATTGAAAACTCACACGTAGGGCTCAGTAGCTCTTAAATCATGCACACTTGTGAAGTTTTTGATTAAAAGCCTAGCTGGGAAAAGTACGTATGTCGTGGAAGTTGCAGTGTACTTTACTGAAGTTAAATTTGGGATTGGTGTAGCCTGTTGTTTTCCACAAGAGACCTTAATTTAAAAAATAAAAATCCACCAGCGCTAAACTTCAGACACTTGCCTGCTCCCTTTGTTGTCTCCATGTTGGAGGTAGTTTAAATTTCAGGGAATCATGTCTGTTAAACCTTGAGTAGCCATCTAAAAGAAGTTTGAACTTGTGTAGTTATAGTAAAAAAAAAAAAAAAAAAAAAAAAAAGCAATTATGTGCAGCCCAGAAAACATGAAAAACATTCCCTGGGCAAGGGCCAGTCGATGGGCCTGCTGGGCCAAGGCTACCTGAGGAGCAGGCCCGGCGGCCATCTGGGCCTGACAGCAGCAGCCGATGGCAGGCCCTGCCATCTCCATCCAGCCGTCAGCTTGCTTGTTTCCCCCTCCTCAGTCACACTGATCTGGGATTGGGATTTAGCTCAGGGAAGCTGGAGAAGAGGGGCTAGGGCTGCTAAAGAAAGAAAGCCCAGAGGTGGTGGCTCACACATGAGAGGCCCTGTCATGGCTGCGCGCACCAGCCCTTGGGATTGCCCTGAGGTGCTGCAGGTGTCCCTGTGGCTGTTGCCTTTGGGTTTTGGGAAGGTCCCTGTGGTAAAGCAGTCCTGTCGGTGAGGGCGGGATGTTTGTGTTTCTGGTGCTCACAGTCAGTTCTTTAATAGAACAAATAGGCCCATTGTGCTGTTAATCTCTTCAGGTCAACGTTCTTTCTCTCCCAAGAAAAAGGAGCACCACCAGGATAGCTGGCTCTAATCACGGCTGGTCTGGGGACGTGCTGAGATTGTGCCTGTGACTAGATCAGAGTTGGACCCGGCAACATGGAAAGAAACACAGCTGCTCTCAGAAGCACTTCTGTTGACTTCAGGCCAGACTTCTTTATTGTAGGATTTTTAGCTCTTTAATGTTAATCAAGCAAAGTACATCAAACCGCATTTTTAAAATTTAAATCAAAATATGGAGACTCTTTAATGCTCTTCATCATTTCTCGTAGAAACATTTTGGGATTTCTCCTAGCAGGGATGTGCATGTGTCAGAAACACTGAAATGGAAGGGCACGTTAGCTTATTGGGCAGAGGAATAAAGGGCCTGATTCTGTAGCCAGGAGAGGAAAAAACCTATTGCTATTCTAAGAGCTCAAAGTATTGAAAGTAAAGAATGATATCCATGGCTCTCTGGAAACTGAGTATCCACCTTTTGTATTTTTAAAATGTGCAAGCTATTGAAAGCATTTTTAAAAGTCTGTTGTGAAAAGGAGACTGGCTTCCATGAGTCAGGTTTTACAGGAACTGGTCCAAGCCTTGTTCTTCTCCCTGAAGAATTTCCTTCCAATTTCCTCTACAGAATATAAGGTTCTACAAGCAAATGTGATATCAAGAACTGATACCCACCTATTAAGGAAAAGAAGACCTGCCTGTAGTAAGGACACTTGGTGAAATGTCTAGTGCTCTGTGTCCATACACCAAGCTCCTGTTCCTTACCTTTCTGGTCCTTGTTTGCTTTTCTGTGCCCAGTGCTTTGGAGTGAGCCCTAACAAAGCTGCTAAATAATTCCACCATGTATAAAGGAGCAAGACTTAATCTTACAAGGAGGGCTAGAGAAGTATTCAAGTACCTTAGAGAATACTTGAAAGCCTCTTCTGGAAAGCTCCTATTACCAGCATAAAACAGGCTCTTACCCAGTAAAATACCTTGAGATTTTTGGTCCAAGCCTTAATTTGCAAGACCCAGTGAAATCACTGCTGGTGCTGGTATCATTTTTTAAGAAAACTCTACACAGCTGTGTGTGTTTTTTTTTTGTTTTTGTTTTGTTTTGTTTTACATAAATTTTCATGCACTTGGTGATGATTCAGAATCTACAAAAGATTCTGGAGTAAATAAACATCTGAAGGTTTTTAAACTCAGATTTATTACCATGTGCAGATACTGATGAGACTCAGAAGCACTGCTTGTCTTATTGCTTGCTTAGAGAGGCAAACCCCAAAAGCAAGGTGGGGAGGAGGGAGGACTTGAAGACCCTTTTGATTCAGGAGCTGTGAGTGAGGAAGATGGAACAACACAGGGCACCGTAAGAAAAATTGCATGTATAGGCTGAGAGCTTCAAGCAAAGTAGGGTTAGACCTGTCTCCTGCTCTCAATGGCACTTTATACAAGTGCTTCGGCGCTGCACAAACAACTGCAGTAGTTGAGCTGGGAGTAAATGAAGCCTCCCGACCAGGAAGCGACTTCACTGAATCCGAAGGTTTTCACCTTCTTTTTATAACAAGCCCAGTTATTGCCTCACTAGATATGTGCACACCTGAAAGTTCCCAGCTCACCCCATAAAAGGAACCTGTATGCCGGGCTTTAATGCCCCATACCGCAGCATGAATGCTGCTATCTGAATCAGGTGTTTGGTCAGCAGCCCCAGGGTGCAAATGTCTGGGTCAAGGTTCAGATTTAGTTTAGATTGGCTCGATTAAAGTATCTGCTGGTTTGTCTGAGAACAGTGAAGTTACTGTGTTGGATATTCAAGATGAAATGGTATTTGGAACTGCAGTTGAAGCGGTGTTTTCTCTTCTTTAATGTGGGAGGTGTGGCCGGGAGGTGAGCAGATGGCTGGTGCCAAGCAGCACACCTCTCGGTGCTAAGCCACTCTGCGCTGGGGCTGGAGATGAAACTCTTCTTTCTGCTCGTTTTATTTGTGTTTCTGCTTGTACGCCGGGATTGCGTGCACCTGAAAGATGGCTGTTGTTGGTGCACATCGGCCCTGCTCTCTGGTGCTTGTGTAGTCTGGGCTGCGGGGCTGGGAGCGCAGATGTTCAGCATCTCACTTGGAACGTGTTGGCAAATCTCTGTGTGTAGCTGCTTGCTTTCTCTGAATTGAGATGCTACCTGTCCCTGCAAAACACTCCACCTGTCTCACGAAATGCCTCAAAAACACTTAGCTTCAGCGGGAGCGTTGGGAGGAGAACCTCAGCCTCTGCAGAGCAGAGGAGGGCACTTGAGAAACCTCCCCGGAAGGAAACAGCATAATGCATTTCTGCTGACAGACAAGTCTCTACCGATACATCAGTGTGCCTCTGGTTGCTGAAACAATCCTGGTGCAGGACTTAGGATCATGACAAAATTGTTTGCATAGCTGCAAAAATAGACCAGGTAGAAAGAGTTCTGTGTTTTATGCCTTTACGTTGTGTAACGTATTTTAAGAACAAAAGTAAAAGCTTGTTTGCATGGATCTCAGAATAGGGGAATTCCAGGCAGGAATGCACTGGGCCTACATACACGCAGTTCTGCCTGTCTTGGGGGGATTTGTAGCACCCTCTTTCCTGTGGTAGACATTTCTACTATGTAAAGAGGTGCTGCCACTAATAATGAGCTGATGTCCCTTTTCCCTTAAGTTCCTATTCAGCGAGGCAAAGCTTCTGTTCCTAACGGGGAGCCTGAGCAACAAATCCAGCAGGGAATATGAACCTCAGGCCTGTGATGGATGTGCTGCTGCCCAGCCACCACTTCTTTCGCCAGCAGCGTTTTGCCGTCTGATGGAGAGCTCACCTGTTTGCTCTTCTGGGTTGCCATAAGGATTTGTGATGCTTTAGTAACTGCAGCTTTCCCATAGCTGTGCACCGTGCCCTGCAGGCTGTGGCTGTCAAACACAATACGCCTTTGTAACTTGGTTTTGGAGGTTTAGGCAGGGATAGCACTTGTAGTCATGCCTGGGCCAGTCTTCCATTTCACAAAAACTCGTGTGTTCCTTTTCTGCCTTCGCCTTATTCCTCAAGCACGTTTGGTTTGAGTACTGGGAAATCTAGGATCACAGTGCAGCAGCTGGCTTCAAAATTCCTTAAAATTTAAGAATTCCAAGTTCAAGATGCATATTTTGTCTCACTTTTTCACTGTCATGTTTCCTAACATTGTAGTGATTGTTTCCCCCTGCTTACCTTTCTTTAATCTGTTCATTTTCAGCTCTTCCTCCAAAGCCCCCCAAACCAATGACTCCGGTCAATACAAATGGAATAAAGGACAATTCCAGTTTCTCTCTGCAGGAAGCAGAGTGGTACTGGGGGGACATCTCAAGGTAAGCAATATTTACTACTAAAAATAGAATGAACCTGTTAGACATCAGGAGAAAAAGAACGTGCCTATTTTAGACAGCGTTTTGCAGGATGGAAGTGCTTCAGGACTGTGCTTGGCAGAACACCTAAATGCTAGAGCATGCAACTGGACTCAAGACTTGTGTTTAAATTACTATTCTGGTAGGGATATTGTCAGTCCTGGTGACAGTTATTCGGGGTTTTTAACTTTCTCCAGATACACAAACTCTTTAAAAAAGAAAAATAGAAAAAAGTGCTTCAGAGTGTGCTAGCTAATAAGGTTTTCTAAGCCTGTGGTGCTGGGGTGCGTGTAGTTCAGCAAACCTTCAGTAGGAGGCTTGTTCAGGATAAAAGGACTAGCATTTTTATTTTGGGTTTCTTGAACATTTGGTTAAAATTGCATCTGTATTAATTTCTATTACATGGTAGTATAAAAATAGCTCTTAAAAGTGCTGTCACCAGCTCTCCATAGCAGATGGTACAGACACGTACCAAATAAATTTGGTTTTGCCCCTTAAGGAAACACCTTTCTATGTGCTCAAGAAAATAGATGGCTTGGTTTAGGTTCAGCAAATGAAGTGCAGGTTTTTACGTAATTAATTGTGTAAAAGAACTCTAGTGTCCAGTCAACTCTTTCCCTCTTAAGATGCTTCTGCAAAGTCTAGAATTCAGAACAGTAAGGGAAGACATGAGCAAGCCGGGATTGTGATCAGAAATTGCTCCAACTTGTGCACATAATACTTTGAAACACTGTCAGATAAAGGCCAGAACACCTATTTGCCGCAGTAGTTCAATGAGGTTCTGAGAAGGGAAATAAAGTTTTCATATCTTTATTGTACCATCCTTATCTCTATAAAGCAAACCTGCATAGATCTTGTTTTTGAAGGGCCTAAGCAATGATATTTTTCTGTTAAGATGAAATCAAAGCAGAGTGGCGAAACCTGATCACAAAACCCACTCGGCAGGGTTTGTTTACAACACCTCAATACTGGTAGTTCATTGACTGTGGGTTTGTTCCTTGTTTACCAGTGCACGTGATGGCAGGAGCTAAGGCAGCACAAATCATTTGGAGTGGCTATATTGGATTAAAATGTGATACACACATGCATAAAGCTGGCATTGTTCGTGGCCTTAATTTGGCAGCCACCAGGTACAGACTGCATCGGGCTGTCAGGTCAGGAACCACGTTCTTCAGTCCAGTACTGCCTTGAAAATTATGTCCTGAGCTCCAGGATACAAGTTAGAGGCATAAGCCCCAAGCCCTTAGACTGTATCTGTCTATTCAGAGAGTCAGGCCTGATCTGTAAAACGTTCTGCGAGAAGTAAGCTGATACACACAACGATACTTAGGAGTCAATCTTACTAGCAGAGTGGTTTTCTTCAGGTAGCCAAATCAAAACTGAGGCTACTTGGTAAGAATACTTTTGTTCCTTAGTATTTGAACAAAAAAGCCACTGTTGGTTTTTCTTTGTAAAATTCAAATAGGCTTCCTACCTCACTTAGATAATGTTGAGGCTACCTGATAAACTCTACTTTCCAAATGATTGTATTAAAAAGTGCTTAGTGCTCTTAAGAACCTGTGAGGGAGCTGTTACAAAGTGTGATATGTAATCTGGGTGAAATGTTCAAACCTGTCAAGACACTTAACTCTTCAACTGAAAGCATTTTCGTAGTGCTTATAGGCACCTGCTTCCACTAACACGTTTCTCCATTTAGTGTAAAGCTCTGGGCTGAGTATTCCTTTTGCTTCAGTTGTAAATAAGTAAAAGTTGCACTGAAGCTAGTGAGGTTGTAGTGGTTTAAAACTGCTGTAAATAAGATCAAGGTTAAGCCAATAATGAGTCTCTTGAGGCTAGAACTGTGCTAAACTCTGGGCAACTTTGAGAGATGGTGCTAGAGCCCGTTTCTTAAGAGGTCAGGGCTGGCTTCTCAAAGGGCACCTGTTTCCAGTGTGGACTTTAAAACCTGAGCAGATTACAGTGAAAGGTTGTGAACTCTGAGACACAGCTGCTACTGTTGCTTAAAAACAGACTCCTTCTTAAGCGGCAGTTGAGTGCAGCTGCTATTTTTTACTATAACTACACAAGTTCAAACTTCTTTTAGATGGCCTAGAAGAGTAGAGAGCCTGAGTGTGAAGAAAGACTGCATGATATTTTGAAGACTGAACTCCTTATGCATGCTGGTGTTACTGGCCCCAGTACTGATACCTGTGGTGAAGATGATTGCGTCTCTAATGCTTTTTATTTTACTTTCCATTCCCCAGGGAAGAAGTAAATGACAAATTACGAGACATGCCAGATGGAACATTCCTGGTGCGCGATGCATCGACCAAGATGCAGGGAGACTACACTCTGACGTTACGGTAAGCACTGGTTAGTTGTCATCCATGCAGTAAAACCCTGAGTAACTAACTAGTTGCTATACCAGTGACAGTAGTGCCTTCAGGTTGAGAGATGTTCCCCAGGGGTTGCAGATCACAGAATGAACCCATGAATAGCCAGGTCTGATAGCCTGTTCTGCTCCGTGCACTGAATCCTGCCTCTCACTGAGCAGTACTGTAAGGATCTCTTCGTCAGTGAGGTAGGACCTGGGGAAGGGAGCCCCTCAGTAAAGCTTCTTAGTTTCAGAACTGTTAAGGTATATGGTATTTATAAAGCAGGGCTTTAATTAATGGGAGTGAGCTGAATAACTCATCAGCATGCAGCTCTGGAGATCTAAACACAGTGTCTTTGTAAAAAGAGTGTCTCGTGCTTTCTGATCTAAAGTTTAGGAAATATTGAATTGGATCCATGTTCCTTTCTTCATTAAAATCATCTACAGCAGTGAGGCAGCAGACCTCATGTGACTAGCTGCTGGGGCCCTGCCCAGCCGGTACAGCCACTTGCCTCTGCCAGGCTCTCAAGGCTGGCTGTTAGAGGCAAACAATCGAGACACACAAGCCGCTGCTGCTGCAGCACGCCTTTGGGAGTTGCTGTGATATGGCAGATATTTGTTCTTGCCTTGCAATTCAGTTGACTTACGGCAAGTGTGACCCCCTACCAAGGGTGTAGTTTAAATACTCTGACTTCTGCTTTGACATTCAAGACTTAGATGCTAAGATCTGGCACGATTTGGTTATTTTGCTGAATGCAGGTGTCTTTGGGAACAAAAACTGAGAGTGCAAGAAGGACAGAATATTGTCCAAACAATCTGTTGGGAAAAAAATGAAGAAATGAGCAGTATTTGTGGGAACTGCTGGGATGTATAAGTCTGGATAATGTAAAGTCCTAAACTTACAACCATGTTGTAATCTTCAGAGGATTTTGTTTAGGTTCATGTATCCTGTATTTGCATCCATAACTCAAAAGACTTGTTAATCACTGTATGACTGTATACTCAGATGTATACTGTTAGTGACCCCAAATTGCAGGAAATTTTGATTTGGTTTCAATATGGTTTTCTCCTTTACTCAACCTTCGGCATCCATCCTTTCCTTTTAAAAAAGTCTGGCTAAGGAATGTCTTAAATATCATAAGCTGACTCCAGAGTGAGTGAGAAAAAAAAAAAAAAAAAAAAAAAAAGAATTACTTTGGGCTTTGCTCCTGTTCAAATAATAGCTGATGATAATTCTGTGTGCATTGACTCTTAAACTACCTAATATCTGCTAGCATATAAAGAACCATTATAAAGGTGCACATGTTAAACTGTCCGGCTTCAAAGGCTTGCCCAGGAACTTCACTGGTGTCATTGTTAGCAGCCCCAGTGTTGAAGGGGATGGGAGGTTTGCAGTAAAACCTCTAAATGATTGTACTGCTTTACAGGAAGGGAGGCAACAATAAACTGATAAAGATCTATCATCGGGATGGAAAATACGGCTTTTCTGATCCCCTGACGTTTAATTCAGTTGTGGAACTGATTAACCACTACCGCAATGAGTCTCTTGCTCAGTATAACCCGAAGCTTGATGTGAAGTTGATGTATCCAGTGTCCCGGTACCAACAGGTAAGGTCTTTACGGGACACAAGTAAACATTAGTGCAGACAAGAAAAAAAGTGCAACTACTATAGTCTGTTACTCTGTTTTCTCTATGTAAAGATTTTCTTTTATACAAGGTTCTTTTTTTTTGAAAACTTGCAAAATGTGATTTCATACTTGACCTCACTTTGCTCATACTAACGGTTCTTCCATTTAAGCTGCCGCTTCATTCTATCAAGCAGTCCAGTAGAGAAGTGAAACCCAAGCATGCAGCAGATTTGAGTCTCTGAGAAGTTTTTTATTTTTCCTCTTGAGTCCTTGTAGACCCAAGGGGTACTGGTCTAGGCAGTGTTGCTCTTGAAGCACATATGAGCACGTGCATAGCCATCTAGATTTTCAAAAAATATTTTAATATATCTTATTCCATAGCCTGAGACATTGTCCTGCTTTAAGGAGAAAGAACTGTGTTTAAAAAAAATGTGATCTTCAACTTCAGATTCCAAGTAATTCAGTTCCTTCTTTCTCCAACAGTGGACAGGAATGATAGCCAAGCTGTATTGTATGTTCAGAGGTATTTTTGGTACAGTTCTTGATGTCCCATAGTTCCAGTTGCACCGTCTGTAAACCATGGAACTTAGTGTGTGGAGGAAGGGATTTACGTGTGATGTTTGTGTGTTCTGTAGAAGCCTAATGATAAAAATGCTGCAATAGCTGTAAAATGCAAAAGCACCTAAGTGAACAAATGAAAATTCTTAAGGAAAAGCTGCTTGTTGGAAGACTTACTAGATTTTTGTACGTACAGGATCAGTTGGTGAAAGAAGATAACATAGACGCAGTAGGTAAAAAGCTTCAAGAATACCATGCTCAGTATCAGGAAAAGAGTAAAGAGTACGACAAATTGTACGAAGAATATACCAGAACATCACAGGTTAGTTCCGCTTCAGCTACCTATAGAGTCTGTTTCTTGTTACCTAAAAAGTAAAGAAAATGGTTTAAACCTGCTGTGGCTAGCAGAGTCAATCCGAGATCTGAAAATACAGGGAAGAAACTTTGTAAATTGTGGAAATGTATAAGATTGTTTGAAGGTTGATAGAAGCGCAGTGAATATTACTTGCTGCTGATAGCCAGAGAGCTGTGGTGTGGGGTGAGGCAGAAATAGGAGCTGAGCTTCCTAAGGTAAGGTAGAGCAATGGAGAAAGCCATCACCTACAAGCCTTACACTGCAGGCTTCTTCCTCGGCTGCTGAATATTTCCAGCTGCTCCATGCTGCAGTGAGAATTTTAGAAGGGTTTGTTCAGGTTCTGTGAAGTCAAGTTTAAATAAGATTCCAGATATTATGCATTAAGGAAGTGTGAATACAGTATTTGGACTGATTCTTGTAACATAAGATAGTTCATACATCAGGAGGTTTGCTGGCAGTCTTCCTGCGTGCTAAGATGGAAAATATGACTAAAATATTTCTGAGGGGTTTGCAGCCTAACAGAGAGCATCATCGGGGGGAAGGAGGCACTAGACATGCAAGGAGCAAGTCCTCCCTGTACTTCTGTGATGCTGCTCAGGCATTTATCTAAATTTAAAACTGATTAATCACGTTTTGACTCAGGGCTGACTAGTTCATCGTCCCAGTCAGTTTAGGGAACATAACAGGAGTCTTGTGTTGTCTGTTTCGTGAACAAATGATGGACTCTTTCCTCATGTAGGAAATTCAGATGAAGAGGACCGCAATTGAGGCGTTTAATGAAACTATTAAGATATTTGAGGAACAGTGCCACTCCCAAGAGCGATACAGCAAAGAATACATTGAGCGATTTCGCAGAGAGGGGAATGACAAAGAAATTGAACGGTAGGCTCTCAAGTCATGTTTGCTTACGAAGAAGAGTTAGAGTCCACACTGGCACTCCTGTGAAGTTCATCTACATTGCATCATATAAAACACTTTGTAAACTAAGTATTGTCACCGAGACATTTCCCCAAGGTTTCTGAACCTTCAGTAAAGGTTCCTTCCTCTTCTGTTGGAAATTGCAGATGGAAGATGGGAGAGATCTCCAGATTATTCTTCTCTAACTTCACATTAATCAAGATACTGTGATCAGGACCAGAAAATAATAATTTAATCTGCTTATCCCAGTTCCTTTTGGATATATATATATCCAAATATATATATATATGTATAGGCTATATATATATATATAGGCTCAGAATATGATTCAGAAAAATCTTTACTTGTAAACTGTGCAGCATTAAAATGAACACAGATCTGGTAAATCTGATAGTCCGTAATCAGTTTTAGTCACTTTTGAAGGAGCTCCATATTTAATTGCCACTACTTGATAGTAGGTATTAATCACCTACAAGAAATTCAGTGAGGAGCTTGTTTGCATTTGCATTTTTGCAAAAAAGAGGTTGTACCTGGACTTTGAAGAAATGCCAAGTATAATGCCTAACTAGACACAGTGCTTTATGAGTCATGGTTGGGTGGCCCTGGGGAGATTTTTAGGCTGAAAACAGTTACCTGTAACAATCGTATTGTGCCACGGTGGTGCTTCGTTCTGACTAAGGATCAATTAACAGGGGAAATATGTTATTTTCCTGAAGTGTAGAAACCTGCAAATTAATCTTGGATGAGGAGACATGCAGCTTTACTTCCTGGTAGCTCTTAATCAGTAATTGGAGTCTGCATTTGAAAACTTGCTAGCAATAATACCTGTGGAGGGATTGCATAACCGATATACCAAAAAGTAAACCCGAGGGTGGAGAAGAAGGAATCTGTTCTAGCTTACACTTCTTGAGATAATTTGTTCCTGTGTCTCTGCCAGAAGGAAATAGTTTAAGGTAAGCTGAAAGCTCAAACTTTGCAAAAGGGTGGTAGGCCTTCTGGCAAGTGGTCTCGCACTTTTCTGGCATTCTTCCCGTAATGTTCGTGTTAAGATGGGGCAGTCAAAGGGAGGAGGTGCTGTTACAGTATGGCTCGTGATACTCTTACATGCAGTGCTACTGGTAAGGTTCAGTCCCTTTTAGACTGGGTTGACCTCACCGCTCGAATACTACACTCATTTGCAGGATAATGATGAACTATGAAAAATTAAAATCACGCCTGGGTGAGATCCATGACAGTAAAATGCGTCTGGAACAGGATTTGAAGAAGCAAGCTCTGGACAACAGGGAGACTGATAAGAAAATGAACAGTATCAAGCCTGACCTAATTCAGCTCCGCAAAATCAGAGATCAGTATCTTGTGTAAGTAAGACTGACCTGTACCTCTAAATAGTGTCTCTGATGAACCTGACTAATCACTGTTTCCATCAGGGTAGTGGGAATTCAGTTTTCTTTTCATATCCAAGGTTCTGTCAGTGCTAAGGTACTTTACTGTACCAGTAAAGGGGTCATCACCGAGGATTATGCAAGGAAACAGAAGTTCTCTTATAGAATCTGTGGTCTTTCTGTGGCTCTTGCTACTGGAGAACAAACTAAGCTCCAGACTGTTTCTTTGTGGGATCTTTTGTCTGAACTTTAGCTTGCTCAGTATGAAAACCCCCATGCGTACTCTGAAGTAACATACTAGTGCTCTCTTCTTCTGGCAGATGGCTCAATCACAAAGGGGTGAGACAGAAGCGAATAAACGACTGGCTGGGGATCAAAAATGAAAACATTGATGAGTAAGTGTCATACATATGATTTCACTGAGCAGTGCTCCATTAATAAATGGTATCTTTTGTGGAGGTTGGTAATACGAAGCACCGATTTCTCAGTAAAGGACTGCAGACAAAGGAAGGCATTCTGTAGGGGAACTGCATGTCATGTGAGGCAGCAGCTCTGCTGAAGTGTTCAGGATCACAACTAAGTTGGAACAATGAAGTACTGAGTTGAAGCCTGTCGCATGAAAGGCTGTCAGCAGATACCAAACGATTGTTAGGAGCCTGGACTCCCAACTTGGGTGGCTTTATATTCCTTTGAATGATTTCCACAAAAATAAGTCACTCAGTTTATTAACTCTTTACTACGCACTGGCTAAGTTAACAGTTTTTCCCTCTCTTAGCACATACTTTGTGAATGAAGAAGATGAGAACCTGCCACATCATGACGAGAAAACTTGGTTTGTCGGGGATCTCAACCGCATCCAAGCAGAAGACTTGCTCTGCGGGAAACCTGACGGAGCATTTTTAATTCGAGAGAGTAGCAAGAAAGGATGTTATGCTTGTTCTGTGGTGTAAGTCTATTTTCCCATTTGTTTTAACTGTTCAATTCACGAATCTCTACCATAGCTCTTTATTCGGGAGAACAAAAGCCAGGCTTACTCTAGCCCTACCACTGAAATGTGAGGCTTGTTTGTAGGATGTCTAGCATAGTAGAAATGTTGTTGCAGAAATCTGCCTTGAAAGTGCAGTACCTGTAGTCCAAGCAGTCTCTTTGGACACCACAATTACCAGTACAAAATTCTGAAGTATTCCCACTTGAAGCTCTACAGTCACAAGCAAATTAAGGCCAAATTCTCCCATGCTCTTCCCTGCCAAGGAGCACATGGGAAGAATTAAAAAGGGGCTGTAAGCTGTAACGTCTTCTGTTCTCATTTATAGACGTGCCAAACTCCAGGTGTTTTCTGTGTTTAAGATAACAGCGATGCTTCAGAGGAGACATAATTCGTGAGCAGTAGTTTTTGACATTCACACAGCCTTGCATTGATTTCTTGTGTTTCGCTTTGTTTTATGCTGGTGTAATGGAGGTCAGAAATACTCTGATTCCATTATCTAAAAATCCTTCAAGCCTGTTCTTGAGTGCAAAATGGCTTTCACTGATTTATTTCACATGAGGTTAATTGCATCTGAAAGCGAGTCCGGGAAAGGAATATGTGAAGGTTTGTCACCTCAGGGTTACTGAAGACTGCAGGATCTGCTGGGTTCAGGATATCTCTTTGTCACAGTCACTGAAGTGACAGGTTCCTCAGGCACTTTCACCTGGTCGGTATCATGCTACCAGATAGCGAAGGGATGGCATAACGTAACCTGTTCCTACATGTGACTTGGATTGTAAAAGGCTCCAGTACAGGGATTACATAATACTTGATCTTTTTGGCAGATAAGTTATTCTAGCAGCTTTGGAAATACTGTGTTCCAGTAAATGCTTTGCCAAGTTAGGGACTCAGTCGCTATGACTTCAGATAATGAACCAGCTTGAACCCATGCCATGCTCAACATTAGAAAATGAGCGCTGAAGGTTAGTGCTGTATTTCACAAAATACTCTGTAGATCCTAAGAACGTGTGGGTTTTGGCTTCTGCGCTTAGTGGAAAGGTTTCCAAAGAGGCTGAGCGCTTTCAAAGTCTGTTGCTGACTTCAGGTGCTTATCTTCACGGTTAAGCTCTTAACTTTTTTTCCAAGAAAGGTTTGGAGAACAATGCAGCAGGGAATTGTACTGCTGGGACAGAAGAGCCTCCTTATGTGGATTATTATGCAAGAGTGTTTAATCACACGCCCTGAAGCACTGTTTCTTCGCAGACTGTTAATCTCCTCCGCTCGCATCTACTGGGTCCTCCATTATGTAATTTAGTGACTGGCAGGGTTGCTGCATTAGTTAATTGTTAATAGACTGTCACTTTGGGTTTGTTCTTTGATGTCAAACTCCCCTGTTTTCTCTCCTTGCAGAGCTGATGGAGAAGTGAAACACTGTGTGATCTACAGCACTCCGAGAGGTTACGGGTTTGCAGAACCATATAACCTGTACAGCACGCTTAAGGATTTGGTTCTTCATTACCAGCAGACGTCCCTCGTCCAACACAACGATTCCCTAAATGTCAGGCTTGCCTACCCTGTCTACGCACAGATGCCCCCCTCTCTTTGCAGATAAATTTTGGGGAGGAGGAAAGCGTTGGCTATCTTGGATTCTTTTCTACGATTTTTATTAGAACTTGGAGGGCATTCTTTCTCCTTAGACTGCTTGTTTTGCACAAGAAGTGATTCTGTGAATGTGAATCAAAAAGAGGCCTAGCAGCAACAAGACGACAACTTGGGTGTAGGTGTCCTGGTGCTACCTTAAAAGCTCAGCTGTGCTTTTACACTGATACTTGTGTTTCCTTATGAGGGGAATCAACTCAACAAAATGCATACAAAAATACTGGAAGCAAAACGTTGTTTTCTGGAGATAATTTTTTGCCAGGCACCTTCAGTGGAACTTCTAATTGGATTTTGTTTTCTCTTGTTCTAGCAGAGGCGATTCGAAGCCTCTGCCCGAGGCACCAGTAACGTCTTTCAGTCTTAAACTCCCAAGAAGCGAGGGGGGAAACTCTACCACAGCAATTCTTCTCTGTTAATTTAGCAGCTTCACTGCGATTCAGCCGAACTTCCAAAAGAGGGCTTGTCTTGAGGTAGCGTGGAATTTGGTGAGAAGACCAAAGGAATTACGGGAAAGCTTCAGGTTTTTATTTAAATGGAAAAATGCTTGTAAAGAAGAAAAGTCGCTTTATTTTTTTGCCAACGGTGACAAAGTTTTGGTTTCAATGGCACTACAGGTCTTCACTTAACGGAAACATTTATAACCAAATTGAACACACCAAAACTTTGTTTGTTGCTAGATTGAGCACTTACGGGGAAGGTTGCGTTAGCATCCGCACATACTTTCTACACCAAAACTTGAAACAAATAAAAGGAAAAGCTAAAACATTGTGTGGCTTCAAAACACTAAATGTGTCTGATCTGATGTAACTGCTCACTCTCCTCTTTTCCTCCTCCCCCTTCCTCCCGCTCCTCAGCTTGGGATTCTGTTTCCAGTTTTTAAAGATGCTTCAGAATGTAGACTAGAAGGAAGCTTGCACTCACGTGTTGCTGTTCCCTTGCTGAACAACGACAGACTCTCGTAATGCTTGATTTTGATATCAAAGAGGTAGGTGCAATCTAATGCTTCTGGATGGCTTACTGTACCAAATTGTTTCCTGAGGAGTAGCCACTTCGGGCTGTATGGAAGCGTGTGAGCTAATTATAGATCTCCTCCGATTTGTTCTTTGCAAGCTAGACTCTGACCTTCCACACCACTGCCGCCAAGCGAGGTTTTACACCGGTGTCATCTGAATTCCCTTGTAGTTGTTTTGGACATAGTGCAAAACGGGAAGGAAAGAGCGCTGTGCTCCTCAGGTACTGGGTGTCTGGTCCCACCCGTTGGCGAGGGCTGCTGTCAGATACTGGAGCCGGTAGCCCTGGGCTTTGTCAAGGGTAACAATCATCCGATAAATCCCCTCCCTGGAAAGTATACCGAGCAGCTTATTTCCATTCCTTAAGCTTCTGAAATGAAAAAGAGCTAAGTTTGGCAAACCGAGCCGCTTGGCATCAAAGCAGAACTGGCAAATTAATTGTTCAGTGTGCAACCTTGGAAGTTACTTTTGTTCCCATTACTGGAAGCGGTTCCCCTGAAACGCGCCCATTGTGCAGGGCAGGAAGCAGACCGTCGCGCGGATCTGAGAATGTTCTAGACCTGCTTCTGACCCTGTGGCTAATTTCCTGTTTAAATGTGGGTTTTCTGTAATGCCTGGGGAGGAATGCCAGGCTCCTTGGTGGCTCATGTTTACACTAGAAGTATTATCGAGCTGAATGTCGTGAATTTGCAAGCAGGGCAATGACAAGCCTGGAGCACTGATAGCCAGGAGGGGAGTCCGGGTGCCTGGCGTGCCCGCGAGATGTTTTGTTTTGCACTAATGACCCCAGCGCTTCCCAGGCACTTTGCGATCCGCCGGAGTGCAGAATGCTGGCAAAGACCTCCAGATGCCACTTTTCCATGAATTGAAACACCACGAGATTTAACCAAAGCTTGGAAAGAGAAGAAAACTCGTGCAAGCTGCTGTGTCAGAGTGACCTGCATCTGCTCGTGTCCCTCCTGTCCCACTTCCCCAAGAAAAGGAGAAAACAAAACAAAACAAACAGAGGTAGCCTTTGCTCGTAGTGAAAATCTGGAATGGATTCCTCTTGTGTATAGACGTGGAAGTTTTTCTTTTTGAAGACCCTTGCCCTACCTCTGGGAGAATTTGCAGTTCTAATCTGGTCACTGTAAAGCCATCGCTTTCGCACCCGTGGGCACCTGGCGTTCCCGTGGTGCTGGGCTCAGCCCGGTGAGGGAAAGAGTTCAGAGGCACGAACGACAGCCAGGAGCCTAATTCCTGTGGAAAATCTGTGCGAGAGGAGCGCCCGCTTTCTGTGCCTCTGCGATCTCCTCCTTACCCCGCTAACATTTGAAGCTGCTGGGACACGAATTTCTGATCCCTGCTTCTGTGGAGGGACACTGGCTGAAGCGCTTCGCATCTGCCACGGTTTTAGGTAGCGCTCAGGCTCAGCTTTGGTTTAGACAAGCGCAGGTCTGCTTCCAAGCTCGTAAATCCCGGCACACCCTCGCGGTACTGACAGCAGCGGGGCAGGGAAGCGGGGCTGGCTGAGGTTTCCCCGCAGAGGAATCCCACTGATCCTGTGAGGTCTCGGTGCAGGCTCCAGCCCCGGCCGTGCCAACGTAAACACCGAGTAATTCCGCTGGCGTCTGGCGGTGCCTCGGCCGCGCAGTGGTGTGAGCGAGTTCAGGCTCCGGCCCCCCTCTCCCCGAGATCTCTCCCTAATGGCAGGTGATGGATTCGCTGTGAACAACGTGCTCGGAGCCAAAAGCCATCCCGAAGTATTTCTTAGAGGCTGCTCTGCCCAGGCCTCCGAACCGGGGCAGATGGAGCCCACGCTGCGTGCACTCGGCTCCTTTGCCCTCCGCAGCCTTGCTGAGGGTTTGTTCTGCCTCTGCGCCTTCCCGCATTTGCTTTAGGCGCCTGAAGTCGCAACCGCTGGCGCTGCTGCCCTCGACCCTCACGTGCCATTGCACAGATTTCTTTCGCGTCCTCTTTGCACTCGTATGGCAAGTGAAACAGGCACAAAACCGCCCGGCACGGGCAGCTGCTGTCATCCGCGGGGCGAGGGCTGGGTCCTGCTGCTGCGGTGTGCTCAGCCCCCGGCAGCTCCGGGCCGGGCAGAAAACCCCTCGCGTGCCACAGCGGGGCCGCGGGGTGCGGGATTACACCCTAGTGCAAAACCCAGCTGCTAAGCCCAAAACAAACGCAGGAAATGTGAACGCAGAGGCAAAACAAAGGGGCCCGAGTGCTTTTAGAGCAGGAAGGTGCGAGAGCGCCTCGGTTTCAGGAGTCGCAATGCCGGGAGGAAAGGGGGGGAGAGCCCCGCTGGCGTGGCAGCCGCTCGGGGTCGGGCTGCGGGTCGCCCCTCGTTGTGTTAAATGTGTATGTAGAGCTAAATGAGAAACTTTTGCACAGTGTTAAAGGGGGGCGGGGGGCGGGAATGTTGAAACTCCTTAATATGCACAGTTTCTTCTAATCTGTTTTGAAGGATATTTGCAGGGATCAGGGGTGAGTCAGTATTTTGTATTCAGATGGATGGGAAATCAGGTCGACTTCCACAGTTGCCATTGGCCCCGTTACGTCAGCCAAGAGTGCCATGTTTCTGAAGTTAGTAAGTCACAAATCTTTTCCCACTCGTTTCTTTACTGCTTGATCTTAGAACGGAAGGGAGCAGCCTGGAAGCAGAGGGGTGTCTCGACAGACATTTGGGCTGCTGCGCAGCGCTGCACGAAGCCGTGACTGCCCGACGCGGGGATGCTCCAGATCTGGGGCTCGTGGTTCTTTTTTCTTCTTCTTTTTTTATATAATTCTCAGCTGCTTTGCACCGCTGGTAGTTGCAGTCCCGAGTTCAGATCCGGTGCAGCCCTCTGTCTTACGCCAAAACCAAGATGCTCATCCCACCCCCGTCTCTCGGTGGGGCAGAGCAGCGAGAAGTTTTCCACTTAACGCGCTGGGGCCGGAGCCTTTCTCGCTGACACTCGTGTAAGCAAGAGTCCCACAGCAGAAAGCCACGGCCAGGAAAAGAGCTCCTATTTAATCCCACCCAAATTCATCGTAGCTGGGCGAAAAGCGGCCTTTGGCCCTTCGCAACGCCAGGCAACTGTGATGGGGACTGTGGCAGGGCTCGGTGGCACGGGGCTGCCCCGGCACTGGCTCCGCAGCCTTGGGCAGCCTCGAGTGTGGCTGTGGTTGTGCCAGGCAGCAGCATCGCTGCAGCAGTGTCCCAGCTCAGTTTGGAAAAGCCCCTGAATTGGTACTTGAACAATCTCTTCTGGTTTTGAATGTCTGTTTCTTTTTTTGTTTTGTTTTGTTTTTGTTACACTCCCAGGGAATAAAGCTCTGAAGCGTTAGGGAGTCTTGTACGTTCGCTGCGCTGCGCAGACACAGAACAGGTGCTGGTTGTGTGCGGGGAGGGGTGCGAGGCAGGCTTAAACGCAGCTTTACACAGCACTGCGATGCGCCTGGTTTGTTTCGTTCCAAATCAGACTTGGGTAGGCGTAGTTCCCTTCTGTTCCTTCGCAACATCTGCTTGTGGACCAGCAACGTGACAAAGCCTTCCCAAGGGCGAGCGGTGCAGGGGGGCAGTGGGTGAGGTCCCCCCCCAGGGCAGCACTCCAAGCACGGGGAGTGAGCCCTCAAAAGGGGGCGGGGAGGCACCCCGAAGCTGCAGGACGCGGTGACATCCCGAATCTCAGAGGCTGAGGCTTCTGCCAAAAGAAGGCGGCGATGCCAGAGCAGACCCGCACGCGGTGCGGCGTTGGGCGAGCTGGTTGTGCCCCTGCGGGTGCAGGAGAGGCAGGCAGGAAATTAATAGAAGTCCGTACGGCCTCGCCCCTCGCTCCGGCCTGGAAGGAAGCTCACCTCGCCGAGCCCTGGTTTTCCTTGGCACACCTCGTGCTGCCAGCAGCAGGGCCCCGCGCTGCCTGCCCAGATAAACGCAGGCCTGTTCGGCTCGGCCGGCTCAGCACCGAGCGAGGAGCATGTTTGGATGGGGTGAGAGGAAGTTTGGCCAACATTTTTGTGAATCCTGCGTTCTGCGGGCAGAAATACTTTCCACCGAATGGGAAGGGAAAAAGAAGGGAAAAAAAAAAAAAATCTCATTTGAAATCTTTTCAATTCCTTCCTGTTTGTTCACGGGGCAGACAGCACGCCCTGGCCCCGTGCTGGTTAACTCCGTGGGTGACGGCAGTGCTGCGGGTGCTGGGCTCCGGGGCTGGCTCCATCCCATTAATGCAGAATTTGCAGTTTTTATTTCCATCGGCAGAGACTCGCTGTGTTTTGTGACTCGAATCGCCATTTGTTCTAAAGTTTGCCTTTACAAAAACGTAACGTGAGCATCAGAGGCAAAAAAAAAAAAAAAAGTAAGAAATGTACATTTTATTGATAGGGAAAAAAGTAAACAGCCCGTATTTGACAAAACAGCTTTAATTTGCCCCCCTCCCCAACCTTCATCTCGTATCGCTTCCGCAAGGCTGCGGCCGCTTGCCTCCGGACCCTGCGGTGCCGTACCCGCACCCGGATTTGGAGCAGTCGGAGCAGGGGCTTAGGGATCACTTGGAAAAAAGGATCGTGTCCGGGACAAGGCTGCCCGGGGCACCTCACCCTGGTGGCTTCACAGGAGCCAGGCAGTGCTCGGGCTGGCCGCGGGCTCGAGCGTGGCTGCAGCAGGAGCTCGGCTCGGTGGGCTGGGGGGGTTGGGTCCCCCTTGGTTTTCCTGAGAGACTTCTGCACCGAGCAGGGAGACGTTGGACTAAACCTGTTAATTTTGTATATCTGGCTGTTTATTGCGCCACAGGATTGTAATGGTCTGCATCATCTGTGTGTGTGCGTGCGTGCGCGTGCGTGTCCGTGCTGTGTGTGTAGGTAGCTGTAAGCTGTAGTCACACCGCTATCGGCGTCAGCTGCAAGTGGCACTGCCCCGGGGAAAGGAACCCAAACTCACCGCCACCACGGTCGGACGTGTGTTTGGGCAAAGTTGGGCTCGTTTCCATCAAACGACGAGGAGTTGGTTGTGCTCACCTCGCAGCCGTGCTTCTGAACCCCCGGCCAGGGGGCTTGTGGCGGGCGTTAGCACGCTGCTTGCACCTGCTCTGCACCTGGGCGTGCCGGGGGCTGCTCTGGGACAAAGCATCCACAGCCACTGAAAGCAAAGGTCTGGGAAAGGAAACCTCGTTCCTCCGCAACGCAGTGGGCACCTGCATGGTCCCCACGAATTGCCCTGGCTCCAGCCAATGTGCGCGGGGTGCTGGTGCTGCCGGTACTGGTGTTACTGGTGCTGGTGGTGCTGGTGGTGCTGGTGGTGCTGGTGGTGTGTGTCCCTTGTGAACGGGCTGCCCGTACAGGTGCGGGTCGGCGTACGGCGTGAGCGGGCGTGCGGTCTTGTAGCGAGGGCTGGCATAGCAGCGCGCTCTTTGTACAACCTTTGTGTTTGTTTCTTCTTTTTTTTTAACCTTGAATTCAATTTTCTTTAAGGGAAGCTGCAGCTGTTAGGAACTGCTTCTCAAGAAGCCGTGGAATTATTTTCTTTCCGTATGAATTCCAGCATGTAACGTTGGTACTCTCGTTTGTTCTTTGTGTGAAACCTGTTCTTCTGTCGTTTATGGTGTAGTCAAAAAACAAAAAAAAAAAAAAAGAAAAAAAAAGGAATTCATGTAGCTGAACTTTTAAAAAAGAAACAAACTGCTTCATAAGGAAACCAATTGTATGTTAGTGTTCTCAGACAAGTCATTCCGTAGTTTCTAGATCAGTAATGCAACACTGTACTTGTCACCAGGTGTGTTACGATTTTGCTGTACTTTCCTTTCATAGATGGTTGGGCTTTTAAATCCCAGACACTCAGCATCCTGGGCCTACTTGCTCTAGATCAAACATGCAATAAAGAGTTGCAATAAAGCACATTGACATGTAATGTTTTAGCAGGATGTACTGACAGCTGTTTCTAATAAATTCAGAAATGCAGCGTGGTCGGGCTCTCGTGTTCGCTGCCTTCGTGCCTGCCAGCCACGGCGCCGGGCCTCGCCTCCGGCAAAGGGAAAGCGCAGAGCTGGGCCTGCCCGGGCTGGGAACAGGGGCACGGACCCCAGGGACAGCGGCGACCCCGAGGGCTGGCGGGGGCAAACGGGGGTGGCTCCTCAGGGGGGACACGGGGAGCGGGGCCGGGCTGTGCCGTTGGGCGCAAGGAGGGGCTGCGAAGCGCCGAGTCGGTGTTTTCTGCCCGCTGTTGAGTCAGCGTTCTCACAGAGCTCCCAAAAACGCCGCGCCAGCGTTTCCTCAAAGTGCTGAGTCAGCCTTCCCGAGCGCTGAGTCAGCATTTCCCCGCGCCCCCACCCCGCTGGCCCTCGGGGAGGGAGCTGGGCACCGGAGGCAGTGGGAAGAGGCTGGGGGTGCTCCTGGGGCCCCGCTCTTTTGTTTCTCTTCTTAAATTTACTTTGTTGTCCTGCAGGCTAATGAGGTAGAGTTACAGGAAAGATGTAAGCCGCTAATTGGCGACTCATTTTTTTCAGGGCTTTGCCAGCCGGGTTGTTTCATTAGGAAAACATCGCAGCCGGGGTAGGAAATTTCCAAGCGGCCGCGCTGACTGGATGGAAAGAAAAACAGCACCCGGCTCGGGCAGCTTCTTGCGGAAAGGGCAGATCCCGGGATTTTTCCATCCTTGGCTGCACCGCGAGGCTTCCTGCAAGGCCCTGGGTTCACCCCCAGTCTCGGGCAGGAGCTGGGACAGGGGCCCTGTGTCCCCGGGCAGGGCAGGGTGCAGGCCGGACAGATGGGGATGCTGTCACAGGACGTTCCCTTTAGGGCAGGAGTGAGAGATTGCTGGGGATGCTCTTCCCTATGGGGGGAGAAAGCCTGGAAACAAGGCCTTGGCCCGGCCTTGGGCTGTGATTCCTCCTGGCACCTCCCTGCCGGAGCTCCGGGGCCAGGCCGGGAGCGGGGCCCAGGCGCTTTCAAGTAAACGGGTGGATTAGGGTTGGATGCGGACCCAGAATCCCCACTGCACGGGAAAGCTTCTTGTCTCACTGGCCAGGTTCTGTCCAAATTGGAACAGAACGTTAAAATACAAAATTTGATGCCGGACACTACTTTCAAGGGGAATAAACACAGCAAGTCGGGTTCAGCTGGGAGGGACTCACTCCAGCCTCAGCCCTTCCCCACCTACCCGCTACAGCACACAGGCAGGTTTGGACCAAGGCCTCACCCTCACCGAGACGAATCACCAGCTGTTATTTGCTCCCCGAAGTTCCACCAAAGCTGCCCTTTGTGACCGCCAGGCTCCCTCCTGCTGCTCCCAGCCCTTTTTTCTCTGAGCCCCCCCAGCCCTCAGCTCTCCCCTCGGGGCGCTGCAGTCCAGGAAAAGGCAGGGGAGGGATCCCAGGAGAGGGGTTGGGAAGAGAAGTGCGAACTCCACGGACACCGCAAGGACGGGGCATCTCCTGCGGAGCGGGACCAGCCCCAGAGAGCTTCCCCACCTTTTCCTTTCCTCCGCTTCCAAACAGATCGGGGCTTGGGATGAGCACAGCCCGCCCGACCGCCCCGGGCAGGTGCTCCGCACGCTCCCGCAGCCGCTGTGCCAAAGGAAACACAAACATCCTACCCAAAGAAAGCACTTTTCATCGGCAACACAGTTCCCATTTTTGCACAGGGCCGGCCTGTTCTCGGCAGCTTCCCCCGCCGGGCTGAGCCAAAGCCCAGCCGAGATTTCCGGGCTGGGACTCGGCCAGAGCCACCCAAACCAGCCCCAAAGCAGCCCCGTGACCGCCTCGGAGACCTCGGAGGATTTAAACCGGCCCCAAGGGAAATAAAGCTCAGGCTGAGAGCCCCTCCGGGAGCTGGGGGCATGGGGCCAGGGGATGTGGGACCGGGGGGATGCAGGACCCAGGAGATTTGGGACCTGGGGATGTCGGAGCTTGGGGAGGTGGCACCCGGGTACTTGGGACCTGGAGGGTGCAGGACCCCCGATTCTCCTCGCTTTTGGACGGGGGACTTTTGTCCAAGAGTGGTTGTCCCCAGCCCTGCAGGGACCAGGGGCCCTTGTACCTAGAAGCAGCCGTCAGGGAAATTCCATTTTCAGAGTGATGCAGCTCGTGCAACGGGCCAAGACAACAAAAATAGCTCTTAAAAAGAAAAAAAAATAAAGAAAAAATAATAAAGCACGTAACTTTGGCCTTAAGTTTGGGAAGAGATGAGAAGACAGGAATCAGGGCGGAAGAGGGGGCGAGCAGGAACGTCAGGGCACTTGGCCGCACATCACTCGCGCAATAAATAGCGCCGGGTGTTTGTACCTGACCTCAGCGCGCGGGGAGTGGGCGGCGAGGAGCAAAGCGCTGCCGGGGGGCCGGGACCCACGCCCTGGCACCTGCACCCGCGGCACCGGTGGTGAAATCGGCCCCCGTGGGGACGGAGCCCAGGGAGGCGAAGGCGAGGACGAGCTCGGGAACAAAGCGGCCGTTCAGTGCCGCCGCTTGGACAAATAAAGCCGGGCATATTCCTGTCGGAGCGCTTCCAGCCGCGCGGGGCTTTGATCCCAGGCGCAGGGCGCTGGGGCTTGGGGTGTTTTTTCTCTTCCTTCCCCATGTCCCGCTTGTTTTTTTTCTTCCTGCTTCAAGGCATAATTTTCCCTGGTGTTTGTAATTTCTAGAAGGAATTTCTCGCCGCTGGGACAGGAGCTGGAGCCGCTCCGGGTTTGTGGATGCTCAGAGCCCGGGGCGGGGGGGGGGAGCAGCTCCTTCACCCCAAAGGCTCGAGCCACCAGCACCAGGTCCCCCCCAAACCCACCCACGGGGTGCAGGGTGCATGTGGGACCCCCCCGGCGGGGCGAAGCCCGCTGCCCACATCCCGAATATTTTCCGGCAGGAAGCGAGGCTGCGCCGCCGCCAGCGGGAATGGGAGGAGACGTGGAGAAAGGGAGTCAGCGCTGCTGGCGTGCGAGCCGGCGGCCAAGGGAATAAACCCGCTGCTGCTGCTGCTGCTCCTCCTCCTGGTCTGACGGATGTTGCCTTTGGCCGGGACCCCCTTGCAGCGCAGCTGCTGAAAAAATGCGCCGGGCTCCAGCGAGCTCCTGCGCCCACGTCGGCCCCGGCCAGCTGGAGCCCATCGCAGGCTGCACACGGGGACGCAGCCAAGCCCCGGCCCTCCCAGGGGAGCACCTGCGGGGCAACGGGGCCTTTCCCCGAGGGATGGGGACAGGCGGGGTGTGGAGGATGCTCCTGGCCTGCAGGTGCTCCCCGGGGAGCGATGAGCTGCTTGCCCCAAGACTGGAGGTCTGGGATGCTCCATGGATCAGCCCCCGGCTCCAGGAGGAGCATCCCCCAGGGGGCTGGGGCAGCCCAGCAGGGCAGTGGCGGGGCTGAGCCCCAAACCCTGCCGGCTGCAGGGGCTGGACAACGTTAAAAGGCCTTTTTAATCTTCTCCTTCCCAAACCTGTCAAAGCGGATGCGGCTGTGTGAGGACGGGGACGGGGAGGAAATGGGCTTTTAATGCAGCCCTGTTTGCAGAAGGCGCACGCTCGGCTTCGCTCTGTTTTTCTTGGGGACGGTGGAAGCTGCTCAAACAGCCTCCGAGGGGCCGGCAGCGCCAGCCCGACCCGCTCCCTGCAGGTGTCTGCCCACGGGGCCAAAGCTCGCAGCCAGGGCACCGCGCCTGATCCTGCTCCAGCCAAGAGGGTCCCAGCACCAATCCTGCTCCCAGCCCCAGGACGCAGCACGGGCTCAGGGCTTAGAGGCCAGGGGCAGCCTCTGCTAACGGAGGCCGTAACCTCCTGCAGCCGGTGACCCCGGGCTCTCTTTCCCAGAGCCCTTCCCCTGTAGGATTAATGGGGTTTGCAAAACCCAGACCTATTCCCAGCCTGGCTGGATGCGTGTCCTCCTTCGAAGGACCCCATAAGGAAATAAGCCCCCAGATGAGACCCGGGGACGCTGCCAGCAGCGGGGACATGGCTGAGCTCCACAGGGGGGTAGGGGGGGGGGTTGGGGCAGCCTCAGCCGCTGCACGCCCACGGGATTAGCGGGCAGACGGACGTGACTGTGAGGCCGTCGGCAGGGCTAATTGCAGAGCGGGTATATTTAGGTGCCTGTTATCCTCTGCCTTTCGCTTATTTTTAGCCCTGGGGGGTGCAGCACAGCCCTGTCCCTGCCCGGAGCGCCCCAGCGAGGGGCAGTGGGGACCCGGCCGTAAGCACAGGGCTGGATCCGGCGCTGAAGCAAAGAAAACACCCGGGGACAGCGAGCATCTTCCCTCCTGCAGCACCTCACCCAGCCCTGCCCCACGCTGGTTCCAAACTCTGAGCTCAGCTGCAGCCTCACACCATAGAGGCCTGGGGTCAGGCTGTTTCCAGAGGAAGCCAGGTGAAATATACCAAATTCTGTCTTTTTCTTTACAGCTCTGGCTCCAGCTTGCTGCCAGGGCCCTGGGGACCACGGGCTCTGTCACCTCGGCCACCCCTGGTCCCTGACGTCCAGCATCGTGAGCCATCCCCTCTGAGCACTTGGTGACAATCATCCCGTAACTGCTTTGCTGACAGCGTGTCAGGCTGAGAAGACTGCCTGAGCCTTCGTTTGCAGAGCACTAATTAGCTTAACATTCCTAATCCCTCATTAGCGTCGATGAAGTAAGCTCTGAAATATGAGGTCAGCCCTAATCAGCGTTTAAAACCCAAAGCCCCCTGGCACGGGATGGAGGTGGGGGTGGCCAGGGGCCAGCCCTGAGGGATTCACCCCAAAACTCGGCTCCTCAGGCCCATGTCCCCCCCACCCCATGCTCGGTGCAGGTCCTGGCTCCGCACCACCAGTGGGTGCAGGGGGTGGCACTCGGGGAGGTGGCACCCGAGGGGCACCCCAGGTGTCTTGGGGATCTCACCATTAGCATCGTGTCCTCTGGGATCGTTTCCACCTGGGAGCCCTCTGGGGCTCTCTCCAGAGGGCAGAGATGAGATGGGGTTTTAATGGGTCCTGGGAGCCCCCGCCCTGCCAGCAGGACGCCGTCGGTGCCACTTGTTGGGGCAGCACCCAGCTGCTCGCACCCGTACATGCGCCATGTGCCTCCTGCCTCTGACACGACGGATGGCTCCTCTTCCTCCCTGGGGAAGGAAAAAATGCAAAACAAAATGTATTGGCAGTTGTTGTTTTTAACTGGCACAAGGGCAGGACACTTCGCAGCCCCGCTCCCCGCTTCTGCAGCTGCAGCCGGTGCCCGGGCCGGGGCGTGCCTTGGCACACGTCGCTCCTCGCAGCCCGGCCGTGGGGAAATGAGCACCATCGGGAGTAGGGAGCAAGGCTGAGCCCGATCCCCCCGGCACGAGCACGGCCCCAGCTCCTGATTTCCAAGGACAGGAACAAGCCTTCGAAGGCTTTTCACACGGCGCGCGCACGTGCTAACGTCAGCAGCAAAGGGCTGCTTTTGGAAAGGTTTGGGGTGGTGCGTTACCAAGAGAGCCTCAGCAGCTGGGGGCACAAGGGGGCTGCAGGGGGCTGCTGGGCTAATCCAGGCCAGCGCCGGACCTGCCACCGCTCCCCTGGGTGAGAAAACAAGAAGGCACCACGAGTTGGAACTTATGTAAAAAAAATTTATTTTGGAGGAGGATTTGAACATCGACATGCAGGTACAACATGAATAAAAATTATTGCACCGCTATTATGTGGCAATTGTTCAAGTTTCTAAAAACACAGAAATTCCACACGTCCTCTTATCTAGCTAAGTGCTGAGTGACACGGCTTGGCAGAGCCCAGCTTCGGAGGCGCTCTCGCGGCCACCTGGATATGATATCGAACACAACGTAAACACACACTTCTGTCAAATCTTCTACTAGAAGTACAGAATTATCCTTCACATCCAGTAAGAGAAAACCAGAGAAAGACTTTATCCTCCCCTCTTCGGAAGAAAAAAATAAAATTAAAATAAAAAATACTCCAAATCACACCTTAATGCAAGTGTGGTAACCAAAAACCACTGGTCACTCCCACCCTTCCCCAGCAAGCGCTCTGTAGTACATCAGCAGCCGAAGGCCTCTGACATTCGGACCCAGGAGCGGCCGTTACAATGCTAATGTCTAATATTTACAATAAATATCATCCATCTCTCTTAGTCCGCAACAGTAAGAGACAAAGGGAAAAGTAACACTGAAATGAGGCAGCGCGGGAAGGCGCTGGCCGGGGGCGGGAGCAGGGGAGAGCTGCGAGGGGAAGTCAGTCAGGACAGTGATGTATGTTGGTGGGTGTATGGTGGTGGGTGCATGCATGGCTCAGTCACCAGTGAATCCCTCCCACCTGGCTGACTCGGTGTCATTTATGGAGGCCACGTTCCCGGCTTGCTGCCTGCTCTGCTCAGGGCTGTGGACCCCATCCTGCACGGGGAAAGGCTGCGCAGCGCACCTGTGTGCACGGACACAGCGTTCCCAGCATCTCCTTCCCCTCCCCAGCACACAGATTTTGCAATCTGAGCAGGTACGGAAGTAATTCTTGGCAGAGCAAGGAGTAAGTCCTGGTCTCCACCTGGTTTGTTATCACAATTTCACCAAAAAAATCTTTCTGCCCAAGCTTTTTGCTACGGTGCCCAGTAGGAGTTGGACAGGTGGTGGGTGGGGAAGGTGGTGCACCTGGCACACGGAGGGGAACTGCAGGGCTGGCGAGGAGCAGGGGACCCAGGGCTTCACTAGGGCGCTCTCCTGGTAATGCTGTTGGGCTTTGGCTTCCAAAAAAGCAAGGTTTTAAAATTGCACTGATCATTTTCTGTACCTTAGCTACAAAAGAGGTGACTGAGCACGTACCTCACCTCTTCTTTGGCCAGTTCAGGCAAAAGCAGCAAAAGCTGTGACACGACAAAGTTTCCACTCCTCCTTCTACGCTCAGAAAGGATAACTTCCCGATTCAGCACTGGAGGTACCGGCTGCAAAGAGAGGGAGTCAGCAGCTGATGGAGCTGGTACCTTCAGACAGCCACCTCCCAGCCTGCGTGTCCCACAGGAGGCCCTGTGCCCCCGACGTACCTGGCACAGACATAGCCTAGGCCCCCTTACTGGGCTCGGTCTGACAGGACCCTCAAGTACGCTGCTGGGAAGGGGTTCAGAAGTGCTATAGTGCACCACAGACCAGGGAAAGCCAGCAGCTGCCTGCTCTCGCCGCTCCCCCTTAAAGCCACTTCAGCTAGCGGCCTGGGCTGGCTGCTTCGTATGCCCCCAGCTGCAGAGCCTGCTCTCGCTAGGGCAGTGGTTTGGTTTCCCTTCAGGTTTTTTAATGCACACCCCTTTGTGGACGCCCCTTGGAGCACACTCGCCCAGTAAGGTGCCTCACCATGGGAGATGCAAGCGGGGACCTGCCACCGAGGGAACAGCAAGGTCTAAGCACGTCCTCCTGCACTCACTGCTCGATTTATACGGGGACATCCATCGCCAAGGGTAGGTCCTCCCTGGACGTAAGCTTGAGCCTTCTCTTTGCAATTGCCACGGAATTATGATGCTGAATCAATTTCTCTTCATTCCCAGGAACCTTGTTCTATGCTGTGCTGCCAACTGAACGGTGCGGCTTCTCAGCAATTTTTAGGAGATTTCAGTAGGGAGAGAACTAGCCAGATCAAGCACCGCATCCTGCCAAGTCTGTTCCTTATTTGCTACCGCTCCAAGTCACCACAGAGTGCTCTCATCAACACGAGGGCTTTGCGAGGCTGGAGGCACCCAGGCCCCTGACAGGGCGGTGGAAATGGGGTTTGTAATCGCTGAGTGCACGCAGGGAGCCTACGAATTCCAGCTGGAAAGAGCAAAGAGACAGTACAGCGAGGCCCTGCTCTCAATACCGTCACAGCAATATTTATTCAGGTGTTATCTGGGAGCTTTGAGGCTTTGGCTAGTGTATTAACAACACCATACATGTTCACACAGACACACAGAGTAAAAACTCATTTAAAAATGTTTAAAAAAAAAAAAAAAAAAAAAAAGCTCAAACCAAACCAAAATTGGTCCAGAAATGAAGAAATGAAATCCAAGCAGCCAAAAATCACATATATGATGGGGGAAAAATGGTTATACAGAAAGAATCAGGGCAAGATTACAGAGACTTCTGTGACTTGTGGAATAAGCTGAAATCAGGTTGAAAGAGATGAAGAAAATACATTCCTATATAAAAACATATTTACATTTAGGGACAGTGAATCAAAACTTCAAGTTCAGAAAAGGCCAAGACAATGAAAAAGGCAGCAGTAGAATGAAACAGACCAACGGATGCAGGTTTTAGCTTGAAATACTGTTGCACAGTCATTCTGCTTCTAACAGAGAAAGCCGGTGAGCAGGACACTAGATAGCGCGGGTGATCCGCAGGGGGATATACTCAGACAAGACTAGAATAAGAGCTGCGCACAATCTGGGACAAATGACGGGAGTGTTCACTGACAGTAACCTTTAACTGGATGAAGAAATGGCTTACAGTGCTACAGGGATCACCAGTCACAGTTATTGGTGTATTGGTATCTAATCCTCAGCAAAGAGCACTGGTACCCGGAGTCGGTCACACCTAGAACAAAGCAATGTCTAAACCTAAGAGCTGAGAGTAGTTTTTAATGGAACCAAGTGACCTCTGCAGTGGAAATGATCTAGCTATCACAGCTGAAATCTTAAAATATCACATGTGTTTTGAAGTCTGCTTGCAGCTTGTCCACAGAACTCAAGGAGTCAGAACTCTTCATAGTTTTCTATTTGGTTGTTATTAAAATGGGCAGATTTGGAAAACTCAGTGAGTTTCCCAAGCCCCAGTTCAGAAATGTTAAGGAACACCTTAAAATCCCTACCTATTTAGACTCACCAAGAGAAGGAAAAGTCTCCAAAGGTCATTTATCGTTGAGATATCTTTACCCAAGACATACTAGAGAACACGTGACTACAAATTTCTCTACTTTAAAATCCACCTACAAGGCGCCCCTTTCCTGGGGTCATTTATTCTGAGGCAAGTTACAAATTGAAGTCAGACCAAGGAAGATAAAACATCATTAAATTTTTAAAAACAGAAGGAGAATTTGCCACGTGTCCTATACAGGATAAATAAAAACAATCCCTCCCCCCAAAAAAACAGCTTAGAGATTTCTGATTGGGAAAACAAACAAACAAAAACACTTATACTTGGTTTAAAGAGAAGACAGGGATATCTCTCTGTCCAACCCCTCCGTCCAAATCCCTTGCTTTCACGTCCTCTAAGGATGTGTGCAGGACTGAGTGCACACAGTGATGAAGAAGCCTTACTCGCACTGAAGATTCATTTTTGTGGACCAGAGAGTACTTTCTTCTCCTTGCCAAAGAAAACCAGAGTAAATTTGTAAATTCAAAGACAATATTCAAGACCTGTGAATTTCAAAGACATTGAAAGAAGTTTGAAAACCAGAGATTTTGAAGTAAGCTGCCTTTTTTTCTGTTGAGAATTTTGGGGATCTTAAATAAATGCAGAATTGGAAGGAAGAGCACAACCAACCCTAAACTCAGGCAAAACAAAAGGTCAGGAAGGGAAAAATCAGCAAACTGTTTCCTAAGCCCTGTTTTAAAGATACCCTGTTCTAAAGAGACCTCAAACAGCAAGCATTACTGTGTACAAAAATAGAATAGCAAGGATGAAAAAACACAAAAAACAGTATGAAAAAAACCCTCCCAAAAATAGATGTACACAAGTTCTATTTTATATTAGTGTATATTACAAAATTCAAACATGCAGTCTCTATTCCGAATGCAGAATGCTCCAGTCCGTGTGTACCAGGGATGCTGCTATGTTTTCTTTACAGTACCATCATGTGACAGGGGAAAGTCTGGTATTTTTAACTGACTTCCAACCTCTTTGCTTTTTGCTTGTGTGAGAGTCCCTTCTTTACAGGGCCTCGTGCTGCCATCTGGCAGAGGAGAGGCTCTCGGAGGTGGCTGTCCAAGAGCATGCAACAGCTCCTTCGATGGAGTGATTTTGCAGCTACCTCCCAGTACTTCAGATGCTTTAGCACTGCAAAAAGTTGCCTCTTTTTTTGCCGCCACAGGACATGTTGCCTCCCAAGGTTTTGCTAAGTTTAATGACTCTGTGCAGGATCCACTCCTCGTGGTCAGACTGTCTGTGCTAGTTAGTTTGGCTTTCTCTTGACACGCTCCTGTTTGTGAAGTTTCCTGCCTTTTTTGCTTCAAATCTCTCTCTTCTTTACAGGAGGCACCCAAATGGGGGAAATCCGTTTTCTTTTCCACCTCTCCAGAACCAGGCATGCTGAGCTTCAAAGGGCCCAAGACGCTCTGAGCTAGTGGCATTAACTGAGACATGGAGAGTGCTCTTTCGATAGCACTGGGGACGAGCAGTGTGGAGGACACAGTACCTGCTGGGCCGCCCTGGCTCGTTCGGCTTGCCGTTGAAGCACTCTCTGCCTGGGACGAGCCGGGTCGCTTTTCAGTGCTGGGACTTTTTGGGGATGTTTCACTCACACTTGCAGGACACAGAGATAAGGTGCTGTGCTGTTCTATGGGCTGAATTGTGCCCTTGTGATCCTTCTCACTGCGATCCACAGGGCTCACCAAGCGAGGAGTGCTCACACTTGCTGTGCAACAAGAAGAAAGTGCTAGCAGAGGTTTTGAATCTTGTTTTTTCTGACTGATTTCTGTTAGAGGGGTGTCTTTCAGGTCGAGTTTACCACATGAGGCCCCCAAAGAGTCCCTTTTTTCAAGTTCAGGGAGTTTGATAGATGGGCACGGTATACTTTCTGTGCAATCTGTTGGTTTTTGAGTACTAGTAGTTCCCCTGTGATCTCTGATTGTTTCAGATGACTTGTCTTTTGGACCTAAACACTGGAAGGTTTTGTTTTCCGCCAATTTATGTTCCTTTGTAGTTGTTCCTGATCTTAGGAATGGCTTTTCTGAATCAACTAAGTTTTCTAGAGAAGTTCTTGCGAGGACCTCTGATGAGGAAGGATGCACACCAACTTGCAACGGTTCTGAACCAGTCTTGGCTTGTTGATCATTTCCCTTCTGCAAATCTTCTGTACCTTTTGGATCTTCGGGTAGAAAGGCATCATCTTCAATACTATCTTTGCTTTCCAGCTTAGAGGAAAACTTACTATCTTCATTAAAAGAATCTGAGCCTTGGTCTCCACTGTCAGGAGGCTTGTCCATTCTTCTTCCATCCTGACTATCCTCTGAACCATCATCTGTCTCATCTTCAGAAGAATCTACCTCTCTGATGGCCTCCTGCTTTTGCAGAGACTCTCTCCTCTCCACCCTGTCTTGTCGAATTGCACCCAACTTCCTGGAACCTGGCTTCTGCAACATTCCTTTTTCCGCTAGCCCAAGTTTGCCACCTGTTGTTTCATTCACAGATTCTTGTAAACTCTGTAGACTTGGGTCCCTCTGTAGCATCTCCTTCTTAAATTCAGAGTGAGAGATATCCAAGCTATGCTTACGTGAGGAAGCCAGCTTCTTCTCAGAAGAGGACAGAGAGGCAGCTAGTTTCTCAGCCGACTGTACTCTCTTTAGCAAAGGAGACCTAGGGGGCTCAGCACTTTTGGGGCGAGAAATTTGTCTCACCAGTGGTGGAGAGGAGTGTAGTTTTACTGGGAAAGACTGAATAATACTGGAGCTGCCAACTGAGTGTCCCGGTAAAGGAGAGGGGGAGCGTTGCGGTGATGTGGACTGTGGGGTTGGTGATGGAGTGTGAGCTAGTGGTGACAGAGGAATATTTCCTGCAGACTTGCGCCTTGGAGATCGATACTGTCTTTGAAGCTTTGGTGCTAGTCCATGAAGAGAGCTGGGTCGGATGTGTCCAGAGCTGGCAGGAGAATTGGGAACACTGGAACTGGGAGAGCTGCTCTGGGAAGAATTGCCACCAACTTAGAAGAGATGAAAAAAAAAATACCATGAAGATTATTACACACGTGATCATTAAAACAAGTTACTGAAAATAAGACATGCAAAGGCAAGACAAAATGCTGTGCTATCATAAAGCATTGCAGTAATATTATGAGATAATATTCCATGGCTTCTGATTGAGAAATCACACCATTGTCACAACACCAGAATACAGTAAGAAACATTCTGCTATCAGAGTGTTTCTTTGCAAAAACAACAACAAAAAGTAAATAAGCCATGTGTTCCAGTGCTTTTCTTGTGAGGCAAATCTCTACTGTCAGCTAATTCAATTTTCAAATATGACTTTTCCACGCTGTTTTGATTCCTTTTCTCTGAACCAATAAAGAAAATGTCTCAAATGGCTGCAACTTACAATGTACTTTTGCATCAAAGTGAAAGGGTGCTACTGTTCAGTAATTGCATTCTTAAAAGGATGTATGGATCTTCATTTTTAAATGAATAAATGAATGAGAATACATCCATCCTTAAGGTAATCAACATCATAGCTGCCATTTTACTCCAAAAACAGATCTACTACCTGCATTTATGAATGCAAAAATCTTTCCCAAGTTTTTCTGTTTGCTTGTTGTTTTGTTTTGTTTTGTTTTTACCTGAGTGTACAGACTCTGGAGTGGATCTGTAACTCTGTGTAGGTGACCGAGGAGACAGGTTGTGGGTCGGAGAGCCAGGCACACTTTCTCCAGAAGACAGAGAGCGGTTCAGCGAAGATAAACTACGGCTGGTGTGAAGCAGTGATGCCTGTTTAGTGATCTTCCTCAACAAAGAACTCTTCTTCTTACTGTGGAAAAGTATTAAAAGTTGTTCAGAAGCCCAAATGATTTATTTACCTTTATTGGCATATTTCAGTCAATTTTATGACACAATTAAATAAAAAATGAAAACAAAAAGAAAAGAAAAAATACAGTATGTGCCTGCTGATACATACATTATCTGCAAATCGCTTTGACAAGATCTCTCACATTATCCTGGTTACTACTTAATTTTCACAGAGAAACAACAAAACAAACCTTTCCTGACCATCCTTAGTTTTGCTCTTCTTGTTCCTACGAGCCATCTTAGATTTGTAGCTGGCCTTTCGAGCTGGTCCAACTTTTATGGATGTGTTCTCAAATGGCGTAGTGGAGATAGACACTTTATTTCCACTCTGTCAGAAACAAGACACAGACACCGCTGAAGACATGGCTTTTTGAAGCAAATCTGCAGGCTAAGCAGGTAGGCTGCTAGTTTATTACTGACTGCCATTTTGTAATCCTTTGTCAAACTCCATTTCCCTCTTTGCATTTCCACCTATCATTTATTAAGGAATTGCTGAGAGAGAGCTCTCTTTAGTCAGGCTTTCACAAATGATTAGATCAGATCCCAGCTGGTAGGTAAAGCTTCCCAGAGCACAGAGAACACAGCATCTGACCTCTCCCATTGAGATCCCAAATGCCTCAGTTTAATACTCGTAATACTTGGAAGCCTGAACAAAGTGATATTCTGTCACCAATCCTATTCCCTTTGCTCTGAATGATGGCAGGTGTGAGCATATCAGGCATCTATCATGATGAATCTGCAACACACAGCATAGCTCGTCTCACTCATCTTAATATATATATATAAAATAAATTAAAAAAAATCCTGATTGCTCCTTTGTTTGCAGTCCCAACGATTTCTGTCCATTGGAACAGTCCAAAACTTTGGGTTTTATTTCCATAAATGGATTCAGCTCAGAAGGAGGTACCAAAATGCAAGTCATTTAACTGGATAATTTTAAGACCAACCATTACAAAGCTGCTTTTAAATACCACTGGGAATAATCCTTGAGAAAGCAGTATTAAGAGATAATAACATTAGCACAGCCTAAAGGCAAAAAATAAAAGTAATTTGGATTTTTTAAGGTATTTTTTCCTAAAGCGTTGTTTGAGTAAAGGTATACTTGAATCTTATTAATCTTTGTCTCTAATACTGATAAAATGTATCTGACAAGCCCTTATTTCTCAAACAGAGTATCTGAGTTCAGCTTAAATTACATGCAGACAATTCTGGAGATTTAGGAATCAAGCTACAGCAATGAGTTTTGGCAAAACAAAGGCCAGGTGCTGCGTACATACTTGTATTTCAGACAGTGCCAATTAGATATCTGCAACGTTTTAAACAAGCTGTCTCATAGTATGCGTATTACCTATTTTCCAATATCTAACAGTGCCGAGTCCCTACCTTCAGAATTAGTTCCACCACTTCGGTGTGCACCAGCCCGTTGACCGGCTCCCCGTTGACATGGGTTATCAGATCCCCTTCACGCAGACCTGCTTCATTCGCTGGACCGCCTTCCTCCACGTGCTGCCAATGAGAAGGGGATGACAGATTTGAGAAGAGGAATGTACGAGATAGCTGGCCAGATCAGACACAAAGCCAATCCAGCTCATCTCTCGATGCAGCCAGCATCAGCTGCTTCAAAATAGGGCGAAAGGAACCACTGACTGGCACAGCCAAGCACAAATATCTGCACTCTTCCACTCCTCCCTCAGCTCCTGACAGTCTTCTCCTGATCCAAGGCAGACAGCCATGACGGTTAAGCTGATTGAGAGACCAGCTCCTCCCAAAGCCAGAGACTTAATACTCTTCCAAAATTTTTCAGCACTCGGGTATGTTAACTAGATGCTCTTGATTTCCAGGCAAGACTTTAATCTTTTTCAATTTCTTCGCCATCCCAACTGCAACATCCTACCACGTAGATGCTGGTATCCAGAAAGGCCAACAGACTTAAATTAGACTGTGCCATGTATTTAGGTTGCCTGTGCTGCATCTAATCCCAAACAGAGTTTCTTTTTCTACTTTCCATCATTTATTGGCCTATCCAATGTCAGATCTTTTCCCATTGCTGTTCAGAAAGACAACCTCCTTTACGGTGAGGTGACATTCACGCTCGAGAACTCTGCAATTCTCCCTCTAACCAGAAAAAAATACCAAGCAGTATCTTGGTAAATTCAGCATTTTTCAAGGACAGCAGAGAAGTGCAAGGGAAAAATGCAGCTTCAGATTATTTTTCTAAGTAAGAATGAGCATTAAATTACGACCAAAACATATGAAGTCCAAATTGTCTAATGAACACACAGGTATAAGGAAAGAATAAACCATCTTTACTCTCTGTTCTCTCTAACTACACAATTCAAATTACCCTGCTTCAGGGAATGGATCATTCCTAGAAGTCACACATGTTAAGAAAAAAAGGAACACGGAGATCAAGTACCAGCACTAAAGGGAAGGAATAGATACAGGCATGGAAAGCAGACCTTTTAGCACAGCACACAACTAAGCCAACAGCTAAATCCCTAGGCAGACACCATAGTAGCAGTGATGCTTTCAGGCTTGTAATCAATTCCAAGCAACTGCTTGGAAAATCCCAGCAGAATGAACTGATCCAAAGCAGGCTACAATCACTAGCACTGGTCCAAACAAATTCGCTATAACTTGCTCTCACACAACAACCCCAATATAGAGAAAGACGGTATGTACACAGAAACATGCTTTAAAGTATGCGTTACAGGTGGAAGGAGTGGATTCATGTAAGCAGGGAAGAAAGAAAGAAGGAAGGTTGCTGTGGTTCTGTGATGGGCTTGAAAATTGCTATAGTTAAAACACAAAGTGCTGTTACTGTTTATTTTTAAAGGGCTTCCTCCACCCCCTTCCCCCCCCCAAAAAAAAAATATAACTTTGGGTCCAAAGAAGGAGAGAGAAAACAGGGTGGCAAATTTATATATTTATATTACAATTTATATAAAGCTAAATCCCACAGTCCCAGCTAAATGCATTTCTGGACCCAAGGGGTACTCTGTTTAGAAAAGTGGAGACATACCCAGACCATGTGATGCACAGTGTAGATATCACTGTCACCCATATAGACGCGAATGGCACGGAGAGTGAAACCGTATTTCTTTCCAGCCCGATGGATGATGATTGGTGGTTTCAGGTTTGCGATAGCAGGAGAAAAGTCACGGCTGGGTGAGGAGTCCCTCGAAGATGGGTTTGAGGATAGAGAATGAGGTGACATTGGACTAGCCAATGGGGAACACGTGTGGTGATCTACAGTGATGACACAAAGGTGAGCAAAAATTAGGAAACCAGGCCTCAAAAGAGAGAAAAATTCTTGTTAGAGAACAGCTAGGAAACCATCCTGCCCAATGCTCTTAAAGCTGGTCTTCACCAGAGCAGAGCTCGTCCTGCAGCTTCAACTAATTCATGATTCAGAAAACAAAAAACAAAAGCACATTTGGTAACATGTACATTGGTGGCCTAGAATTAGAGTTGGTTCACACTGTTTATTTCTCCTGTTTCAGGGATTTATAGCCCATCACAGGTATTTATTCTAGGCACAAGCCAAGAATACTCCATTTCAACGTTATGATCTATTACCACCTCCAGAAGATCAGATAGCTTCTAGATCTTGGTACAAGTTACATAGTGGTGTTGTGATCAATCAAAAACAGTATTTTTAAAAGAAAAATCAGTTATCAGTCAGACAGCTATATGTAGATAATTTTAGTAGTGTTTTAAATTCAGAGGGGCAAAAAATACTTAATACTAAAAAGCAGCCACTGCAGGAACTTTGGTACTGGAGAACAACATCACAAGTGCATTTTAGAGTGTGTTTCCCAAAGCAAGAGCTGAAGAGCTAAATTCTCACTTTTGAGTCTGTGAATCAGCTGGGCTACTGGCTAAAATACCTGACTCTGCTCACAAGTGTAACAACATCTGCTTCTAAAAATACAAAGCAAATACAGAACTCTCATTTTAAAGTGAAGCTGGTCAACATCAGTAAAATAATCCCAAACAGTAGGAATATTAAATGCAGCTGTAAAAGGTAATCCCCTAAGAAACACCTGCTGAATTACCCAGCACATATTTACCTGGAAGATGAGAACAGCTCTGGAAGAACCTTTGCTGGGTGATTAAATACACATTTTAGAGATTTTCATGAGGGTGTTTTGTGGTTCGAAAAGCAACCAACAGGAAAGGCAGAAGAAATTAAACGTGCATCACCATGACGGTGCCAAGAAGCATCTCCATATGGGCCTCCAGCTCCCCAGCTGAGATGGGCAGACAGGTATTGCTCTGCCAGCAGGTTCTGCTGGGTCGGTACCCACGGCCCAGATACAATTTCCTGCTCCAATCTAGGCAGGAATGGGAACAGCCCTGGAAATACAGCAAGGCCTTATCCTCTGGAAAGAGGGACAAAGTCCTCGCAGGGAGAGCCTCCTGCCAAACCGATCCATCATAGCTCTGCCCGGCTGGACTGTTCATTAGAAGTTAGCCACCTGGCATTAGGAATCATCAGGGTATGGCTCTACATAGAGACAGAGCTGCCCAGCAATGTAAGATGTTCTGCCGGAACTTCCTTTGTTAGCTATTTACCTACTGAATTCTTGAACTCTCAGTCTCAACCAAGTTATTTGAGTTACTGAAACTTTCTGGTGCACAGATGCACCAGACACAAACAGTTCCCTAACAACACAGTAGGCAGTAGGTGTAAAAATAAATAAAATAAAACAAAATAAAATAAAAGCAGCATCTTAAGGGTTAAAAAATGTTCTGTGTCGATATACCTCCTTGCTGCACCATTGTCTAGAGAGCAGCTTATGCTCCAGGAGCCAATTTAAACAGAACAACTCACAGAAAGCTGCCACTTACAGAAGCTGCAGTCTGACCACACACAATACTCCTGTCCGGGGCAAAGCAATACTATTATCCTGGTGAGCTGTAAACATTCACCAACTGTAAAAGCTACATCGGTCCCTTCCTGCCAGCTAAGGCATTATTCCAGGAGAGCGAAAGGGGGAGGATCTGTCTGCAAATCTTCTGTTTAGTGCTTGCAGATTCTCACAATGCCTAACACAAGGCATTTCTTACCTGAGGGAATCATGAGAGACAAGGCAGTAGCGGATGCTGATTTAATCACTTTATTGACAGGTCTTGAGGTACGTTTCTCCCCCGATTCCCCAGAGAGCAACCTGTGTCGTGCCCGCCGCACTGCCAAATCGCTGATGGCTTTTGGAGTGGTAAAGTCTGGGCCTTCATTGCTATTACTGCGAGCGCGTGGATCAGAGAAATCTGCAGTGCTCCCAGCTACAGTTTAAATTAAAACAGATTAGAACCACAGGGAATTCCTAACAGTCTATTCCCCTACAGGCAAAATACATTAAATCAAAGTCATGTTTACATGAAGTCCAAGAGTAAATTTTCCTAAGAAGAAACCCCAGGGCTTGAATTTTTATTTACAGAAATGGTGTTATTCTGAACACAGAAAATTAGCAGTTTCTATTCTGTTGGAAAAGCTTTCTAATGAAATCACATTGCTCAGTAGCAGAGTTGCACGAATACTGCATCTGTGCTGCAGTTCTGAAAGCAAGCAAGCCTTTTCAGTGGAATTGTTCATACAAGTAAACATGTTTATGGAAAGTGCTCCACTTTTACAACCAGCAAGAATCGTCAATCTTTGAGTTAAAACCTGCCAGTAACAGAGGAGCCAGCTTTTATTGGAGTCACACATAAAAAAAGCCACTTTAAGAGAATATTAAGGTACTAAAGTCAGAGAAAGCAAAAACGTGGTTGGAAAGACAACCTTAATTTGCCCCCTTCTGTGCACCATTGCAATTTAGGCTTGAATTACTTAACCTTCTATAATTATATATAAAATGCAAAGTAATCTTGAGAATCAGCCTGGGCATAAAGCCTTAGCAGATGCTGGGGCGTAGGGGGTGTACACAAGCTCTGTGCCTCAGTTCCCCATCAATACCTTAAAAGGGGCACTGTGAAAATACATTAATTAGAATTTAGAAGGTGCTCAAAAATTGAAGGGGTAAGCATCACAGCAAGTCCACATGGGAAATTAATCATTCTGTCTTCAAAAGCAAATTTTGAGCAGCATGCAATAAATAAAGCCTAAGGGCCACATTTTGAACAATGAGGACAGAACAAAACATTGATCATTGTTATTTAAGTGGGCACCACGGCTCTGCATACTAAGTAAAGCAGGAAGTACCAGGAAAATAAAAATTCAGAGCACCGGTCTCAAAGACTTCATTACCAGACGCCAATTCAACATTTAACAGCCACAGAGTCTCAAATAAAGCTCCCAGACAATAAGGAACCCAGAATCGGAGGCTGCACATGAAAAAGCTGTGATATGCATTAGAGGAGCACTCTGAGGCAGCAAGATGAATGAAAATCTTTTCCTAGAGCCCTCTGCCTCTACCTTAACTTCCCAGGTTGGGGACACTGAAGCAATGGTACCCCTGAATTCCACGCACTGTATTAAATCTAATACATAAAGCTCACTGAGCACTCTGCCCACTGAAGCTTCATTTTTACATATTTCAACTTGTAGTTGCTCAAATTTACAGTGAAAATGTTCTTGCAGTTTTATTGGCACATGTCTAAGCTTTTAGTATGAATTCTAGAATCTAGAGATTTCTGTCCCATGGTTTCACTATGGCACCAATGTCATCCAAGTCCGTGGTAAATTACTTCCTTCATTCCCACACCTTTTTACATGGGTTAATGGAGCAGTGACAGCTGTACCGGGCCTCTTTTGGGAGGATAACCTTGGAGGGGAACAGGACAACTTCGGAGTACATTTCACAGACTGGACTGCAGAAGAGGAATAATGAGACATGGAAATCTTGGGCTTCGCTACAGTCTGGAGGCAAATTTGCTCTAAGGCCTTTCTTTCCACCTCCAAACAATCCAGCATCCCATCTACCCAGTGCCCTTCATCTCGTCCTTATCCAGTCTCACTGCCACTCTGACTCCTTGCTCATTACCCCTTTCCTTTCCATCCACAACCTCTTTGCCCGCTTACTCCCGGTTTCCCCCAACAAGTGGTTTCTTATTTTCTTACCCCACTAGTCTTTATTCTTATTGTACGCTCTAGCTCTTCCCCAGCTGTACCTCCCTTCCCAAATATAATTTTGCCAGCCTTCATTTCAACTTCCTTGCTCCCTTCACTGGCCCAAATTTCCTTTCTCCCCTAATCCTTCCTCCTCACTACTTTCCACCAGTTCCCAGCTCTGGCCAACTCTGTACCCAGAACAGGCGAGCTGGAGCCTCCCCAGCACTGCAGCAGCCCAGGGCACCATTGCAGGAAAAGTTCTGCTCAGCCCAGTGCTGGAAAAGGACCCCAGGAAAGACACAGCTTCTGAGAAGTCAGACACTGATTTCTAACACCACTCTACTACACCTATGCAAGATGCACTTTTAAGACTGTAATTGGCTAAATTGAGGTGTGTTTGGCTGAGATAGCAAGTACCACGTTCTTGACACAAACCACACACTCTAGTAAATTTCAAGTCTCTACTCAAAACTAGAGCTTTCAGATAAAATTATAGGAAGTGGGTATCTTTTAGTATGGCTGAACACCCATATTCTCCAGCCCCACCTCAGCAGTGACCTTCTCTGAACTAATGCTTAAAACATGCACACAGTGTTTTTAAGTAGACATGGATCGTATGGGTTTTAAGCACGAGAAGACCTTTAGATTGAAATAAAAGATGTAATTTTGAAGAGATTAAACTACTGATGCTATTTTAAAAGCAAGCACAGCCACAAAACTATACTAGAAAAACTATTTAGCAACAGACATCCACTTCACCTGACATCTAAACCCAGTTTTATGCAGTTTCTATCTGTAAGCTAACACAGCTTTCTTGCGGAGCACGACATCATGAGGCTGAGCACATACCTGCCAGCGTCGAGGTGCTGCTGACAGCTGTGGAGGGGGTAGTGGGTCCGGTATCACCTTCCAGCTGCAGATCCTGCTCCACGGGCTGTTCTGGAATGGGCACCGGCAGCCCCTCCCGGGACTGCACAGCGGATAGCAGCATCCCCTCTGACTGCGGCCTTTTGAGCACAGTTCCCTCGTCCTCGGTGGAGATGGCAAAACGGGGCATGTCGAGAAGCCCTGAGCAGCGTCGGCGGACTGTCAAGGGTGGACTGGAATCGCTCTCCGTGTGTGAGGATTCAGACATGGACAAGCGCTTACGCAATCTGAAAGAGAAAACAAGACATAGCCCCTCAGTTAAGCTAGCAGAATGATGAACTTAAGGACAAAAGGAGTGCACAGACCCAAGTCGCACATCTGAAGTCAATTTTAGGTGAAGTTACGAGACCAAGCTACATCATTAGGTTCCTAAAACAGCAAAGCTTGGGGGTATCACCTGAGCTTAGATTTCCAGTAAACCCCTTCTAAGAAAGGAATAGAACAAAAAAAATAGATCTAGTGCAATAAATATGATACTAAATATTATAAAAATCACAATTACAAAATGCAAATCACCATCCACTTTTGGCATTCATTTCTCTTTCAAAGCGGCTGTAAATTTCAAGCCAGGAAGGCCTGATTCAAGATGAAGAGAACATCAGTTGAAAGCATAATCTATAAAATGTTTTTTGAATGGAGTCATAGAGACTAGATCACAACCACATTTTATGATCTTTCCAATGCCAAATTTTAGTGTAAAAGCTTTACAGGAGTTGCACAAAATGAGAGAGAGCCCTTTTTGAAGACAAGTTTGACAATTATTTCAGTTATGCTGGAAACGTGGTAATCCAAAATCTGGGCATTTGTATATTTTCCTGGTGTTTTTATTAGAACAAAAGATTTGGGGGGGAATATTCTGAACTTTGGAAACTTTGGACTGTCCTAATGGTTTCTCTAATTTGTGACAAATGGCAAAAAGACCAGACTTTGATGTTGAAGAAAAAACTGCTGTTGGTACATCTCCAACAGAACTAGCTTTTCCACAAATGGAAAGCTTTACTGAAGGTTAAAATTCCTTTAAATTAATTTAACGTATTTGCTACAAATTTAGGAGAAATTAGTACTTAACTGGATACATTTAAGGACTACATAATTTCTACACATTTGTTTTCAGCTACCTCTTCCACTTAACAGGTCTCACCTATGGAAATATCACATGAAGCATTCCTGACCTAAAAGTGGACGTGGAACATTTTGGAACAGATCAGCCTTTCTCATATGCTTTGACAAAACAACAGATTTAGTTCTACTGAACTTACATTTCAGGAGACCCAATCACCCAGCTGCGGTCTCGACTTTTCAAGCCACCAAGGCTGTCCAGTCGGTCATCTTTTTCTTCACTCAGACTCCGTTTAGTTGGTGGTGGTGTTTTCCTCTCTTCGTGGATGGAAAGACGTTCCATGCTGCTGTATACCTGCAGATAGCAAAAGATTCTTCTGTACAGAGAAAACAAACCTACATGGCCTCTTTTGACCAAGGGGCACAACCTCTTCTCAAGATGGAAGATATTCCGTGTATGAACTTGGCAATGCTCTTTGACTTAGTAACACCATGCAGATGTGACATGCTCAGAGCATACCAGGGAGAAAAGGAAATAGGCAAGCTTCAGAAACAAGAAATATTCCTTTCTACAACAGCACCCAACACCTGTCCTCTGAAAACAGCCCAACACACCACAGAAATACTAAGATTTTTCTGGGAACTAATTACTACTTTATGATTATTATTATTATTTTAACAATTCTCGTATCTAAGAAGAGGTATTGCTAAAGCAGACTCCACAAGTCTTGAAGGCTGGCATCTGAATCTTGAAATCTTACTAAACAAATTCAATTCAGTGATAGGCATCATGCTCATGACCCCATTTCATTATCATCAGTCTATCAGCGTTGCCCCAAGCTTATTTCAGAACAAAAAAGTCCTGCCCTCCTCAAGGAATCTACTATAATGCTGACAGCTTAATGAAAGTGCCTTTCTTGGTTTTACAGCCGTCTTTAAATAATTAAATGATTAAGCAAAAAAATCCATCCTTTTAAAACTACACTTGACTGTGGACCTCATTTACATAAGAAGAGATTAATGAAAATAATGTTATTAAAAATTCAGAGCATCAACAAGATAACTATTAATAAATCATATGGCTGAATTGTCAGGCAAGAATTTCAAAATATAATGAGCCTTTTATGCCTCCCACATTACAAATGCTGTATAATTTTCCAGATCTTAAAATAAATTCATTAAAAGTGAACTTTTTCTCTTTGTGGCAAAAACATTGAACCCTAAAGAAAAGCTTCAGTCTAACACAAGAATAATACTCATGGTGAGAAAAGACAGAAGAAAAGAAACCCTTACATACTTATGAGAACTTTTTCAAAATCCCAACCAATTGTCAGGCCCAATTTTAAACATACTTTTGGTGATTCAAATCAGGAGCAAATCCATAAAATTCATAGGAACTGTTACTTAAGCTACTGTAGCCCATCTGAGGAAAAGAAGAATGAACTGGTTCTTCAAAACAGACTTCAGTAGTGGAAACCTAGAGGAACTGTCATGAAAAAATAAATCTTTCAGCAGCCCTATATAAAATGCATACTCCCTTCTCAACAAGAAGTGAGAAATATGCTCTCCTGTTCATAGAGAGAGATGACCCCAAAAAAGCGATTCTTCTCCCTTCTGCCTTTCTTCTCCCTTCTGCCTCTCCCTCAAACATACTTCATTTAATCTAAGCTAATAGTGGAGTTGTACAATTTTGAAATGTCTGGAATAGCAGTTTATTTCAGATCACCTAAATCAGAATCAGAGACCTGCACAGGCCTGAGTTAAGGCATATTGAATCCAGAAAGTGTGGCTAGAAGGAACGTCCTCAGGACATCCTGTCCGTTTCCCTACCTCAAAGCAGAACCAACTCTCTTTTAGTCACCTGGCAGATGTTTCTCCAACCTGTTCTTAAAAGCTGCCAGCGATGGAAAATCTACAAATTCCCCAGGCAGTCCATGCCACTGCTTAATTAATTTTCAAAATTGGAAACTTCTTCTTACCATCTAATCTATAACTCCTCTTACCCATGTTTCCATATCTATTTTGGGTAGAACAGGAAGAGCAACATATACTCCCTTCTCTCTAACAGATATGTATTTGGAAGTCTTTCAGGTTTTACACTTTGTAGATCTCAGATCTTTTTTTTTTTTTGCTTTCCTCTCTTTTAGCGTTCCACGTTTACTTTCAAGAGCATTGCCCAGAACAGGACAGAGAACTCCAGCTAAACCCTATCTACTGCTAAAGCAGATGGAAGGGATTTCTTCATTTACCTTGCTTGCTCTCTATGATAATTGTCTTTTGCCTCAATAATCAGGCATATTTACCTCATGGTGCACGATGTGCCCAGATGTGCTATGATCCTTCTCTTTCAAACTGCCATGTCACCTTCTGTTAAAAACTATGAATAGCAGAGGTGTAGAACTTCGCATGTGCTCTTACTGCATGGGATCCCCTTGAGTTTAGACCAATCGATTTTAATCCTAATACCATTTTGTCACCTACTGGAATATCCTTTTCAGAATGACAGTGCTCAAATCAAACAATCTTTGGGCACTCCCTATGCCAGCACTGAAGTCATTAGTAAAAACATCAGGCTATCAGATGCAGGAGAGACCTCAGCAGTAACTTGTGCATTAGTGAAACACTGAGAAATACAAAACGTCATTCTCCTATTAACCTTGCACCCACCTTCCAATAGGACATAAACTATCACAGAGCAAGCATATGTCCACAGTTCTTTCTTTCCTTAGTCAATAGTAAACATCATGCAATTCCCACATATCAGCTGCATGAATAAAATATGAACCTCATATGAAGCACTGAAGGCCTCTGAAATGGTGTTCCTCTCTAGACTTCTTTCTTTCAACAAGCTAGCATGCTCCTACCTTGCTGAACCTTGGTGAGCATGAGGAGAACTGACGTATTTCCACATGATCATCATCATTAGTGTCCTCCTCCTCTTCTGAATCCAGGTGTTGGTACCGTTCTGAGCGGGCTGTAAACAACACAGCAGATTTCACCAGTGCACCGAGCACTGAGAACTCTGACACCTCAAGCAGTGCATGCTTACCACAGAACAGCCTTTATACCAATTCCTACTTGTCCACCTACAAAGAAGCTGGAGCATTCATACATCATAAAATGTATTTTCTTTAATACTGAAACACATTCATCCCGTTTTGCTCATCCTGTACAATTAGCAGTGAAGAATACCTCCTTCCAACTGAATTTATCTTCTATCATCAGCCATACTCTAAATGCTGATACTCAGCACAAATTTTATGTGTGTCTAATCCTGCAGATCCTTTGTAGTAGAATATTTCTTCCCTAAGGCATACCAATCCAATGGAAGGAGACAAGGAAACAATTCACTGCCCCAGTTTCCAATCAACAGCTTTATGACTGTACAAAGTCTGCCCTGCATTCATAGATACAAGCCCTCTTTAAAAAATAAAAATATTTACCCCCCAAAATATTTCCTCTTTTCCCTCCCACAAGTAGAAAAGGATTAGGTTTTGTGAAAGAAAATGGGCAAGCAGCCAATATGCAAAGCTATTTTTAATGCAAAAATCTAAACTGCCTCCAAAGAGATTTTGTGCTATGAGATTTGCGGCACTGTAATTCTAAGCCAGCCACATTAGATTTTGCAGAAGGGGATGTTAATAAATTTGGCTACAGAAAGCCGATTGCTATGCTGAGCCAAATTTGCTGCACTGTATCAGCCAGAAAGATACTTTTATAAATTCTATTTTTTTTCGGCATTGTTTGTAACAGCAACACCAACCTTTATCAACATCTATGTGAGATACTCCTGGATGTGAGAATTCCAGTCCTTACATAGCGCTTGCCTCAAAGTCATCCTGATAATGTGCTGAGCGCGCCCGGACAACTGGGGAGTTTGTCGGTCCCACATGATAGACCCACCGACTTGCACTGCTGAACATCATGTGGTGCTTCTACCCAACAGGATGCACTCAGAGCTGGGTACTGGGTCTCTCTTATCGGGAAATGCCATGAATCTTGCATAGTACTCATACCATGGCAATTCACATTTGTCTTCACGGTTTGGGTGGTGGGATTTTGTTTTGTTTTGTTTTTGTTTTTTGTAAAAGAAACATTTACTGGCTGAAAACAGTCACTAGGGAAACATTCCTCCATTCCTCAGAAACTCAAGGAAGTTGGACACACCAAATGCTTTGGAAGACCTGTAATAAACCCAGCATAACAAATACAGCATCTCTCACTGCAGGGTCGAGGCTGGCAAGTCCACAGGAACCAGTGAAAGGCCAATTGACTTTAACAGACACATTTTTTTCATTTAAAATTCATTTGCTTTCAAAGAAACCTTATTTGGCATTCCACAGAAACTTTTAAAAGGAATTTCCATCAAGCGTTCTATTCAATTTCTAACAATGACTTATCTTTGACAACTTCAGAAATGAAGTACACACAAAAAACACAATGCAGTTTATGCCTAATCTTTACTCTTACTGTCAAAATAGCTTGTGTCATCCTCAGATTCCAACTGTGGGATGAATTCAGCTTTCTGCCGAAGTAATCCATTCCAGTCCAAATCTTTAAAGAACCGATGCTGTTTCACTTCAAAGGCACTACCTGAAATAAGCATCATTTATTGCAGAGTATTTCTTTCAGTGTTCGCATTAACAAGAAAAAGAAACCCTAAAAATATCAAGAGTCTATAAGAATGCACCCAGGTACATTTACATCATGCCTTTTCCAGGAATTTTGAGAAAGAACTCATCCTTTTATCAAAGTGGTGATATAGGATAAAATCTGACCAAGATTTAATCCTTCCTACCTCTTCTTCATATTTAATGACAACACATGACTAAACTGGCTGGAAGACAGCTTCTGCTATTACATTCCACAGCAAATTGCAAGATTAAGAACTAATTAATATCTTAATTTAAAATTTCCAAATTCTAAATACCACCTTGTTCATAGCTAAATAAACAGAGCAAACTAAGAAAGGTACTCAGCACGTGAGTGGCTCCACTCTCATGAATAAACTCATTTGTTTAAATCAAGGCAGAGGCTTACATACCTCCCTGAATTAGTATCTTTTAACTAATATCTTATGAGTTAACAACCTCATGGGTACCCAGAAGAAAAAACTAAGGATTATCTGTCTACTAGCAAGTGGGATTTTTTCAGATGAAATTAATATTCATAAAAGATGTTACTGTCATTATAATAATAATAAAAAGAGCATAGCGAAGGAGAAGAGATAAAAGGTTTGCTGAGTGCCCGTAGCAGTAAGAGATGCCAAGTGGAACAGCAGTCTCAGCATTACAGGTATGTAAGGAATCAAAAAAATCAGTCCCTCAACTCATTTGATAAGGCAAGAAACTCTGCCTCTTTTCCATGACAGCAACAGCTTTCAAGTACATGGATTTGAGATAGACAAGAAACATGTGAAAATCATCTGATTATATTATTAATTTCTGTTCCATTGATCACCCTCGTGTGTACATATGTTAAGTTTGCTAAATACATGCTTTTGGAGATTGCTATCGATTTAGTTTTAATTTTATCCTTTTTTTTAAAAAAAAAAAATCCTTATCAATTGAAAATCCAAATTTAAATCAAACAAATGATATCTAGGAAACGGACAACCAGTCCTGTGAAGCCACAGTGTTGGACAAATTACATTAAAACAGAAGGGCACCTAAAGATAATTTTGTTGTGTATTTTTATTTGTTTGTTTGTTTTACTATCAGGAAATGAGAAGTATTGGCTTGTAAAACTCTGAGTCTGACATTGTAATACAAAAAGATTGGCATACACATCTGACTTTGCCCAAGAGATTGTATTAAGACTTTGTTGTATGTTTGGAGAATTCTACAATACAGGTCTCTATGAATGGGAAAGTTTTCATTTATTATACCAATGAGTTCACTTCATTGTAGGGGATTAAGCCCATAGCTGAAGGGAACTGAAAAGAAATCTGATTATACACTTCTCAAATCAAGGCACAACCCTCAAGCCTTAACTAGAATAGCACAAATTTGAGAAGATTTTACAAACCTGATTGCGTCTCTTTCTTGTTTTCCAAACAAAACAGTAATACCTGTCTGACACGTGTGCAGTCTACACTAATTTTCAGAGCTTCATCAAACCCAGAATAAACATTTTCTCAGCTCTAGACCAATATTTTTCAACATGGATCGGTGTGCCATACAGGCAAGGTAGCCTCTTTTACTGCTTCTGGGTAGTACTTTCCTATTCATAGGTTTCCTACCTGTTCCCATTCTTTCCAGAGGATTTTGGCGAAGAAGCTTAGAAATGAGATCCTGGGCATCTGGTGGCAGTGCATCATCACCTTCTGGCCAGGCAATTTCATCTGGGGACAAAAAAAGACTTGACATTTTCTACCTGCTTCACAACCAATTTGAATAACCATTCACATTCCTACACAGTAAAATGCAATGCTCAGTTCTTCCCCAGAATTGCAAATACCTTAAATTCAGCAGCTTGCATACTTAATATAATTCAAGCACTGACATTTTCCAAAATGCATAAAATTCAGCCTCAGCTAGAGCTGCTGTCAATCCAAGCACTGCTTGCGGAGGAAAAAAAATGCATTAAGAACTCTATTAATAAAGTCTGAAATTGGACTTCCATGACAATCCATAAACAATGACACTGACAATATTGTGGCTGTATCTTGTGCCCGCGCATTCCACACTAGTTATACTTGGAACAATTCACAGGTAAGCATTTCATGCATCAAATTTAGTTCCTCACTGAAATCTGCTTTTTGCTAGGGATATTTGCCAAGTGTGTTAAAAATTTACTGTTTCAGAAAGCATTCCCAACAGGAAATGTTTTCACTAGCATATTCACTGAGAGAACACAAAGCAATTGTTCATCCAGCTCCAAGCAGTTTTAAAAATCCATAGGACATGAAGGTACCGAGGACAATGGCATCAATTTGTTTTGCTCAGAATTTCCTTTTTACTTCATTTCTACAACAATTACTAATTGGCTGACATTTACACCTACAGAAGAAACAACCAAAATCAGAGTGAATTAGGCTAGTTGGCAGCTGCTCCATTCATATTCTCCATCATTTAAGTTAAAAGAGAACAACAAAAAATCCTCAAATATTCTTCCCCAGTCCTACAGGGACTTGCGTAACTCTCATGCCATGTGTACTGGCAGAACTATCTAGCAAGACAGTACTCAACAACTTTCAATAGCTGGAATCAGATGAATGCTACTTTGACACAAAGATAAATACCTAAAAATTTAGGAAGAAAGAACCGTTGCCTTTTATCTTGAGTAAACTACAGATCCTCAATACTTTTAAAGTTTTACTTCACTGCACACTTTGCAAACCACTTGAGGACTAGAACAGAAACATACCACTGATCACTTGTCCAAACAGCTCTTCAGGTGTGTCACCAAAGAAAGGAACACAGCCAACTAGAAACTCGTACAGGATAACGCCCATGGCCCACCAATCCACAGGCTTCCCATAACCCTGGCGCAGGATCACTTCTGGCGCAATGTATTCTGGAGTCCCACAGACCTGGAGAGAAACACACAAGAAAGCAATCAGCCTACAGAGTGTCAAATTCATATCAAAGTTGATTTGAATGTATGTGTTAGGTTGTTTTTTTTGTTTGTTTGTTTGTTTTTTCATTTGATTTGTTTTAATCAGAGCTTTGAAAGAGACATAATGTTTTGTCACTAATCATTCTAGACTGTAAACTACTTCCACGTAGCAAGAGTCTGTAGAGGGAACACATTACCTGCACAGAAATTATATCATATATTGTGAAATGTTCCGAGCGTGGACGTGCCAGCCAAGTCATTCTCTGGTGCACTAAGGCATATGGGAAAAATGCAGATTCTGTCTGAATATGTCTGTCTGCCTGATGGATTTCTACTGGCACAGCTACAGCTATCAGGGACGGAATTCTGACAAAACTCTTACATCTCTGCACTAGCAGAATTAGCAACACACTGCCATGACACACTTAGCATTTAAACTTGAGATGTACAGCTGGCACAGACAACGGCTGAGGACGTCACGTTGGAAGAACTAGGTTGCCTTGGGCTTGGAAGCAACAACAATAACAAAGTAGCTGTAAAAAATATAATGCTGCAAAATGCAAGACTATGATCTAGTGACCAAGGAGAGCTCCAGCTACAAAAAATGCTATGACTCAGAAGCAAAGGAAGACACAATCCCTTGTGTGCTCTTAGTTTACCATAGGATGATTATGAATTAAGGCTTGGCACAGCTAAAAAAGAAAATTCAGCTGTGATCCTAAGTATCTGCAGAAGAGATAAGGATTTTATAATCCCTTTATACATGGCACTTGTGAGCCTGTATCCAGAATACAGTATATAGTTCCTGTCAACTATGCCCAGGAAAAATCATCTCAAGCTGAAACAGGTGCATGAAAGAGCTATTAATTCATCAAAGGAAAATTTATCTCATTACCTAAAAGAACATAACTGGTCAAGCCTAGCAAAATGAAGACTAGAGAGGAAAGTAACCTTTAGGAAATACCATGGTGATGAAAATCAACGTTTAAGCCATCATACAAAATTATAAGAAGAAAAATATTGGAACTTGCCATGAACTTTCTAAGCATCAGAAGGGGGAGACTGTGTAACAACCTTCCAGAAAAAGCAGTGTTACCTCCCTAAAAAAACCTGTTCCTGCCTGCACTTTGGCCTAGGACAGCTTTGATATCCTGAACTAAGAGCTCAAGTGCATCACTTCAAAATGAGAAAGTGAAAAAAAGAAAAAAAAGAAAAAGAAAAAAAAAAAAAGAATAAACAACACAAATTTGCGTGCAAATATGAGAATGGACTCATATCTTTTCATTCAATTACAAAGCACACAGCACAACATCAAGGTAGACAGGGAGCGCTACAAACTCTGATTCAAACCCAAGACAGCTGGATCCCACATCAACAAAGAAAATTATCCAAGCTTACCTGCTTGTCCAGAAATTCCCTGGTATCCTTCTCAATGTGTCCCTCATAAAGATTAGTTGTAAGACTCATTAACCCGATTTTAGACAGTCCAAAGTCTGTAAGTTTAATGTGACCCATGGAAGTTATCAGGAGACTAGAAGAAAGAGGAAAAGCAAAATAATGCAACACTCAATGAACTGTTTCCCAAAAGGAATTAAAAAAAAAAAAAAAAAGGAAGAATACAAGATAATGCTAATCACATTAGCATTAAGAAAGACCATCACAGAGCTGCTAAGGCAGCCAGAAATCAGGTTGTCTTCTGCCATTATTTCACCAATGCAGTAACAGCTTCAAGATAATATTTGAAAATGTTCTTCCTACTCTTTCTCAGTGCCAGTCTGGTTCTGTACATCAGTAGCAAATCCCTAAAACCTCCTGCATGTTAGATGCCATTGAAAATCTCTACCGTCTCTAGCCCTCACATCCTCCTGCCAATGTAGAGAGCCTCCAAAGAACTGGCTCTCTTCCTCTAGCTTCTGAAGAGCTGAAGACTTACTTATCAGGTTTTAGGTCACGGTGAACGATCCCGTAATTGTGTAGGTACTCCAATGCTAGAACAGTCTCAGCAAAATACATTCTCGCCATGTCAACAGGTAGGGCACCAATGTTCTTGAGAAGTGTAGCACAATCACCTCCTAGAAAAAAGTTGCAAATATGGCACAGTGAAATAGCAAATACCAGTAACAAAGAACAGCTATGGGACTACAATACTAGGTGACCAGAGCAAATTTCCTAAAGGCTTTGTATCTCTACACTGTTACCCCAAATTCTAAAACTGTCTCTCAACTCAGTCTTGATCTTCAAATAAATATTAAAATCTTAGGAAAACTGAGATGCAGGTATGCTTGGTATGCCTGTTCTCTTCCAAAATGGCACAACACAACAAACACCACCGAGTGCTGAACAGCTGAAAAAATAAACTGTGATTGAAGAGTAGAACTGAGATTCTTCTGGCCTTATCTTTATTATCAGTAAAACACATCAGGATAAACCTTCTCTCCAGTGCACTTCTGTTAATTTCTGTATGGCTCAGGAAAGCAAGAAATATTTAGCTCAACAATTGTACAGATGCCATTTTCCAAACTATAAGCAAGCCCTAAGGGAAGGACTGTTCATGACCATTTTGCCTCTGTATAAATGTCTTTGCTTTCCACCACTGTGGCAGATACTACTTCTGATATATGAGCTTCTTAAAGTAGTAAGCAAATGCTAAGGCTACTACCTGGCTCTTCCCATGCATGGAGAAGCAGCCACATCATTGGACACAATGGTACGACGAAAATAAGTTAGTGGGTCCTCAATTCAGGTTTCTGAAGGAATACTGCCCACACATTTCATTCATCCTTCATCTCTACTTGCAAACAGGAATTAACATTTTTTTATGTCGATACATCTGTTATCATTACATTAATTTATTTGAAAGAGCACTAACACGGTAACTGTAAGTTTGCTTCCCACAAACATTCAGTCAAGCAAGCCAGGCATAAGAGATTAGTTCTATTTACCGGAGGAAACATATCACTTACAATAAAAATAAAATAAAATAAAATAAAATAAAATAAAATAAAATAAAATAAAATAAAATAAAATAAAATAAAATAAAATAAAATAAAATAAAATAAAATAAAATAAAATAAAATAAAATAAAATAAAATAAAAATAAAATCCAGTGAGTAAGGAAAAAAAGCAAACAACAAAACAGCAGAGTATTTTTAAAAGGCTGGTAAGGAACAAAGACTGTTTCTTGGTGATGTTTCTTAACTGCCTTTCTCTAATGCCAAGCAAGCATGCAATGAATCTTGCTATGCCATCCCAAAGAAGAGCAGGAGGATGTCTCTCCACTGAGGACTGGAAAGCTCACGATGACTTCTGACCCCTCCAACTTTTCTACATGTGGCTTTCTGTTTCCTCAGCTCCACTGCAATCATGCTGTGTTAGTCACAGGGATTCACAACTGGAGTATCTCCTTATACAAAACCATACTAGGGGCAGAATGACTCACATTTCTCCAGCTCAGCCCAAGCAGTCCATATACTCCTCCCTAAAAGGGCATCATGATCTCCCCTGCTGCTGCAGGGCTGACTGACCTCACTCGACATGAAGAAAGAAATAGCACACACAAGTTGTTCTTCCTCCCTGTTGCATTCAGAGCAGCATGCTGATCGACGTTACACCCAAAGGTACACATCTTGTAAGCCACTTAGAAGCGGCATCCTTTATAATGAGACTCATTACGTGTAGGTGCTTTGCAGGTGTAGATGATGACAAACATACCTTCCACGTACTCCATAACCATGCACAGATGGCGCTTGGTCTCAAAGGAGCAGAACATGCTGACTACAAAGGGGTTCTCAGCAAATGTTAAGATATCTCTCTCGACAAAAGCCTGCTGGATCTGGTTTCTCAAAATTAGGTTCTGTTTGTTGATCTTCTTCATGGCAAAACGTTGACGGGTGGTCTTGTGTCGCACCAAATACACCGCTCTAGAAAACCACATACCAAGAGCAAAAGTTCCATTTTCAGTTTGAACTATTTAAAAAACAAAAAACAAACAGTGGATGGTAACTCCTTTGAATGGATCCCAATAGACATATTTGTGACTATAAAATCCCATCTCACTGCCAAACTCCCCTCAAAAAGAAGGAGACCTCTCATGCTTCCTTCCAAAGCTACTCTGCCTTTCTGAATTCAGGAGCATTTTTGTTGATGTGACTAACAAGGAGATAATTCAGGCACAAATGTCACAAACTTCCTTAAGTGTCAGTGCAGTGAGGCTTGTATTTTTCAATACTATAGTCACTATTTCACTAAAAAACATCCAAAATATATGAAATCAGCATGATTTCTTTCCAAGCTCCATAAAGTTAATTTGATGCAACACTGTCACGAGGGATTTCCTTCAGTATCTCTCACATTTCTATCATTTGCAGATCATTAGATTCCTGCACATTAGTAACACTGTTTGCAAATGAAATTTTCATCCGGTTTGCCTGCCTTTCTGAATCAATGCTTGCTTCCTTTTCCCTGGAGTATATTGCATTTAACATGTTATTGTGTCTCACAAGCAGCTGACTGTAAAATACACCCAAATACAAAGACAGGAATGAGTAACAGCAGAACTACAACATCTCCCCACATTTTACAAAGTTATTTTTAAATCATGGGGGCTGTGCAGAAATGTGACTGAAAACATGAAAAGCTTCTTGTCTAACAATGCAGTGCTTCAAACTTGCTCCATTGTGTCTTCACAGACTAAAAAATACACCTACACTTTTTCCACAATTTAAAATAAAAAACAAGTTGCTATTAACTGAGCACCCACTTCTACAAAACACTCAAGCACACGCTTGCTTAAGTTTTGATATTATGACCTACTGAATCACTGTTCATAGTTAGGGCCTAATCAAAATCATTCGTCAAGATTTATGAACTGCAAAGAGTTCAGGAATCATCTTTAAAATTCAGGATAGGTTTGGAAGATCAGTTAAAATTTTAACTGACCAGTTTCATTCTGTATTCTTCAATGAATAAAATCTAATAGCACTCTTACTTTATTACTTCTCACATTTGCCTGTATATAATTTTAGTATTTATCTTGGTATTTCAAGTGCTCACAAACAGCCACATTACATATATAATCTGAACACATGCAAGAATGCAAAATTATAAACAACTTCTTTCTCAACATTCCTGCTGCTTGAATGAGTCATCAAAAACATTTGCAACTACAGAATTTTACCCTCCCTCAGTTAGGCAGCCTTTATACAAACAGAAATCGCAGGACTTACACACTCAGCATGAAAGGAACTGCAAGTAGGGTGCCTTGATATACAATAAAGAAAGGGGTACAAAATAATTTTCTCAGACTCAAAACAAACTATTGTTTAGGAAATTCCACAATAAACTAAGTGACAATGTTTCTCCTAGAAACAATGTTTTGGGAAAACATTTTTGTCATCTCAAGCCAAGGTACTGAAGTGTCTATATATTATCTACCTACCACAAAAAAAAAACGCTACAGAAATAATTACTGCAAGAACAGATTTGAGGCCACAGCTTGGAAGGGCTTCAGCAAATTTGTGCCACAGAGGGATTAGGAATACAACATTCTGAAAGCTTTAACGTGGGCCAATTTATTTTTACAAGCAACCAATAATCTGGAAGCTGGGTGCCAGTTCAGCACAACGTTAAGACCTTCACAGTCAGGAAATACATCCAGGTACAGGGGGTACTGCCTAATAAACCCTGAGAACATGAAAGAAATGGCATCTCTTACAAGAATGCAGAAGACATCACAAGTATGCACCAAGACTTAGGCAAAGTTCTTTATACTCTGGACCCAACAGAAAACAGTAATTTGTCTAACTTTGCAATTACCCTTTATTGGGTAGAATGATAATAGTATTTTCTTTTAAAGCAAAGCCTAAAAAGCCTTACCCATAAGCACCGTTACTGATCAGTTTAATAGTTTCAAACTCTTCTTCAGATGGAGTTTTCTTTGACTGGACGGAGGCTCCACGGCTCTGGGGAAAGAAGACCAAAAAAAAAAAAAAGGAAATTGAGTACAGGAGCAACTTCATTCTATACTTCACTCTTTTGTCCTTTTCTTCTTTAAGCAGCATTTACCCAAACTCAAAGCATTTCTAAAGCTCTGGAGTCCTCAGCTTCAGGATAATCATCTGCATCCCTAGCAGCCTTGCAGATTTCCTCTGCAAGTATTAGTACAGAAAATCATTGGAACTGTAAGATTCAGACCTTTCCATAACATATTGAAAATACCAATAAACTAAAAAACTAGGGATCTTTGAAACCTACTGAGTTATATAACTACATTTTTCCAACAGTTGTAACTAAATTCATCTCTTTTCAATTCCCATCATGTTTTACAAATGCAAATATAAAGAGTTTCTCCAAACGATTTTTGTTTGCAACTCCAATGAAACATAAACAAAATTTGATTATAAACGTCTGTTTGCATTTTTTATGCATTTCACCTCCACAGTAGAGATTTGCACATTGTTATGAGTGTATACTTTAGTGCTTTTGAATGTCAGCGCTTTTTTTCTTTTTTTTTATTAAAATTCCACTGCGTTATAATTAATTCTTTATTGTAGACTACTTCTTTCCAGAGGAAAAAAAAAAAGTGCTAGACAGTATGAGTGTATTACTGCTTTACCTCGACTGAATCATCTGTCTCAGGAGTGTCTGGGCTGTCATAGCTATTCAGCTGGGCCATTTCTGAAAAGAAAGGGGAGAGATTACTCTTAATGATCTCAATCAAACACTATTCTCTTTGTTTGTACAAGACAAACAGGATTTTAAGAGGTGCTTGTAGGTTATGAAGGACATACTTCCCCTCTGTAAAAAGTCACCCCAATTATGCAGTGCTAACCTTTAACATCTTGTAAATTGTAAGCAGCATTTTATATAAAAATGAATATAATTAATTGTCCTAATCTCAGCATCACTTATTGTAGATGGTTTCTACAGTAAGTAAAGCAACAAATGCAGTTTTAAGGAAACTGCCAGCTAGTTAACGTTAAAACCTACTCCATGCATATAGATGGTGGCACCTCTGTACTCAGAAAATAAAAAGAATTACATTTCAAACAACCTCTCCCCATGAAATGTGTACGGTTCTGCAAAATGCTGAGCAGCAGCAAACTGTGAGAAATTCAGTTAGTTTAGGCTACTCAGCTGTCTTAGGAGATGCTATAAACTTTGCAGAACCAAATCCTACATTAACTATGAGTCTCTGAACAGACATCATTGACATTTCTGGGTGCCCTCCTTACAGAAAGGAAATAAGGCACCTTGACATCTCCACACATTTCTAAAGAAAATTTGACTTTAGTAAGGGGAATTAGTGATGGAAAGGTTCTCTCCCATGACAGGGATCAAAGGAAAATTTTCCTTTAATGTCAGATTTCAACAAATGCTATTAAATTGCATTTAGCAATCTTTGGTAGAAATTTTCCTGAAGAGCTCTTCACTTGAAGTCAACCTGTCACTGTCATTCGAGTAAACACCATAGAAGTTAAACTAGTCCTATCCAGACCACTAATTTATGGTAAAATTATGCTCTCTAGGGAAAACAAAAAGTACAGTTCAATCACTGAAATATTCTGCAGCAATCTCCAATCTCTGTCACACTTCCTATTGTTGCTGAGCAAGCCGTGCATGCTCGTAAAACTTGTCATAGGAAGAGAGAGTAAGCTAGCAGAGTGCCAGACAAAAATATTAACTCACGAATTCCGAAGTCGGAATCTTCCGGGGCTCTGTACATTTACAGCATATTCATTTTACTATATATAATTCTGGGACCTAGCAGAAAAGCTTCTACTTTCTTCTAAAACATTACTCATACAGTGTCTAAAAAGCATTGTAATTTCATGGACCTTATCAAACTTTGTAACAGGTAGAAAGCAAATGTTTATGACCTCTTAAAAATGTATCAAATGTTTAAGTGCAATATCCAACATTTCTAAAAACCATCAAGTGTAAAATAAACCCTCTTCATCACAAACTAGATTTTCTCTGAGTATAAACTTGTGTTAATTATCATAAACTGTCTGGAAAACAGTTTTTCTGCTCTTTTGGGAGCAGAAATAAAAACTTTTATATCCAAGTGAACTACTCATTAACTGACATTATGTTTATAGTGCATCTACTTTAGAAAATTGAAAATATATGCACTCTTCACTGAATCGCGCATCAATATTGCTGCTATTTTCACATGAAGTACTCAGTTATCAGGCAGTGCAACAAGGCACTCCTCCTCCTACTCTGATGACATACTGTGCTGGTTATAATTCACTCTTTTTTGGTTTCACTGCTATGCAAGATGCAAAAATACAGGCATCTCCACTTAAAAAATCATACTAGTCCTGGTTTCATGGTCCTGGTCCATGGAAGTCACAATTTTTTCCAGAGAGGCCAACAAATGGGATGACCAAATCCTTTCCAACCGACCCACTAGTAGGCAGGCAGTGGCTGAACAGAAACAAGTGAATTTACTTTTACTGCCCAGCAGCACAGAGAAAGCAGTTAAACCATAAAGCCATTTCCTAACATTTTTTCAGCTATAATACAGGGAGACATTATTAACACCATAAGTAAAGAACTGTCATTGTTGATGTGTGATCCTTACCCCAGCAATGCTCCTTTGAGACAAGGGGCTGGAAAAGACAATCTAGAATTTGACAACAAACAGGAAGATAAGGACAAATGGCTTAGAAATTAAACCAATAAAATAAAAGCTTCCTTTAGCTATGTAGTGGCCAGGAGTTAGTATCCGGAGATTTGGTTATCCTTTCAGTAGTTTGGAGAGTACAAAACAGGGGTTCTCACCCTCCAGGGGATCCCTGGTAAGTCCCAGCTGGCTGATAATATAACGAGGAATGTCGCATTTAATTCCTTGCCCTTCCTTGGCATGGCCTTCTGCAGCTTCTAACAAATGGTAGAACTCCTCAGGATCAAACTCCTGCAGAAAGGTGGAGAGAAAGGGGTGGGGGGTGTAAATGATTCAGCTTTACAGTAATGAACGGTTTCTCTGACATACTGGAGAGAAAGAGCATGGCTTGAATCATCTGGATTCCTCAGAAACATCCAAAGCTAATTCTGGGTTGAGCTGCAATGCTAAACATTTATAGTACAAGCAAGTCAAGGCATTCCAACCTGTTCTGCAAAAATGCTATGCCTTGACAGCCTGGTGGGCATCCACTGGCTTCGATTTGCTATTCAAAACATGACAAGGATTGTAGGAGTTTTATGAACCAAAACCAGACTATCAGATAATGAGGTCATAAAAATGCAAACATTAACCTGGATCCACCTCCTAATTTTGTCTCTGAGTTGTGCCATGAAAGGTGATGAGGACTGAGGAGCCTTCTTCTGCCGCCTCTGTCTGGCAGAGGAGTTAAGCCAATACGAACCTCTCCTGCTTTCAAATACCACTTCTGATCAAACCACTCACCCACCCACCTCACTTTGTAACTGTCCCAACCTTAGAAATACCTAACAGAATTGTTAATAAAATACTGATTATTAGTCTACCAGCAGAGAAGATTTCACTTTCCAGTTAAGAAATACTATTAAAGGGAGCAGATTATGTCAGCTCAGGTTTGGTGTACTGGATCTCTAAGGAAAGCCAAGGTTATAAGCAGGTATGATCTTTTTTACTACACCAATAGATACAGTTGGAAATAAAAGACAATATCTAGGTGCAAGAGCACTGCTGCTTAGAAGCAAGATCACTAAATAACCTTAATTCTGCCCTACAAACTTTATTATTTACCAGCAATGAGCAAAACTCTTCCAAAAATTTTCTAGTGAAATGTGAGGGGAAAAAGGGAAGCAGCGCAAGTTATCAGAAAAGAATGGATGTGAGTATGGCCAGCGGTATGAGGGAAAAGAGAGTACAGGAACAAGAAAAAAAGCTAGAGAAAATGATGATATAAAGGTATTTGGCTAGAGAAACAGAGAAGATGCTTTTTCTTGATTACTCTAAGCAATGCTGCTTCGATACGTCCATCAACCAAAGACAGTAACAATGCAAGAAACAAAGTTCTCTTCTAAGTTATCTGGAAAAGAATTAGTCAGCTATCTGAGAGCTGGGAGACAGCAGGGATCACAGAGGACTGTGGCAGAGATGTGATCAACAGTACTGCAATATAATTTAGAGAACAAGGTGAGAGGGAAGGTGGAGTCAGGGAAGGACTTTTCAAGATACAGCTGTAGGACATTCATTGGTGAGTAAAGGACAGAAGAAAAGAAATGTCTGGTGACAAAAAAAAATCACGTGTACAAAAATGAAGTAAATTCCACTTCTGCCTTCTTTGTAGTAGATTTCTTTTGTTATCTGTGTACAGTTTTACTTAAAAGGAGAAGCATGGTCCCTACTAAGGGGGGGAAGTGCTATCACATAATATATTTAAAAAAAAAAAAAAAAACAACCAACAAATTACATACTTTTTCCCAAAAGATGGTTTCAATGATGCACAAAACACGCGATTTTCTTGAAGCCCCAGAGACTCATTCCATAAACAAACATTTCACTGACCAACATGTAACACAAAGACTGAAGCCAAGTAACTGAAGTTTAAAATAATTACATGCCTTCACTCCCAGCACAACAATCCCATCCATCCCAACCACTGCTGATGTGGTCAGTCATTTCATTTACATGGCAGAAAGAAAAACAGGCTGTGTTACTGAAGTTAACATTAACAGTAAATCTTAGAACATTTGTCTATAAATTCACAAACAATGAAGTTAAATGTTAGATTATCAAGAAATATGCTACAAAATAAAAATAAAATGTAGTTGGAAAGCTATTTAAATGGTAGACTACCCATTGCTATAGTTGTTGCTCTTTTATAGGATAAAAGGAACATCAATACTTATGTCTTCACGTCAGCAGAATTACATATATGGAAAAAATTGCCAGAAAGCCAATAAAGCTTAAAAAAAATGAAAGACTAATATATAAAGCCAAACATGATTTTTACACTTTAAAGATCAGCCACTGCATTTTCAAGGTTGTCACGACATGCTTTGGAGTTCATTACTCAGATCTCAATGACTCTACTGCTTCCACCTGCTCTCCTGCACTTTGCAGAACATCGGGTGCAGAAGATGGTGGATGACCCTGGGAGACCTACTGATCTGCAACTAAAAGCTGACTTGCGTTTGAAAGTGCTTCCAGGTATAGAGATGAGTTCACAAAACTTACCAAGGTTTCCTGCCTTCCTTGCACTATAGGGTTCCCAGCCAAGCAACCCGTCTGAGAGTCATGGGTCAGGGCAGAGGAATTAGGGGACTCTCTGAAGTCTACTGGTTCACAGCACCTCAGCAGGTGTTTACAACAGCTGGTGTCATTGGAAAGGTTGGACCACTCCGGTCCACCTTGCCAAAGAAAGCTCTGCAAAACTCATTTATCTTCTCGTCGCTCCAGTGATAAATGTCAACCGCGCGCACACTGCTGCCCTCAACCTGTTAACTACACATCTGTACCAGCCACAGATTCCTAATTCAGCCACCTTGTGTAATGTCTCAATCGGATGTAGCTTGCCTGTCATTTTTATGTCCAGCAAGAACAAGTAGATGTGTGCTTGTACCTCTCACGTAACACAGGCCAGGGAGTTTCATCCTGCTAGTGCATAAATTTCAACTGTAGGTTTGTGATACCTCCTCCAGCCCTCAAAAACAAAATTTGTGACTCTTTCCTACACTCTCACCAAGTTTTCAACATCATTTTGAAATGCGGACACGGAACTGAGCTCTATAATCTATAATCACCACAATGTTGTATACACAAACCATACACTTTCACACTCTTCACTGTACCTACAAACACCCTGAGGAGTATCAGGTGGTGTGATGCTGCATGAAATGGTGCCAAAAGCTACATCTGGCCCCTCAGACATAACCTTTACACTAAAACCCACCTAGCCACTGTTGCAGCTGACACTCCAATGGGAAGATAAGTCCATCTTAATGCAAAAGATGGGACTTTTAAAAAATATATATTTATTTTTCATCAATGTTTTTAACAGAATTTAAAGTTTTCAAAGTTTTCTCTTGAAGACTTTGTGTTCCTCATCTCCTCAAACACACACCAGACCACACACGTGCTCTCCTGAGAACCACACTTACCAGGCACTCCAGCAGCCGAGCGGGTCGTGCAATAATAATCATCAGCTTCTTCACAAGCTGGGTAACAAAGGCAACCTCTGAGCTCTCCGATCGCTCGTGCGCCTGTGGAGAGCAAAGGATCCCATTATGGTCCTAGCAGTGAACTCTTCATTTTTTATGTCAAATACTGATCACAGAGGAATCACCCTCAGTAACTGCAATTTGGCAGCGAAGGCATGGCCGAGTGAGGCCAGGCAGCAATCTCAGCTCATTCAAGGACGCCACGTTACATACAGCTTTGCCATTACAACTGACTGTTTTTATCATGCAAGAGAAATTTCAAAGGCTCTGTTTGCATTATGTCACCCATCAGTTACATTAGATATGATGTGTTTTGTTTAATGAAAACAGCAGTATTGATTTTCCCAATTTTAACAACCATATGATACTGAAGTCTAGAAAATGACCAACTGCTACACATTTTTAGGCTGTGCTTTCAGATTTGTACCACTTTCATTCATCATCATGAAAATCCTAACCTTTATTTTCTTTTTATTTAATTTCATAAAAACTACAGCATTGTATTGAATGCTCCGCTGTACCAAGCACACAAACAAAGCAAAGAACATACAGAAAGCTAATTCAGAGAATTTATTCTCACCCACTCTTTTTAATTTATTGGACTTCAGTACGAATTCAATGCTTAGCTTCAAGGTTTGTGTGTGTGTGCGTGCACAAAGAAGGGATGTCTTTTTATAACAAAAGATGCATTAAAATGGGTAATGTAAGAAACACGGGCAAATTTGACCAGCAATACCCATCCACCCCTCAAACTACTCTTTTTTGCTCAAAAACCACATTGTTACAAGTCCTGAAACACAAGTAAAATAGTATTTCATTATAGGGTGATAAAAGATGGTTCCAATGACATGAAAAACAACTCTGAAATGGAGCATGGCTATTTCTTTCCAAAGTCAAAAAATTAGACTTTAGCACAGACACAAATATAAAGTCCAGAACTTCACCAACATGTTTATACTGGCAATGAGCCAGTAGCTGCTTATAGGAATGATATTTGTCAACACAAATGCAAGCAGCAAGAAACTTAAAGGTTCATTTAGCATTGTTCATTAACACCATCTAAGAAAAAGAAATATACTGCTGAGAAACCAAACACACTGACAGACACCTCAAAGAATAATAAAAACACAGCAGCTAGAAAAAGGCAGCATTTTAAAATATATGCCAATTTTGTTACCAAACCAACAAAATTATTATTCCTCATTTTGACAAAGGTCGGAATAAGAAACGTTACTTCAGCACTGGTAAGGTAGTGCTAGAATTTTAACCTTGAAGAAAACTACCTAAGTGCTAGTTCATCACCTAAAAACAGTACCAGAGATGCTTCCTGGTTATAAAAGCCTTATAAAGAATATTTTGAAAACACTGAAATAAGTTGAGATTTTTTTCTAAACAGTATTTTCTCATTATAAAATAGAAAATGATGAAAATGAAGGTGATTAGTATTCACCCTGTGCCCCTTAATGCATTACCCAACCTTATGAGCTAAAATATGAATTCTATAAAGAAATTAATGTTTTCATAGCTGAAAAGCCATTCCAGATCACCAGGGGTTAGCTGCTTTGCCATGAATAAATAAAACATCAACAACTTTGTATTATTTGAAATATGAGCCATGCAATTGGAACGTCCTTTTTCTCCCCCATATAGTATGCAAAAAATAATATTTATACTGCTGAAACAAACTTATCCTATTAAATCAAGTCCTTTTGTTTTCTTTCTTTCTCATCTTCTGCAATTTAGGCAAATAATTTAAAAATTTAACTAACTTAATCAGGTGTCTGTTTCGAAAATGAAAAGCTAGACCATGACTGCCAAATGAGAAAGAAAAGCAAAAGCAAAAAAAAAAAAAGAGCAGAGTAGAGGATTACAAAAATCAAACACAACTTGTAACAGCCACTCAGCCATCATCTCTGCACAGCGCTGCTCTTCCAAGATCCTCAGCAACACTGCCTCTTCTTGTTTCGTTCCCTCACAGGATAGTCCGGACATCTCTACAGACGTCTTGTTTACCATCTGTCCCGATGACAGGATCACGAAAGCAGCCGGGGTTATATAGCACAGCTCTGCCCGCCGCTTCCATGTGCCTTGGGATGATGCGTGCCACCTAATTAGCAGCTCCCAATGACGACATGCTTGTCTGAAGGTTGCTGGTGTCATTTCAGGGTTGTCCCCCCCTCCCCGCCTCCAGAGGGGAGGAGGGAGAAGCTATGGGGTTGTGGGTAGAGGCTGATGCCATTCCTCCACACATTGCCAGTGACACATGTACAGGAGGTAGCAACGGGTAATTTACAAACCGATTCCCTTATCTGAAAGACCCATCCGTCACTAACTGGAGCTACTGGGGCATGAAATTAAAATCACTGTCCTCCCCTGGGGTTCAGCAGGACCAATAACTGGGATATGCAAGTCACAACACTGTAATTGAGCTAATATACTGATGGAAACCAAAACAATAGACCTGCAATGCCAAGAACCAACAAATTTACGCTCAGGCTCATATTAAGAAAGCAATTCCAATCAGAATATCAATTTTCCAATGTGCTGTATCAGTCAACATAGTACAGTACTAATTCCTTCCTCTCTTCTTGTGTTCTAAGCACACCTGTAATTCTTCATTTCCTTGCCTCCAACTGGCTTACCCTACGCAAAAGCCATTCAACTTTTGGCTAGTTTTACCTCGTCTTTGTCATTTAGTCAACGGAGCCAAGTAAACAACTGACTATATATAACCTTTTACTTCAAAGGAACCTGAGCTCCTATTCCATCCTCTAACCAACCCCTAAGGAAACAGATAAAGAATCAAATGCCCTATTCTTTGTCATACTTTGTTATTTTTCAGTATCTTTTCTTTAAATGTTATTTTTCAGTATCTTTTCTTTAAATGTGAAGAGTGGCATCCAAGTCCGCGCTTTCCAAAATAAAGAAAATCTATTAAATTCATTTTTACTTCAGGATCATTTCAGTGATGCAATAAGCAATAGGTTTCTCTGGCTACAAGACAGTATTTCATGCTCCAAACGAGAAAATACCTCATTTGCCAGAACTAATGAGATTTGTTGGTATTTTATTACAAAAGCCAGGATCTAAAAACTTTAAAAGCTCTCTGGTTTGGTGTATTTAAACAGCCCATTATTTACATGCCCAATTACTCTATTTTATGAATACATTTTTACAACATAAAGTAGCCTCAAACTGCTACATATTAAATAGTTTTTTCTTTCTGTGGTTTGAAATTTCTGTGTGAACTTCACAGTAAAACTATATGAAAATTCATGGGTATTCCTGCCAGTTCCTGACCCAGGGCTGCTCGTTTCCTTACTGACCAATAAACCATCTTCCCAGTCTTTCTGTATCTTGTAAAAATACAGCATAAAACTATATATCCTACTGGAAAAGCCAAAAACTATATATCCTACTCCAAAGGCCATACTACTGCCCAAGTGAAAGAGATTTTTTTATTTTTTGAGATTCCAGTTGGTCTTATTTATATAAAGTACTACTCTGCGTGATGCCTTAGCAAGGTAATCAGAGCTAAAGATCCTACCCTAAGCTTGGGATACTCTAATTCCAACTCCAAGCTTCTGGTGTTTCAGGTGTGTGTGGGGGGGGTGGATTTTAAGAATCAGAATAAAACCAAAAGACAAGAAACTCTGCACAGGGAAAACAAACAAACAAAAAAGTTAGATGTGGAAGGAAATAATGGACCTTCCTGTGCCTGCATTCATTTATTTGTCCCTCATTCCTGCCGTGTTCTGCCTCCCTGGTCTCTCCAAGCTTTCCCTTCAACCGTCCCTAGCCCACCTTACTTCCTAAAGTAAGTGTAAATTAATTACACTTGAGAGCTGGCCCTTCTCTCGCCCGCACGCTGAAGAAGATGTTGAGGAGGAAGAAGTCAGAGCAGCCCCGATGTGGGTTACTGAACAGCAGAGGGATGGTTCTTGTACCTCACACAGTCACTGTTCGGTGTCATTCTCTCCTGTGCTTGGGAGTAGCCGAATAATGAATACAGAACCAAAGGGAAAAGGCCACTTAAGAAGGTTATATCGAGGACTTGGTCTGAGGGAGAGGAGAGGAAAGGAAAAAGCATGTTTACCTGACCCACACCTTCACTGAGATCCTGATTAACCTCTTCAGGCCACAAGACAGGCCCAAAAGGGCTGAGTGGAGTGGCCAGACCTAACCTATTGCTATCTCAATTTCTTAGAGTATAATAAATCACAGACCAGATAAAAAGGAGGGAGAAAAGTCTGGAAGCAGAAGAATTTCAAGCTTAAACTATCTGTTACCAGAAGATACTTTAAAGACACTGTAAAATACTCTGTAGACCCTTTGCACCCCTTGAAATGTAAGCTGTTTTGCAAAACATACACATCCACTTCTAGTGAAAGCTTTTCAGCTTCCAAAACACTGACCAAAGGTGCCTTATTTCATAGCTTGTGTGCAGACGTATCCTGCTTCCAGACGCTGGAGATACAACATGGACCTACTGACACATGCTCATCTGGCTGCAGGAAACCCCTGCACCCTGCTTCCAGCTCCTCCACAGCAGCTCCAAGTCTTGTCAGCAACATGCAGCAGTGCTCGCGTGCCTCTGTCAGCCCCTGCGCCAGGCAGCCCTGGATTCAGCAGCAGTGTACACGTGCTGCTTATGCTGTCCAAAAAGGCTCTGCTGCCACGCTTCCAGACACTAGAAAGATTTTCCTCTTCCAGAAACCATGAATCCTGAACAATTTATTTGACTAGATGCAATTTCTCCAGCCCTGTATGCTGGAAGCTACGGTCCAGCTCCTGCACCGCATCCAAAGAACTCTACTTTTACCAGGAAACACATTTTTTACTATAGAAATGCATCCGCAGTGGTTACTGATATGCCATAGGCAGACAACCATGCAGGTCTTTGAAAGATATTCTTTTCCTCTCTTGATCTGTCAAAATCATTCCTCATTCAGGCTTAGCACCACAGGAACAAACACGAGTAATTTCTTTTTTCCCATGCATAACAAATATCGGGGAAATTGCAGCCACGCTCATATAAATGTGGTAGCTAAAAATTTTAGTTAATACAAAAGAAGATTCTGCAGTTCTCACAGAGCTTTTAAATACAGTAGTAGTATATTAATATAGTATTTTAATCTACTTACCACTTTCTAAAGTCTAGAAAGAGTGGCAGAGATGCACAGACTAGTGCAATTCATACTGGAAAACTGATCAATGACATGTAAATACATCTTCATTAAAAATATTAAAAATTGTCATAGAATAATTATTTCAGGGTCTCTGTTTCTTGGTATCTCAGTGATATTTGTTATCAGAGCTTGTGATCTTTATAAATCCTGTACTTTCAACTTGTTATCTCCTTAAATCAAAGCAGAGGATTAGGAAGATGTTCCCAAATAGAGGTCTGGACCCAGCAATACGTAATAGCACCAACTCTTCACAACAGCTATAGCATAAATTCTAAGAGATTTTTTGAAGTTAATATTATTTTAAAGGAAAAGAGTGATTTTAATGAGTAGCTGAAGCATACTGAGCATGCATTAAAATTGTGCCCCCTTGTGTATTTTCAAATGCTTTGAACACCACAAAACACATCGAAGTAGTAAAAAAACCAACCCCACAACTGGATTAGTTCAGCTCAAGAAAATCTTTTATGAAAAATTTATAGCAACACTACAAACTATGGTGTTTTCACTCCTTGAAGGCACTATTGTAATTAATAAGTCATTCAGAGTCTTGAAGTACATGAAAGAAAAGTTCAGTAATTTCCTTCATCTGTATGAACCCAATTTTCATAAATGGCAAAGACTGCCTTTGACTTACTCATATGCATATTTAGCTTTCATACAAATGAAGTACACAGGTGAAGTGACTTGCTCAAATCCGCCCATGGTAGATCAACGACTCAGGTCTCCTGATACCCCCACCTGCTGCCCTTCTTCTGGAATTCATCCTGCCTCTCCTGAAATCAAAGCTCTGCCTTATTGTTTCAAGTTTCAATCAAAATAATATATTCTACTTCTAGAGTGCACTTACATCCTGGAGAAGTTTCTCCAAGTTTTCCTGCAGCTCATAAAAGTACCGAGAAGTAATGAGACCTTCACGTGATTTATCTAGGCAATCTCTGGCCAGTTCAATAACTTGATGATGGATGAAACTTAGGACCCCATCTGCTAATTGCAGCACGTTCTCTGGAGCATTAGAGGCAATAAACTCAGCCAGCCGTTCTTCCATCTGCGCTGTGGCCTAAGAGTACAGAATAAACAAATTATTCTTAAAATTTTACTGTCCCAAAATCTAAACCTAAACAAGTAGGGTACTAAAGTAACATATTCTCAATCCCATAATGTACTGGACTTTAAAAGTAGTCCAAAATACAATGACAGTGTTTTGCTTAGAAAAAAATTATTATACCATAGGCAAGAATTATGTTCACAAGAACAAACAGCGACATTTCATCAGGACACACTTTTGGAAAATGGAAATGACTATAAAAATAACTTGGTTCTGAGGCTGCATTCCTCCCTGGGTCTCCACAATAAGGATGTAAGATCCAAGGCAGCTCTCAGAACTTGTAGGCAAGCCCATGAAATCTGAAAATCATTGCCCGAAGCAATAGACAGACGTCATTTCTTTCAGTGTAAGTCCCGATATCCTGCCACCAGAGAAACATCTATGTTTACTAGTGGTAAAGCAGAAAGCAATGACCGTATCGACAGCTCTAGAATAAACAAACGTCTATGTTCATTGCAGTGAAATGTTAATTCTCAAAACTTGATTCCAAAGATTTTAATATTCAGCTTTAAAACAAACAAGCAACCAATTGGAAATCAGAGGTAAGACATGGGATCCTTTGCAGTAAGTACTACAAATTAATTCTGAGCTTTCTCACAAGTTCATTGAATGCATTATTCAAAAAGTGATTCCTTACCTTTGGAAACCTTTCTTTGTACACATGATTCATCATTATTATTTCACTGTCAAAGGAAATTGGGGAGCGACCCGGGCTAGAGGAGAAAAGAAAGTACATTATCATTTACAGATATCACATCAAAACCTTCAAAAATCCAGTGCTGGTCACTGCCACACTGACTGTAGCCCTTTGACATCCCCTCAGTAATGGATATATGTAGAGCTTCAGAGGAAATCTTACCACGCAATGGCAGTTCATAGCCCTCCAGAAGTGACAGTTAACTCATCTGAAAACTGCTCACCCTCCTGTCCGCACAACACGTCAGGCAGACAACCCACCTTATTCCCACTGAATGCAAGCCCTAAGACACTAGCACGTTAAAAGAAAAGTGCATTTGTTAAAGGTACTGGCACTGCCCATGTTCTCTTACTGCCCTCCATGGCAATGGCAGCAGACCTGTACAGGAAGAAATCCCTATTACCTCCAGAGTCTCTAGTGCTGGAAAGGAGCAGAGTAAAATGCAACAAGGACCTTGAGAAGACTCGCTTTCCTTTGTCTGAAGAACACCATGCTACTGTAGGGATGCACAGTGTTATTCAGCTAAATCTTATATATAAATACCACGAGCAATAGGAACAGAATACTTTCATGAGAACTGCACTCCCTTGGGCATGGCACACATGGATGCATATGCATGTATGCATAGGTTAGCAAGCAACTTCAAGGCACACACACGCACAAAAAGGACAGTAAATCTTGACAAACTGCATTTATGTCACTGTTTGGGTGGTTTTTAAAGAAGAGTTGCATCTCATTTCATCACATCTGATGGTATGCAATGCTCTGACTCATTCCACCACTGAGGACAGCCAGAGTGAGGTAATGCAGATAATCCCCAGCTACAGGATCGCCTACAGCATCTCATTTTTCTGGTTACGTTGCTTTAACATTCAAGACAAGCAAGAGCTTCAATTATTTGGAGTATTATATTATTATTGTCTTCATGATTTTAAGAGTACCACATCTTATGAAAAATATTTTCTATATATATATAAAATGCAATTTTATTTTGATTCAGTTCAAACATTTTAAACTTCCTTGTGAAAGATGAAATGGATCTCTCTAAATGGAATAAATGCATTTTAAACTCTGAATGCATTACTGTTACTACCTTGCCGCTAACCTATTTAAAGGAAAAGCATTCTTTTGGGAATATATATTTGCAATTCAGAGAAAATTTAACTCACTGGCTCACAGAATATAGCAACACCAATCTCTTTTTCATGCCTGGCGCTGGAATTCCATGAATTAGATTGTGTCTTGTTTTTATTAAGGCTTATCCCTCAGCTTGAGAAAATGCACTTCAGACTAAATGTCTCACTGAACTCACATTACAAGAGAAAAACTGATTTGGATGTTCAGTGGTTACTCATAACAAGTAAAAACACATTTTTATTGTTATTTTTTTTCAACAAGAATATATCCTGTTGATCAAGAAAAAATTTCTCTATAAAGAAACTTACATTTATATTTGCACAGAACGCGTGACATAATAAAAACAAGGGTAAGAGCTTTCAAAGAGTGATATAAAAAAGTGTCATACTTGGAAGCAAATTTCCCTACATGTCTAGCTAACTATATGTTTCTTCTTCTTTCTCTAAGACCAAAAACACAGGTACAAGCACGTGACACTTTTACTGGAAGATCATTGGGAACTAAAGATTTGGTGAACATATTTCTTGAAGAATTCATTTTGCTATAATGAATTGTTGCTCTGCGTGATTTAAGAGAGGTATAAATTACCTCTAAGTAATACATATAAGGACTTACACATAAGTCCTTTGATACTAACTACAAAACGATGAAGGCACATACACGCTTCATTTTCACTCTAAAGTAGACCTACTAAAATTTGTGCATGCTTAAGTATTTGCTGTCTTAGTGCTACAACAAAACATGATTTTTTTTTTTCCTTTTACTTTCAAAACACTTTATTTGTATGAATATAGGAAGTTAATAGCTATACAGAAGACATGCTTCCTGAGCTGTCTTGCCAGCAGCTGGAGCATTTCTTTAAGAACAGCTGAAATGATTTGAGGCTGATGGTGGTTTTTTGATTGTTTTTTACATTTCTGAAACAAAGCAATTCTTATTTTCTTTGTAGAAGAGTCCACTGACTGGCAAGTAGATTCTTAAAATTCCTTAGCCTGCTTGGGCACTGGCAGTTCTCACTCATTTTGTTTTTAATTTTTTACCACCTAGAATGAAAGAGCATTCAAGCAACTGAGAATAAAACCCAGGATGAAGGTTCAAATTGTCACTCTAAATAAAATTCACCCAATATAACATGTTAAATTAAATGTCCAGCTGACTACAGCAAGGAGTGCAACATAATACAATGCACCATAATTTTTAAATGCTGAGCTTTAACCTAGGAAACTACAGAAAAAAATTATGTGGGAAGGCGACTAAGTAACCGAAGGCTGGCTGTCATGCTATACAATCAATAATCAGAAGTGCCTGTTGGAGACATAACCAGATGAAAAAACAAACAGACAAAAACAGGACTGGGCAGATATCTGAATGCTACCAATGGAGAATGTCAGAGAATTTTTAAGGGAAAAAAAAAAAAAAAAAAAAAAGAGAGAGACCTAATACATTTTATTGGCATGACAGCTTTTCAAATGCAAAATCTTTGTACATGTACACAGCACAAAAAAAATCATATGTGGTACAAAACCAGTCTAACATTTCAAGCCTCACAAAGGAACAGATTCTTTTCTGTGAAACAGGACACACACTGTGCATGTGCATAACATTTCAAGACAAAAAGCAGGCTTCTTCTCTCTTCCTGGTGTAGATGGGTAGGTCAAAGAAATTATTATTGTCAGTGAGTTTTTCATTTCAGCAGAGCAGACATTAGAAGAATAATATCTGTCCCCTTAAGCTTAACAGCAAAATGAAAAACTACTCTGTTCTTCCCCTTCCTCCTTCATAAAATGATGTGGTAGCAGACTTCCAGTGACATCTTTCTCCCACGAAGACTTCTACACTTCAGCTTGTCAAAACTCACGTATCTGTATCCGATACTAGAAAGTGAAAAGAGCTCACAGACAGCTATCTCAAGTAGCATATTAATAAATTAAATCTTACAAAAAGCCAGCTTATCAGTGACTAAATAAAACTGAGCTGTTTATAAATAGGTATTTTTTCCTTCACGATGACAACTGTATTTACTAGAAAAATGCAGAGAAGTTAAAAGCTCTGTTCTCCTCTCTGCTTTAACCCCACATGGAGGTTTAATTAGGATGAATGTATACTGTATTACAGAAGCCAATGTCCACAGGAAAATAAAAATCATAGACCTTACACTTATGTTATTTCCAGACACGAAAAGCAAGTCATTCTAAAACTGGAGAGCTGAAGTTGTATAAAGTAGAAACTATAAATACTTTGCTGAAGGTGAGCAGAGTGCCAGCCTCTCTCTTCCCCCAAGAATTAAACATATAAATATTTGCCCTCAAAGAATATTAGATGCCAGAAAAGTCCCCCTGCAAAAAAAAACAAAAAAAAAAAAAAAAAAAAAGGAAGGTAAAGCAGAATCAAATATGGCCAATCCCCATCTCTTGGTTGAACTTCAGAGCAGAAAAATCTGATTCAGCACCTCACACAGACCACAGCAATTAGGCCTTGGGGCCTAGTCCTGTTCCTGGACAAGCCAAGGAGCAACAGAGAACTGAACTCAGTAGAGCAGAAATCATCTACTGGAGCCTGAATTTAAACAACACACATGGTAGCTGTGAAATGCAGTCTTCCTGAGAGTGAAAATCTATACTGCAGAGGAAGAAACTGCAGAAAGTTAAACGTGCAACTTTACGTTATTTGTCGGTGTTTTTTTCAAGAATCCTTCTTCCTGCATAACCAAAACCAAACAGCACAGAAAGTCCATGCTGGGCAGTTATGCTAGTGCTGTTAGCAAAAAGGAAAACTGAGGCAAAGTAAAATACACAGCAATTGGTCTTTTCATGGAACAGGCGAGTGATGAAACAGCAGTAAGAACCTTTCTCACTGAGCGCTTTGAGAAGTCATTTCTGAGCTTGCAGAAGGGTGAAACTGCTTACACACTTTTTGATTCATTCTTTTTTAATTAATTTTACAAACGCTGAGCTTCCAGCTACCTTTAGTCTGTGGACAAATGCTATTTGCAGCTGTTTTTGCATTGCAGAACTGTTTTTCGTTATACTAGGAGTGCCTTCTGAGTGTAAGGGATGGGTGGGTGAGATTGAAAATTAGGGGAAAAAGAACACATTTCAATCTCAAGCTCTTTGAAAGCAAGGACTAATGATTTTTTTGCTACACTCTTACACAGGAACTGCAACTCGCTCTCTTTCCAACACATATTTTTTTCCAAACCTTTTTTTTTATTTCTTCTGTGCATGCCAACAAAGACTGGAACTGCTTTAGACAGAAAAGACTATAAAGTAAAAAGCAATACAGAGGTCAAGTAAAAATAACCACGTTTCCTCATAAGGGGAGACCATAAAGATACAGAGTGAAACCCAGTTAAATTTAAAGCGAATCACCACTCTGAACAACTTCAATTTCACAAAATTCACTGTCTTGAGAGAGAAAACAAATGGGCCAACATCATCTTTAACACAGTTAGAATGCATTTGGGTAAGAAATACATGCCTTAGTCTTAGGAATATAGAACTATTCTCTTTCTGTGGTCTCTTCTGTGGTCAGTGGATGCGTGAAACCCTGCTCTGCGTGGAGCACCACCTGCTCCTCTGCAACTTGTGGCGTTGGGCACTTCGTGAAAGCAGCAGCATCAAGTGCTGAAACCATGCAGATTACTCACATGGTTCAAGCTGATGCTTGAGAGATGAGAGAACTCCACAACCTACAAGACTGATTCTTAAGACAAAAAATGGACTATATGGGCCACCGGTGTGGTTTTGCAACACCTATTCTTTGTTCCTATCTCGGATACTTTTTGTCAGAAGCTTCTCCTGGTAACTTACATTTTCTAGGAACCGTCTCTGTATATTCTCAGCGGCAGGATCTAACACACTGAAAGTCAGGTTGGAGGACTGCATTTAAACAGCACTGCCCAGCACACTGATGAAGGAGCACATTTGATTAAGGGTGATCTCATCTACTTCAACTATATAAAGATTCACTGCTGCAATTTTTGATCTTTTTTCTCTAGACAGCATTACCCTGAAATACGAAATGAGATCAAGGAAAATGGGCAGATCAGGGGGCAGAGTGAATGCACAAAAGCAGCTGTTGAAAGAGTTATTAGTCAGCTCGACTTTTATCTCCAACATTTCCCACTTGGTAGCAACCGCTGAACGATGACAAGTAAAAAGAACTGGGAAAAGATGGAGGGCAGCATCTCTCTAACTTAAAAAGAGTAATGATGCCAAGTTTAGTGTGAGAATTCACACTCTCCGTGCATTTTACTCCTGGGAAAAAAATATCTCCTTCAGGTAAAGCCCGGGATTGTTTTAAAAGGAATGAATGTAGCACGGACATCTCTCTGTTGATCAGTAAGTTGAAGGATTTGAAGGCCACACTACAATAAAAAGAAGATCACGTGAAGATATTGAAGATACAGCCTTTCATTTAACAGGTGAGTGCTGAATCTATTGGAGATGGATGGGAGAACTGTCTCCTGGCTTCAGCAACCAGCTTTATAAACATCAGCCTTTTGGACACAACCATTGTGTGAGGCCACCTCCTGTCCCCTGCACAGGAGAGTGCCTGGGAAAGAATTGGTGCAATTCCTACAGCATGTAAATTTGAGGAATTTCAAACAAGTTCATGAGTTAAGTGATGAGCATCTACATGCCACACTGGCAGAAGAGCTGCCAGAACAAGAGAGGTGCTACCAATTTGTCACTGTACCTCAGCCAACACTGCCCCTGTGACTCTATGCTCTGTAACTTTTCTTCATCCACTCTGATCATTAAAACTGTTCTGTATGAACAGAACATCTTCAGCTAAATACTAGAAAATGGTAAATTCCTATTCAAAAAAGTAGATTTTTTCCAAAAGTTCTATCTAGGCAATAGTCTAGCTAGGACCATAAAAGGATGATTCGATACTTCTAGAAAATATCTGGGGTTACAGAGGCCCTCAAAAACAAAACAAAAAAAAACACAAGAACAACAAACAGTCCCAGCATTTGACAGCGGCTACCCCCTGCCAAATAAAATATTAACTCATGCTAACACGGATACATCAATACAATTAATTGGAGCAATTTTCCTTTGAGGTGCAAGGGCCAGTACAGATGTTTGGTAGTAGTAAAGGTGCTTTGGAGTCACACAGCATCACAATACTAGCAATAACCAAATGAAAACCAAATCAGGAACAGTAAGTTTAAAAAAATAAATTACTTGACTCTAAAATTTGGGATACCAAAAAGGTTGGCCATTATCACACTGAAAACCCACAAAAGCTAGAGAAAGCATTCAAGAAATGAATATTAATCACAGTCATATGACATGCTGAATTAATCTTGTCACAAACTGTAAACCTACTATATGATAACTCTGCTTTTAAATTGGCTCACAGAGGAAAAATTCTCAAAAAGTTCATAATTCATAATAAAAAGAAAAAACAGAATTACGCTCTTCATGTCTTTGCTTACATCATTCTTGCATTAGGAATAGTGTTTTATACTTCAGTATTCCAGCAGCAATACATCTATGTTAAGATAACAATTACTTTAGTGATGGGTTGTCTACCTATAGTAGCTGTCGTATCTATAACGAATTAGTACTACCACAGCTACACTGATCAGTGATAGCATTTAGAGTGACAGCAGCAAAACTGAAGTAGGACTACCATTTAGAGACTTGAACAATTAAGTACAAATCCTACAGCTACTCTTTTACTACATGGCAATTTGTAGAGATCACAGGCTAAGTGTGCTACTACCTACAGTACTTACCTGCTCTTGTAGATTACTGTGTAACTGCACTTAGCAGTTCCATATGCAATTACCATGCAGCCTGCACTGTAGTTCAGAACATACAAATAATTACAAATAATCATGAGGGGTCAGCTCTGCCATGACACAATACTCACCTGGCATTTTCTCTTGGCCTATTTCACTTCTATTATAAACCCCAGTCTAAGTCCTGAGCTGGGATACTCTGATACTCTCAGATACTCTGATACTCTCAGATGAGGAGCATAAGGGATACTTCACCTCTTTGTACCCTGCTCGTATAAATCCTTTTTGTTCCATAGCAACAGGTTATGTAGATGCTGTGGAAGGTATGCATCCCTTGATTTTTATTTACTTGGTCCAGCACTAAACACATAAATAACTTACGGCTTGTGGATTTGTTTTTGTATTATTATTATTTTTTTTCAAATAATTGTTAGAGAACTGGAACAAAGTTTGCCCAGGGAGTTTGTGGAATACTCAAAAGCTGCCTGAACTTGGTCCTTAAGGCAATCTGCTCGAGCAGGGGTTCAGACAAGAGGACCTCCAGAGGTCCTGTTCAACCTCCATCATTCTATAATTCTGTGAAATATTAAGTTCTAGTTGCTTCTATTTTTAAGTATGGAAAAAAGTCAACTGCAGAAATAACCACTGGATAGCTATCTTTGAAGAACCAATTCTCTGAAGCAACAGTAAAAGTTATTCAACTGCTAATGCAGGAGAAATGTTTTCAGTGCTATTACAAAACTGCTCGTGGGTGCAATTCTGTTTGAGGTTTTGACTTCATCGACTCCAGTTTTCATACCCTTTTAGAAGCACTGCTGGAAAAGTTATTAACTGTGACTGTAATAGCTTCCCTATATGGCTGCAGCAAAATTCTGAGAAGAAACTTCACTAAAGGAAATCTGCATCCTACAGGCTTAGTCTGTGATGCTTCTGGATCACATTTTCACAGTTATGGTGGAGATACAAAGCAGACTACACTACCATTTTGCAACTCAAATCCTTAGTGTTAAATGTAAAATAAAAAAAAAATATTTCTTTCTGCTTAGGTGAGGTGGAGTCAATGCTCAGTAAAGTCAAGAACATGCAACAAAAAAAAAAAAAAAAAAACACACTTTTTCTCTTAGAGCTGAAAGTGCACACAGAAATGCAATACTTGTGTCCAGCGTCTTAAATATTCAATAAACATAACCTGAAGCTCACCTGAGACTGCGAGATCGAGGTCTCAAGGCTGGAGAATGGCGCCCTTCTTCATCAGTGATGCTCTCAGTACTGAAATGCTTTGTCAGGAAATGAAGTTCATCTGCCGTGGGCTGAAAGGGCAGCTGGTGCAGCTTCTCCTGAGATGAGCATGATGACTGAGTACAGAAAAAAATACAGAAAAGAAATGCACTAAACGCATGCATAGGGGTCAGCTAATGAATGGAGGAGGAACGGATTCTGCCAGACACTGCACACTCCAGCGGAAAAGAAAGCTACTTATCAGACCAGGTGCCTCTTTTTAATGTTCTCTTTAGGCGAAGCCAAACCATGTGTACAATGACAGAGCTGGTGAGATCAGGACAACTTTGGGAACAGGCTAGGGAAGCAATACATCTGATTCTGGAACGATTATATCTGATCACGAAGGTAATTTACTCTTAGGAGACAGAAAGGAATATACATGAACAGCAGTGCTACTCTGGAAAGGACAAGGAGGTTCCTGGAGTGGTGAGCAACTTTCCTTTTCCCTCATGCTCTCTTAGCTCAGGAGTTTCACTGGCATGCAGAATGCTATGGAGCTGTGTAGACACAGGAATTTTTACTGATTATTGGCTCTCATTTGAAATTGCTACTGTAAATGGTCTGGATTTTATTTCTCCATGATATCCATTTTATTTATCCTTTTCTTTACCCATCAGGCTTCTTTTCTAGCCAGGTAGGAAATAATAAAATGAAAGCAGCTGACTCTGTAGAGTTGCAAAATTAATAGTTTCCTTTTAAAAACAGTAAAGCAGCTCATTCATTTTTAAATAAGTCAATAAATTTATATGACATGTCCTGTGATAATGATAGACATGAAATAGATTTAATTATTGAATCTAAAGAAACCTGAGCTCAATATAAGATTTGTGGGAAGTGTTAATAACATCAAATGTTGGATGTTCCAGGGGAAAAAGCTGTAGGTCAACTAAAGAATGCACTTTTTTGTGTGATTATTTTCAATGTCCCTTTCCGTTTTTCAAAAACGAGTAAATATATTATGTAAGGACAAATTTAAAATCCTCTGATGTGCTAAATAACCAGAGCAGCACTGTATAATACCAATGGGCCTTATGAAAAGCACCATACTAACCTAAGTTCTGAGGCTTCTTATCAGTCTGATGAAATCATTTGTGCATATTTTTCCAATGGAAAAACTTTTGCTACAATGACTCTCACTCTAACTAGTAAGCAAAGCACCCTAATACCAGATGTATTGGCAATAAGGAATTATGCATCACGTGATATGTATGACTGAAGTTTTAACTCACCTAGTTTGCTTTTCTAGAGTTATTTGCTGTTGATGGCTTTTGGAAAAGAAAGCTAGCAAGCATGGCTGAGCAGTGAAAGCCAAACGCTAACAAGGCTGCTCATTGAGTCCTGCATGTTTGTACAGCTGGTAAAGAAAATATTCTGAGATCACCTAAACCAGGTGCATCCAAATTTGCCAACAGTAACAGTTACACTTGAAATGAAGAAAACCTAAGCAAATTGTTGCAGATCCAATCACCTGACACTATCTTATCTGCAGAGAATTGTAGCCAAGAGTGAGATGAGCTGAATGTGTAACGTATAAACCTAAAGATCTTATTCTTTGATAGCAATATAATTTTTTCAAGAGCCCAGATCCACTCCCTCTGCATTGCACAGAAAATAACCTGTCTGAAAGCCTCAGGTAATCCCCAAACTCAGCTGGAACAGGGAGCCACAAATTCCACCTTCAGACACGTCTAGAAGGACCATGGTGGGAAGTCACATCCAGCAGTGTCCGCCTGGTGACAGTTGCCCAGACGGTGCATCACCTTACACTCGTCTAATCCACACTGAAGCCAAAACAGACTCTGAGTAATTGACAGCCCTTTGCAGCTATTCTGCTGCACACTCTGCTCATGCCTATCTTGCAGGAAAGATTCTCTCTCTGTATTACAGAATTATGCAAGCCCTTCTTGGCTTTCAGAGCTTTCTTTGATCACCTGTCTTACACAACATAAACAGCGGGAAGAAGCACCTGCTTATGCAAAAACAGCAGCACTTTTCAAAGAAAAGGTGTGTGTCAGATGACATCCTATTCGTGATGAGTAACACCAATCCTGCAGAAGAGCAGGAAGTACTAAAGACACTGGCTAATGAAGTGCTGCATTAACAGGTACTCGAGCTCTGGCATTATGAGCGCATCTCTTATTCAAAACAAAATTAAACTAAAACTGCAACATTAGGAAAATTAGCACATATCAAGTTATTAGTTACTAGAGTTAAAAGAGAAAAATCAAACCTGAAATTCTAGAAAAAAAACACGTTTCCCAACAGCAAAGTCACTGGGGAAGCTGCCTTAGTCAACTCATGGATGACCCACCAAAATCCTCCTTCCACTTTCTCTCCTTAAAAGCAATTAGATCGTTAAGTTTGTAATTCCAAGGAATAATTAAGGACAACTCTGAAGATAATTTCAGAAAGAAATTATTTGGAAAAAATAATTTTGGAAGAAATTCTTTACTTTGGAAGAAAATTCTTTACTCAAAGGGTGGTGAGGAACAGGTTGCCCAGAGAAGAAGCTGTGGATGCCCCAACCCTGCAAGTGTTGGCTGGATGGGGCTTTGTGCAACCTGGTGTAGTGGGAGGTGGCAGGGGGGTTGGAATTAGATGATCTTCAAGGTTCCTTCCAACCCAAAGCATTCTGTGATTCTATAGACTATGCCAAGAAACAGACTTTTTCTTTGACAAGGGCTTCTCTAGCAACCTTAAGGCACACAACTTTTCAGTGAGAAAGCACAAGAGCAAAGTGAAGCACTTCTGAATTATTGATTTTTATGTAATCACATCAGTGTACTCAATATTTACAGCTTCTAACACTGCTGGTGTCTTAATTACAGATGTAGAATTAGCTAACTCTTCTTCAGTAAAGATTAAAAAATACAATCAAGCTAATTATATAGTATTATACATTTACTCTGCATCTAGAAAATTAATAGCAAACTAGATGCTTAAAAATAATTGTATGGGCCCATTCAACTGACTATTCCACACACATCTCACTTGAAAGGTTTTCTCCAGCTTTTTCAGTGTTGGCCTGATGTATGTGGTCTTTATGATTGATACGAAGAATAAATACGTATTTTTTAAGAAGTGTCATCCATCAATTGGAAGCAAAAAATAAAGCAGAATCTACAAGTTTCAACTGACCTTAAATCAAGTAAGTGTCTTGGTTTGTTCAGCTGGCTGGTTGGATGGTAGAATAGCTCATCTATGACCACAGAGATGCAAGTCAGCTCTAACTGCCAGGCCAAAATTCAGGCCAGCAGAACACAAAAGAAACATTACTCTTCATATTTCATTTCCTACTGATATGTACACCAGAAAGGTCTATTGCCTTCCTTCTATCAATGCTTGGAAAAGAAACGTGATCTAGAGGACTGATCACACCAAACAGAAGCCCAAATTTCTGTTACGTTCTCACCCAGGGCATTAATTCACTGTGCACTTCTGACAAACCCCTTGCATCTTCTTACTTCAGTTTTAAAGTCTACATAGGAATAATACTGCTTATCAACTTCAGAATTATTATTAAGATCAATTCAAATTAATTCTAATTGAAGAAATACTCTTGACAATAAGCAGTATTACATTTCCAAGCCTATCCTAAGTTTAATGCCTCCAAGACTGCTGCGGAACTTACTAACAGCACATTTCAATGTCTTTCTGAGAGTGTAAAACTGGATAAGGAAAAGGAAAAGAGAGTAAAGATTCATCCATTTAGAAAAAAAAAAAAAAAAAAAAAAAAAAAAAAGTCTTGGAATACAGGTTTGAATCCATTCCCTGCAGGAAGGTGAATTCGGCTCCACATTCGACTATCACCACATGTTTCTCATTACCGTCCTGCTTTCTGTTTACAGCTTTACAAGACTTAGAGAATTTGGACTGATGTTTTCTATGTGACATGTCTAAGATTTTTTTTTTCCTGGAAAGGTTCAATCAAAATGATCTATCTGTTTCTGGGAACATGACAAGACAGGAATATTCTTTCTTTCCCATGTCAGGAAACAGAACTTTCTAAAAGTAGCTTTCATGTTCCATTTCAAAATGAGGACTGATATTTCCAACCAATTTATTTTGTTAGTTTTCCTCTCTCCATGGACATAAATCCCAAGGCTGGTCAAACTATAATTTCGTGAAAAACTCAACACACTAGGAGACAAAGACTTAGACACTGCAGGCAGTTTGGTCTCTAAAGGTGTCATCTTCACAGGCATCTGGGAAGCTCTCGCAGTGATTATCGATCATCTGACTATTTGGATGCCACCCATTCTGAAAGTAACAACACTTGCTCCATGCTTTAATAGCATGATGCTTGTACCCAGACGAGGACACAACCATGGCTTCTGCTGATAGAGATTTAACCTAAGCCTCTAAAGGCAAAAGCAGAGGTCCAAAAGCTGTTCTCAGGTGCTTGATAAGTAGTACTGCTTGGCAGTGAAACTAGGACCGCCCTTTTCCTGTGTTGCTATTGAAATTTTCTCCCACATTTTTCTGTTCTCCTGCCTACCTGTACACACCTGTTTCCTACACGGGGAGACAGAAATCAAGTCACCTGCTTTCTAAGGAGACAAAAAATACAAAAAAATCCTGTCCTGAAGGACAAAAGATAACAAGTTGTCAAAATGGTGCCAACTAGAGTCTACAGGAATGTCTGAACATATGAAGCAATACAGACAATATTCGTGTTGCAAAAAAACAGATTTTAATCATGTCAATTTATACCTAAAAATTTTGACTCCAATTTCTTCTCCTATCTAGAATGATTTTAACACTCACGTCCCAAGGAACTGTGAAGATAAAATTGCGTTTGAGAGTCACTCAAAAGTTTATGGATGAATTTAATAGAACATCCCAGAATTAAAATAATGATGCTGCATTCAGAGCAAGATTATTACTCATTTAGATTTATTGCTTAGTAAGATTAATACTCATGGAGTACTGAGTCCTAATTAATGCAGGCATTACAATTATTACTCTAAACAGTAGGTATAAAACAGAACTATCAGTAGAAGTATTATGGAAAGAGGCAATGATAAGTGATCACACAGCTGTAGACACTCACCGTAACACATAAAGAAGGATGTTCAACTCAGGCTGTAGAGGTAGCCCTAGTGCTTTTAGTCTCTTTGTAAGATTGTTATGTGGATAACTACAACTAATTTGCATGAACTAAAGAATAAGATTTGTTGTAAAAAGAATCTGAGTTATAAGAGTTAAAATGGTGTTAGTGCCTTACTGATATTAACAACATATTAGCCTTTTCAAAGTACAGAAGAAGTCATGTAAACTGCAGCCAACCTTTCTAATGACAAGTGAGAAATTCAAAGCGTCACGGGGAGATTCAAATTATTGAAGTTGAGTAACAGATGTGGATTATCAGTTTTTCCTCCTGCTAGCCTGTTAGCAGGTTTTAACACTGAGAACTTGAAAGCAGACAAGAATTTAATTTCCCAGTTACAAAAAAGCTGAGTGCTTGCTAGTAATTATGCACTGTCTCAGAGTCCTGACACATTGTGCCTCTCAACTGATCAGTCGAGCCAAGTGCTGCACTGGGATTTCACCAATGCAAAAGGCAAAGTGCAAGATGATAGGAGCTGGGAAATGGAGGAAAAAGCAGCAGAACCAAGAATTAAAATAATTTTAAAATAATTAGTATATTTAATAAGGTTAGCAAAACAATGAAGAAAGATCAGATATTTTAGTAAAGACTCAGAAGCTGATTTGTTAGGGTGTGTTCGTACAAACTGAACTGCTTGGAAAAATCTGGGGCACTTACTGAAACTGTTGAACTGGGAGTGTTTGTTCCATATCCTGATGAGGGGAGGGAGGCCAAGGACCAGCGGCGTCCATCCGTTCTATGGAAAGGAAGCAAAGGAAATTACTGTGATAGATATAGTGTGATCAGTTACTGGGGGAAATAAACCCTTCCCCCAAATCTCCTAACTGCACAGTTTTATTCCAGCCTTAAAATATTCAGGTAAACCAGCTATCCTATTTAGAATGATCTTTGTGAAAAAGCAGCTAGGGTAAGTTTTAAAAGCAAAATTAAGGGACCTTGGAAAAGACAAAGCAAATGGGCATCAGATTCCTGCATTAAGCATATGCTTTGCAAATATTGCCAGTGGAGCAAAAATTGAAGTTTCAGGAACAGACAAATGAAATCAGCTCATTTCAAACTTCTTTGAAAAGAGTCTTGCCTAGAATTATTATACCTATGCAGTTCCTTGTCTCCCAAATAATGTTGAAAATTGTTTTCAGATCAAGAATCAAGTGAAAGCAGACTCATTTGTCGACCTAGTTTAGTGTGTTTGGCCCAGCTCAGCCACTGACACAGCTCTGAGTCAAACCCACTACAGCAGATCAGAACACAGCCGATAGGTCCATTTGAAATACAGAGGAGACAGAAACAACACCCAGGGTCTCTTTCTCCTCCAAACAGTATAATGTCAGTAGGTATTTACTTACCGTAACCAAAGAAACATGACTATCAGGGAAAATAGACTCCTTGAAATATTGCAGAACACATGCTTGGTGAAGAACCTGTCCTTCTTGAAGCCCTCTCCTACCCCTAAAACCCACCCAGTGAGGTTGGAAATTGTACTCAATTCAGTCTATTGTGCTTTTTCTGCCTCTGATTTCACCTCAATATCAAATGCATTTTGTTTCCTATAATTAAAAAACATGCCCCACTCTATGTTGGGATGAAAGAAATCTCCCTCATGTCAGTTTCCCCTTGCTTGTCTGTTTTACTAGGGCAGATTATCAGTAACTGGTCATAAAGTGAAACTCAATTAGAACAGTTCATCGTTCTAACTGGCTTTGGAGAGATTTGGGGATTTTGTTATTATTTCATCAGTCCATTTATGCAGAGCATTATAAAATAGGATGCTTGGTACAGGTTTGACATAGTGCTAATAAAAAACTTGTTATCATCTTCATAGTAGTATTTCTCATCCTGCTGTGAACACACAAAGCCTCAATCTTCAGAAAAATGTTCACTGCACACTCAAAGGTCTGTTTTTTGTTGTTGTTGTTGTTTTTTGTTTTTTGTTTGTTTGTTTGTTTGTTTTCCAGATCTTGTTCCTTTTATTATCAGGTACTCATATGCCTGAAAATACCTATACCCTTCCTCTTTGCCACCTATTTTAGAACAATAGGGAAATAAACCCACTGTTCTATATTACTAAAAGAATATTATATCAAGAGAGTTGTTAAAAAGATTCATGCTTCATGCATAAAAAATATCAAGCTGTAATGCAGACTTCTATGCATGCATTCATTATAGCCAAACCCCATTTAGCCACAGGTGATGTTTTCCTTGTTAAGACAAATATGTGTAAAAGAACAATCTCAAAAAAAAAATCCAAGAGAAATGTAATTCCTTCCTTAACCCTGAAAAACAACAAAGACCAGCATTACAAAGTCACTGTGTCCTGCATTCAGGGACTGAAAACCAGCTGTCAGCTACAGAGATCTTCATTCAGCTTCTTGTAATGCACAGGGGTACTGGGGAGATCTTCTGGTCAATGATTCAACCTCGGTTTGGACCCTCAGTCCCAAAGCAGGACAATATGTTCCCATCTTCTCAAAGAGTAGACAGGAATGTACAAATCACTCACTTTTTGCAAAAGGAAAGCCTAACCCCTCTTTTACTGAGTAGCCTAAGCTGAGCATTGAAAATACTTCAGCATTTTCATTTTGACAATGTTAAAAAAAATCCTTCTCCCTTAGCAAATTACAGGGCACCTCTTCATGCTTGGGCTATTTTCTACTGATGCAATCTAGGCAAGAAATGTGCTAAGCAGTCAGGACAATGGATATCAGCTCTGCATCTAGCAGAAGGAAGTGGGACAAGTGAAGAAATCTTGCAAATCAAAGGCAGTGGGAAAAAGACTTGCTTTAAAAGAAAATTCTCTTTCACTTATGCAAAACATTTCAAAGCTACTTCCGTGTTTTGTTAATAAAAAAATATTTTTAGAGAGACCTTACGCAATATTGCTTCAGGAAAAGATACTTGGAGAGAAAATTTTGGTCTTCTATTATTTATTGTAAAATAAACTTAGCTAGAACAACAAAAACATGGGAGCAATGAGATTTGCCTTTAAAATGCCATTTTAATAAGTTAGTTAACAAGGTATTTTTATGGCAGCTATAATGCTATTTAATGAACATAAATTAATTTCCAAACAAGGTGATAGAAGAACAAAGCATCTTCTCCCAGAGCACTACCTGTTTAACATTTTAGGTCAAAATCCAAAGATTTTCTGTTTTGATTACCAAAGAATAAAAACTGAATGCCTAAATGGGGTTATTATAAGCACAAACTTGTTAGGAACACCAGCTAGTGCTTGGCTGCACAGAAGCTTAGCTCACAAACACACATACACCAGCGATATGATACACGTTACCTGTCTGCTCTGTGTCCGTGGCTGTATGGAAGAAATTGTACAATGACAATGAGGGAGGGAGAAGTAAAAGATGCACGTGTGATTTTGGAAAATAGAAACAAACTCGTATTCTGTTACTAGTATTTCAGTGAGATCACTTTTACTGAATATGGACAAAATCAGTGATACGTTACCTTAATCATACAAGGGGATTTCTGAACATGCTAACTTTGTGGAGACGAATTAGTCATTGAAAGGGTATCTAGTAGGAGATTTATGATGAAGCACTAGCTAAACTAAGGAAAATCTTGGGCAGTCTATTGTAGTGAAATTGGTTTTAAAATAAAATGTATTTTCCAAATGTGATCCCTACTGCTTCCCAAGAATCAACTCATGACAGGGCTATAATCAAAGAATGAAAATCACAAGAGATATGCAAACAGGATAACAAAAGAAGAAATTGCATCAAACACAAAAGGCAGAAAACCAGCAACAAATCATTTCTTTGATGGCAATGGAAGAAATCAGGTAAGAACTCTGTTAAGACCCAAACAATGCTTATCAAAAGGGTACAGCAAAATACTTGTTTGTCTGGGGTAACAGAGCAAAACAGTTTAAATTACTTAATACCATACTCGAAACAGAAGTTATTCTGATACTACTGCTTGATGATATAATAGGCATGTACTGTTACTGCTGGCATAGCTATTCGGGGTGTAATACAAGTAGAAAATAGAAAAAAGCTTCTAAAGCAAGCTGTGCTTACATGTTCTTTTCAGTGACAGGTAAAGTATACAGAGTAGCATGCACGCTGCAAAATGAACCACACCACTTATTAGGACAGGCTTAACCTGTATTTGTCTATTTCTTTAAAAATCAGATAAGAAAAGTGGAAAAGGAGGAAAGGGCACTCTTCAGAGTTTTAGTATTAAAACTGTTATTTTCTGTTTGGAAATTTAGAATGTAGCAATACTGATGTAGCTGAAACAGCCAACAAATAATGTTCAGCTTTGACAACGGTTTCAGCTGCAATTTTCTTCCTCTAATGCATTGTCCAGAACTCCAGAAAGTGAGAAAACTGGTAAAAATTCAGTTTACTTCAGCAGAACATAGAGAATACACCCCAGTCAGGCTCAGATACCTCTTTAAAAATAAAAGTGGATGAAGTGAGTCCATTTGAATTATTCTAACACCACTTATAACTGACTTTTTTCCCCCTCTGACACAACATGAAAATACATACCCAGCTCTTCATATTTTACATGATTTTATAAAGTTCTTCTAATCATGTGAAGACCAAATTCTACTTCAAAGAGTATTCAAAGACACCAGGTCTTCTAGCAATCACCCAGTTGGAGAAACACTCCAGGATTTACCTGTCATCCAGACAAAGTGTATACCTGCAGCTTCTCTCATCATTTTATAAACCCAGCATGCTTCCAAATCCTAACCCTTCATTATTCTTTAAAGTTTTGAGACCTACCCTTTCTCTAACTAGTACTTGAGCTAAATTTGTCTTTCTCAGAAAACTTACTTCCTCTGAGAACGACACCCCCTCAGGTAATCTTAACCCAGGTAAGAAACTTCAGCTGAAGGAGAGTTTAGCAATTCTAAAATATCTTCCCCACACTTGAATCTAGCAATCCTGCTTCCTGCCCAAATCCTGTTTGGGATCACTTTGTTGTTGTTGTTGTTCTTTACTTCTCAACTAAATTTAACTTTCTGTATCACTATCCACTTCTGCCTACCTGCTAGGATATGAAATTCAATACTCCATTTGTTTGCTTCTCTCAGCTGTCTTTATTCTTTCTATCCTATTCCTTATACTAAATTCGTCACTAACAGTATCAGATTTCTTTCCACCAGTTTGATACACAGTGTGACCAGCATTTGTCCAGCATTTGCTACTGGACAGATGATAGCTTTGCATTCAGGTCTTTCGATACTGCTCTGCTTTTAGCAGTTCTTGTAGACTTGCAATTTCAATTATCAGCTATTTTCCTCATTAGAGTGGTAATGTACTCTTGACACCAATCCCCAAGACAGCAGAGAAAACTAAGAAGTTGTTACCACTCAGACAGCAGTGAATGAATGCAGTAGTGCATGCCTAATTGAGGTAGTTCTGCTAGGTCTGCACAAAGACAAACAAGATCAGCACACTTAAAATACACCTCAGTTAGTCAGTGTGAAGAGGATCTAGGATTACCACTGAGATACAGTTATTCTAATCATAATTGGCTTTTACATCATTAGGACTAAAGTGCTTGTTATCTTACACGGCCTGTATGTCATCTTCCTGGAAGAACACTGCCTCTTCCCTAGTAACAGTATTTACTACTTTATATACTTTATCATCTTTTATGTCTGAAAAGTACCTACTATGTTCCTAGTGTTGCCAAGACCTAAACAAAAAAGAATTAAAATTGAACTGGAAACATCAGAGAAAGTAAAACACAGCCCCAAAATTTGTAACCTGTAGGCAATTTTTAAGTTACACGCTATTTTCCTGCCAATTCAGACTGAAGATATATTCACTTACCTTCGGGCAGGAACAAAGGAAAAATGAGCAGGTGCATTTGGTGAGAAGTTTCTGGGACTGTCCAAAGGGCTGCTGCCTGTTTGAGAAAGCAAACAAAAATTAATTCATACTTGCAATAGAGTAACTTCTGAGTAACCATGCAGAAACACTTTCAATTGCAAGTTGTAGCTAGAAATTACTGACAACGTGCTCCTTGAGCTCTTCATCACTTACATATTAGTTTGCGAAAGAAATATTACAATATGAATGTATCAGTAGTGTCCCTCCTTTTAAAACAATTTAAGGTGTACATTTTCTGACTTGTTTTTAAATAAGTAGTGCATCATATATACACACAATACAATATGTATTTTACATGTCTTGTAATAATTCCCACATACAATCTTTACCTGACACTTCCCAATGAAAAACCTGGGTTAGAAATGACATTGGTGACACTTTCAGGAATAAGAAGTAGTAAGAAAGCATCTTCATGCTTAAAGTGCTTATCACTGCTGAACGTAAAATTCACTGAGGAAAAAAGACATACTGAAGAACTATACATGATAATAAAAGGACCAAACACTCACGGAAGATCATCAGGCCACAATATAGCCTTTACCCTAACCACCACTTTGTTGAGATAATACTTCTACTACGAAAATGAAAGTTCTGGTGAATTCATACACCGAGGATAAACTAATGCTTGATTTTTACTTTGCACAGGAATCTTCTCCTGGCTTTGTTCTATGGTGTGTAAGCATACAGTTGGTAAGTAGTATAAAAAATGCCTTTTATTTCTAAGTAAAAAGCAACTACCTCATAAAAGGCCTCCTGAAAGCCAGAATCATTTATAGACTAACTGCAGAAACCTTTGAAATTTCGAAGATAAATTAGTAGCTTCATGTCAGTGAGTTTACTGCCTCTATCAGGCGTATTCTTAAGTGGTTTGCTCTTTCAGATCCTTAATACAAGCACAAAAGAGAAACTATCCATAGGAAACATATGCCAACAGTGATTTCTTTGAGTACAGACAATAAAATAACATCAAAAAGTGAGCAGGAACACAAACAGATACTGGACAAACAATGCACCACATGGTACATAGCTGTGGTCATCAGAAATATCTTCAGGCTTAGATCCCACATGAAATGCATTTATTCTAAAAGTCACGTTAGACAAGAGCAATAGGGCAAACATCAGTGATGAGGCACCTGCAGAGGACTTGCCTCCACTTCAGGAGAAGCACTGGGTGCCCAGCTCGCCTCCCAGGCCAGCGCTGTGTGTGAGGTTGTTTCCATCTAGCACTGTGCTCCAGCTTATACCTAAGTTGCATTCATTTCACCACAAGTTATTCATGTACCTTAACCGTTATGCTGAGCAGAAACTGAAGATAAGCACCGTGCTCATTCGAAGGTTGGCATTCTCTCGCACTTCAGCCACAACCGTGGTTCACAAAAACCTGCAGCAGCATCGCTCCACAACTTCTCACGAGCGAGGTGTGTGCAGGTGGGGAAAGGGAGAGGGAGAAGGAGCCGATGGCATGGGGACGGCCGTGGCACCAGCCAGCACGCTCCATCTGGCCTCACAGTGTACAGGGGAAAAAGAGCAGCTGGTTGAGATTAAAGCAGCCCCGGGCTGATCTAACATGTGCCATGGGGTGATGAGAGAACTGGAGAGGGAAGTGAAATCCAGAGCACTGCACAGTCTGCTTCAGCAACTAAATTAAAAACAAAGGGTTTGAGCAACAAGTTTGTTTTCCTGTTGGTTGGTTTTGTTTTGTGTTTTAATGCATCGTTATAAATTATTAGTTAAGAACTACCAACAGTTCAGTGTGATAAGACTCAACCAAAGTCTTCACCCAAAAGTGAACACCATCAAACCCATTCCCAGAATATCCCGGGTGGCAGTGGGAGAACAGCCATCAGAAATTAGTAACAAGATGTTTTTTGGTGCTTCATTTATCAAGCTTGGACCCACTCTAATTCTTATGGGCACAGTGGAAAACCAGAGACATACTGCTGCCGAACCGAGAAGGCTGAGCGGTTTTCACAGTCTAGATGGCACTGCAAGCTAACAAGAAAGATGGAAAAAAACTAAGAGAGCAACAAAACAACTCAACAGTGCATAAACACACATCCCAGCAGCAGCACACAGCTAGGGTTAGGGTTGCCAGCTACTTGCTAGCAGAGCAGAAAGCTGAAGGAACAGTTTAGATCAGAAGGGGGTGCAGTAGTAGCAACATCTTTAAGCAATAAAGCAGATATTCTGACATAGCAAGGAAGCCTGCCAGGCTTGGTAGGACCTGGGTGTTTGCGTGCACACCAAACCTTTGCTGCCGATGAATCCTGCTGTGTCAAGACAATCCTTCTGAACAAAAAGCTCATTGCCCAATGCTGTTATGAACAGGCAATGAACTGTCATCGCCTTCTTAATATCTTCATCAATCATTTGCAAACTTTCCAGATTATGATCAAAATAGGATTTCAGAATAACTGAACAAATTGGGTAATGACAGTTTTTAAGTTTTGAAATTAACTATGTGGGTGTTCAAGTCGTCTGAGCCTGCACAATCTGGTACAGAGATACTATTAATTTTTAAGCAACAACTTTTTCAGATTTATATAGCATATTTCCTTCCAGACACTGGAATTTTAATTAGATCCCCCGTGGTTTGCTTCAAGTTTTAAAATGAAAAGCAATTAGTTTTTCTACTCAATTCAAGTCTGGGTAAAGCTTTTAAAACAACAACAGGGAGAAGGGGAATTACTACTTTCCCTAAAATTTCCCAGTACTGCTGCATCTGTTATAGCTGAAGGAATTTTAATAAGGAAAGCCGTAGTGCAGCAGTCTCATTCACCAAGACTGATCGAAAGACGATTTATTCTGTTAGCAAAGGTAAATTCCCCTGTTGCTCAAGGGTTATAGTTGGCTACTATTGAACCTGAAACAACTCTGTCTGAAGGGAGGTTGTTACACAGAATGATTACCCATTAGGTAAATCAGCACAGTTACATGAATGTTAATAATTCAGGCATGAACCTTCCCTTTTCCTGGACACACTGAAAGGATGCAGCCAAAGCATCTGTACATCCGCTACCTGAAAATACAAGAATGGTCCTTACAGGCAAGAGACAGGCCAAGGTCTCAGCTGTCATCTACAAACATGATATTCATCAGATCGGTTAATAAGTCCAAAAGCCCAGACTTGAATCCTTTTGTAAAGCCTGCTTCTGAGATTTGTAAAAATAAATAAATACAAAGTTGTTGTGGTCTTCTACAAACAATATGCTAGCATTATTTGCTGAATATTAACAGACGCAGCTAAGGATCTTACTGCATGCTACAGAACGGTCTGCCTTGCAGCACACACAAGTCTTAGAATAACCAAAATCATTTAAGAAACCTGGGCACCAGCTCTCTCAAGAGAAGTGAATGCCGTGGCTCTGTCACAGCATCCGAGCATCACACACACAAAATGGAAATGAACAACAGCTTTGATAACCAGGGCAGGATCTAAAGTCGTACGTGACGTGCTCTGCTCACTCTGTACAAGATTTACCTTCTCTTCACAACACTGCCCGATGGCTGCGTAGATCCGCAGCCCAGGCCCTTCAAAACAGACATCCCCAGATTCACACTTGGTTCAGGAAGCAGGAGAATCTTGCCCTTCTGTATAGCACTGAACTTTTCTACTGATACAGGGAAAACAGATACATAAATGGGACTCTGAAAAATGTATATTTTTTTCTTTTTAGCCAGAAGGAAGAACTGAACTTGCAGTGAAAAGAGCAGAATAATTTAATTCAGTACTACAGAGCTGCCTGCGAGCAGCTCCCTCCACGTTATTATAGATGGGAGCAGGGACAAGTATCTGCGCTGGAAGTCAGCAGTGTGGAAAGTAAACTTTAAAATAGCCTGACCTTTCCCAACCAGCTTTAAGAATCTATCCTTCCTACTGAATTATAAAGATTATGTTGCTTGTCTGATTGATTTTAAGCTTCACATTTAAAAATATAATCTAACAGTAACTTAGTAATCCATCCCACAATGTGCACACTGCAGTAAGTGTACCATGCACACCTTCTCTGTAATCTTTTTTTAAAAAAAATGATTCAAAGAAATACAAACAAACGTAAGGAAAATATGTGTGCATATATACATGCCTTATATATGTGTGTGTGTATAATAAATGTCCGTGTACATTAGGGAACCTGCTTTGGCAGGGGGGTTGGACCTGATGATCTCTGGAGGTCCCTTCCAACCCCTGCAATTCTGTGATTCTGTGACATATAATACATGTGTGTATATACACATATATATAATCTAAATTTGTAATTAAAAAAAAGTAATAGAATAAATGGAAGGTTTTCAAACCTGTATTCCTAAAGCTCTCCCCTTCAATCCAAGTTTGGGTGACTAAGAAGGGTGATTCCCATGAAGTTAAAAGCTGTGGCTTTGAATTACAAGGTCCCAGGTAATTTTGGAAAACATTATTTCATACAGCTTGAAAAGTGAATTAGCACACTTCAAACACATTAAGAGTTCTTGAATCAGAAGTGATTCCACACCCGAGTTAAAAATTGTTTTGATATACTTTCATCTCAAATGTTTAGACTTCTTAAGTATTACTTTTCCTCTCAGTTTTCTAGGATATGACATCCTATCTCGATGCTGCTTCAGATACTAAAATGTGTATTTTTCCAGGATCAGTGTTCATTAGGAGCTAGGTCTGCCTGATGGACTGTCAGCTGTGATTCATCACACCCCCTGACTTTTACATTACATACAGAAGAATAACTCCTGCAGCAAGTGCCATACGGAACTCCATTTTATAGTGGTTTTTGAACAGTGGTTTTGAACTTTTTGGAAAGCCTCTCTTCTATTTCTGCGTGCTTGCTGCTCCTTTGATTTGTAGAAGAGGTTCAGAATGGCCATGAAGAGGAGCATGTTCAAGACACAAAAGGCCAGGAAGAGGCTGCAGCTTTTCTTAGTAACTTATCAGTGTATGTGTCTGAACAAACAGATTGATCGATTCTGTTCAAATACTAAACAAATATCACAGCCTGTTCTCAAATTCACATCTCATATATGATATTTCTTAAGAAAATATTTGTGATTCTACTCTAAATTTCATCTACTTTTGTCTTTTGAATAAATAATTATTCTCAGGTAAAACTCCTAAAAATAGTACTGGCAGGGAATTCAGCTTACAAGTAATTTATCTTCCTGTTCTCCGCTTGCAACTCTTGGAGGTCACAAAGGATGTCCTTTTTAATTAATAGCTTTAAATCCCACATGACACATTAGAACAAAAAGTAGAAATATTTGATGATTTCTGCTAAAGATGACATACCACTCATTAGCTACTCTAGTTCTCTAGACAGTCACGTATTTCCAATAAAAGGTAAGCTTGTAAAGCCTGAGACAGCATCAAAAATTCTAAGACCAATTTTTCATTTTTGAAGCAGACAGTGGAGAAAAGCAAATCAAAAGAAAACACAGGTGTTTCTGTTGTGAACATTTCTGCCTTTGTTTTCTGAGAATGACATCAACATCTTGTTGAATTTGCCAATCACAGATACTTCTTTCAGGTTCTGAGGAGCATCTTTCTGTATCATTTCAGTTAAATGTAGAGCTGATTTAGAATTTTCTAAATCCAGCATACGTATCAATTCTAAGAACAAGTAAAAAGCACAACGTAACTAAGCAGAGAATCCCTACCATGAAAAATGCCTTCTTCGGCCCACATTTTACAAAGCTATGACTACCGTATTCACACACAACAGAACCAAGGGAGTTTGAAGTGACATGGAATTCCTCTAGCAAATGCAAGCTTTTGGTCCTGTAAATTCAAACAAGTTACAGCTTTGAGCAAATTTTCATAAAAACTTGAGTGGTTGAGACTTTCTCAGGTATCCCTGAATAATGACTTTTGTCTTCTTTTTCCTTTCAACAGGCTGGATGTTCCCTCTCAAGACGCTGTGAACAGAAGCAGATGGCTCCTTCTTGCTGAGCTACTACCAATTCGTTGTACTTTCTCAGCATTTCCTTAGTTTCAGTCTCCCAAAAGTATTTACAGAACATACTGCCATGTAGGAGGAGGAAAGTCCGATTCTAATGAAAACAACTGTTACTTGTCTTAAACACAACTGGGATGTGCTTCCAGACAGGCTCCACTGTGGATGGATATGTGCCACAATGTTCAAGCTGTTTTAAGCTATACACTTGTACCCATTAGGGCCATATTTGAAACACAACCATCTTCCTGTGTTCTGAAATGCTGAAAGCAACACAGTCGTACTTCACCTACCTCCTTCAGCAATAAAAACATCACGGGCAAGCTGCTAAACCCGCATGCATTACCCTTTCTAAAAATCTGTGGCTACCACAGGTTTAAACATTCTTTCTTTTTCTTTCCAAAGAACATCTCCCCACACTTCCCCCTGATGACTAACAAGCAGTTGCCCATTTGCTTTGAAATAAGCATTTCATTGCAGCTGACATGATAAAACCGGCAGAAAAGTATAATTTTATTTTTTTCAAACATCTCATGTTGCTCTAAGTAGGAGATAAGAGACCATAGATGGCACACTGCACAGCTGATGGTCTGCCAGAGGCACAGAGACACAAATGAGGATGTTTCTTCTCATGAGAACCACTGGCACAAATCACCTGTACTGGGAGACTCAAAGTAAGGTATCTGCTTAAAGGTATACATTTAATTTTATTTGACATTGCTCTCCCTCTGTTTCTTTTGCTGGACATAAGAGGACTGAAACCCTGAGAAAGAGTGGAGGTCAGATGCAGTAGAGAAGTAGAAAGACAGCACAGAAAGAACAGATGAGGAACAGAGTCCCAGATTTTAAGCATTACAAACATTCATTTTGAAACTGTACAAACCCGGTTATGAGTTAGAAATGGTGAAAAACTGTGTTCAGAGTACGTTTCAAAGCACATATCTTGATGTCCATATGTTAAAACTCACTGCAATGAACGCTGACATCTTTGCTAATGATTCCCAAGCAAAGTAGTCCCCGGGAGTTACCTGCGTGTCCATGAAGAGGGGAATGTGGTCGCGGGAGAGTTGGAGATGTGCTGGATGTTACAATCAAACTCTTTCTGTTGCTTGTCCGACAGCTGAAAGAAAGAGATATAAATTATAAGGCATAACCAGACAAAGAAAAGCACCTGAAGGCAGGTCCTGGAGAACGGCTTTTAGCTAAAGAGAAATTTCTCATATTTAGGTCGATATTTCCCCACGCACTCTACTTCAGTATTGACTGCTGGGAAGTAAGCACACAGGGCCAAGAGGTACTTTGTCAGCAACAAATGTTTTAATATGCTAGAGGCAACATAAAACCTGTATCTCATGGGTCACTCATGGGCCACTGCAGATAGCCCACAAAACATTCCTGATTCACAAAATATGTGCAACTTGCACTTTACAAATCACACAAAAAGCAGAGAACAGTGAAATACTCCAATGCTTCAGATATTCTTACCAATATCCAGCACAGCAAATAAATCTGTTACAACTATTGGCTATCACCATGAGAAACAAGAGCATATTCTTTAGGGCAGAGCTAAAATTACCAAGTAAAGCATTAGCACAACACAGCAGATGAGCAAGATTTTATTAATAAAACTTAAACCCGGAGACTGAAGAATCTTCACAAACACATGCAGCAATACCTATCGAAAACCATGCAGAGCGAGTTCCCAACAAGCCCCCTGCTGACTTCACCCCATCACTGCCATGACTTTGCTCCATACTTCTTTGTGAGCAAGCTCAGACTTTTTTTTGCACTGGCGTTAAAGAATTTAGCCAAAGGAAGAGAACAATGTGTACCTCCATTTGCTTCCCAGCCTGCAATTGTTAGTAGCAAGCATTTTGGTCTAAAGCTGATAAAAGTGAATTGTAATGAGCAAGTGAATTATTTTCAAATCATGGGAGCCATGAACAAGAGCAATTGGATATTAAATTCCTTTCTGATCACCCCTTCCCTGTTGGAAAAATGCACATAAAATATAGAATAAACAGTCCAAATTCTGTAGCTAGCAAAATCTCACAACTAAGTATTAACACTACTGCCATTTACTCATTGTTCTTCTGACTTGCTTTCTAGATGGCAGAAACATTTCTGCTTACTCCAGCAATTGGCAAAGTGGGTGCTAAAATCGTGTTGCTCTTGACATGGGGTGGGAGAAAGCAGTAGTGGGACGCAAGGAGCCGCTCTGAGCAGCTCTGCACCGGGTCCCTGCAGTCTCGGGCGAGGCGCCTTCGCTCGCACGGCTCCCGGTGCTGACATCTGCCTCCGTCCCTCCTGCACCGCCTGAGCTGGAGCAGCCAAGGATAAATGCACTCGGACTGCCAAGAACTGCAATTTAATGCAAAGCTATTTAGCTGCCACAGGATACTGTGTATCTGACTATTATTATTTGTAAGCCTTTTTTATTGTTGTTCTATAGGAAACTGGAGAACTCAAAGCAGAGAAAAAAAAAAAAAAAAAAGAAAAAAACAACACAACTAAACTGCCAACCATAATAAACAGTAATAAAGTTGAAGCCCCATTAACTGCTATTCAGGCTCTCTGGTGTACTTAAAGCATTCCTCAAAATTATCCAACTGATTCCATACAATCTTCATTTACATTCATGTATTATTCAACAACAGTCCATCCAAAAACTGATTGCCATTGTGTACATCCTATGGCAAAACTAACAGCCTGATGTTAAGAGGCTTAAAATCTCCGTTTATGGATTTCTTTTTTTGTCCTCAGTCAGTCTATTCCAGTAACTGTTGAAAAAACAGAACGCTCGATTCCAGCATGAGTAGCAGATAATCATTATGTTGACATTACTGGACAATCTCACGATACAAAAATGCTGAGCTTTCTAATATCATGGAAATGACTATTTCAGAAATTAAAAAAAAAACGGAGTTTCTTAATATAAATTGCTACGTAAAAATTTTAGATCTTGTCAATATGAAACAGTAGTACTATGAGAAAAGAGAGCTCCGGCCTCTACGGTCATTTCTTTTGCTAAAAATTGTTCCTAAAATACACTTCACCACAGCAATGTCTGGAGCTTGCTATGGAAACATTCCGTGTATTTAAATCACAGCATAATGGGGAACACAAACTGTCCCAAGCTCAGCTTTTTAACTGCTTGCCGGCATCTGCCAGATTGGACCAAGTTTCCAAAACCCATTTTCTCCGATACACTTACAAGATAAGGAACCAAAAGAGAAAGGGTTAAGTGGCTGGAGAGCAAGCACAGCTGAGGCCCATTAAAATAGGTCAGCTTTACCCAGCAGAGGGAATGGCTTTTGAGTGAAAGCCTAGCCCCAAGTTGGGAATAAAACATTATTCTTTTTACAGCCCCCAAATTTGATACTTTCAATTTCACTGGATCTCTAACTGGGGAGGAGGAACATCACTGAGGCCCGCTTAGCCATGTACACGATCCGTGTGTGCTGGCAGCAAGGCAAAGCTTAAACACAGAGGCTAAACCCAGAATTTCAGATTTCTCAAATCCATGTTACAGATACAGCCACACTCTCTACTGGTTGAAGAGCTCTCTCGATAGATATATAAAACTTGTTAAGAGGCCTTGGAATCACAGAGGAATTACAGAACAGCAGTGAGGAAGTCCTGGTAGTTGCAAAAATACCAAAAAGAAAGAGGAGGGGAAGGGTGAGGTAACGTGTGGATCTCAGTTGGGCAAGCAGCCCCAGGAAGCCACTATGATGGCGTTTGAGCACCTCCTCAGGAAAAACAGCTAAATTATTGAAGTAGTGAAGCTAGCTTCAATCTGAGCCAAAGAAATCCAAACAAGTCATATTAAGTGTTGGCCCCGAGTTCGCACAAAGACAAAATACTTTCCTGGAAGATGCACTTCAGCCAAATGCACAGTACTGGGCTCAGTGCTGAGCCACAAGGCCAACGGTAGAGAGGAGATCGTGTTATTCATCTCTTATTGCTCAGTAGTGCTCATGAATTCTGCAAACAGTTCTCTAATAATAATTCAATCTACATAAAAAAGGAGTAGAAGGAGAAAGTAGAAAAGGTTACCTATACCTCTGAGTATTTTAATATGAAAAAAAAATAAATCTTAACCAATCCAGAGAGGTTGTAAGCATTATTATTTGTTTACAAGCCAAAGTTTTGCCCTTTTCATTAAACGCAAGGCGAGCCTGACCCTGACCCTCCTTTCCCCTCCCAATTTGGTAAGGGTCTCATTAACGTGGTTGTTGTTTTTTTTTTTTCTCAGATCCCACTTCATAATTTTAGAAGAGCAAACCCCCTGCAGGTCCTCCCAGTTTAGGCAAAACCTGATCTTGACCTGGGGGGGTTGGGTTCTGCCCCGGCGCTGCAGGGCAGATCCCCAGGCATGGGGCTGCAGACACCTCTGTGCTCCCCTGTGCCATCCAGCTCGCCTCCGGCCGCCTGCCAAACCCCAGGCTGCAAACCGGAATCCAGAAATCACGGAAAGAGTTACAGCAACTTGATTTAATTCTGACCAAGCACGGCAAAACGGACAGTTTATGTTGAAATATTTGAAACAATGCCTTTGCCATCACTACGGAAATAGCGCTTTTACTATCGCTAGAGTTAACTTCTCTCCCGGCAGTAAAAATAACATTTGTTACGTGTACCGAACTGTTCCAAGTGCATTCTTGAAACTGAACACTGCAGGACATCGGACGTGGAGCTGGTAACTGGACACTGTTTTTGGACCCACTGAAATGTCCTCTGGAGCCAGCACCCTCATCCAGATGGATTTACGAGAACATTTGGGAGAGTACCTGCGAGCTGCACGCAGCCTCAGCACTCCTCATCTCCTACTGACAAACCTTCGGCTAGAGACCAACAGACGATCCAGCGCCGAGCCTCTAAACAAGTAGTTCACCTTCTTTTGTATTCATGTTCAGTCTCAAAGTGTTTTGGTTCGAGCATAAATCAGTGTTTCATTCTTCATTTTAACAGTTTGCTCCCAGAGGTGTCAGTTTGGACATCTCTGACTCTCGCTCATGCCCGTCTGTCAGGCGTTCGTGCAGTGAAAGCAAGGGCCACAGGAAAAAAAAAAATTAAAAATAACCAACCCCCGATCTCTAGTAATATCACAGCATTGCTGGTTATTAGAAATGAATAATAAGGAAGTTCCTCAAAATTTATCTAAATTTATTGGCCTAGAGAAAATTCTCATAGCCGAAGACTCTGTTTATGCAAGTAAACACGACGCACAGAAAAATCCTGGCTTAACCCACATTTTTTTAGTACTCATTAATGTATATGATTTCTATTTGTGACTTCTAATAGAATTTTAGTTTTGTAAACTACTCCAGGTTGTCAGTGCCAGATTAACCCTTGCATTAACTAAAAACTCTTTCCATAGCAAAATTTCAGAGGTCCTACATCAGATGTGCTCCAGATGTGGTGTTTAATTCGGTGATCCCAAAGCCATGCCTACAAAATGGGGCCCACACATTAGTGACCACACCTACAAAAGGTATCAGAGATAACTTATTCCCCTAAAATGTCACATCACCTAACCAAATTTAACGAGCTTTTCCTCTGATGTTACAGGAGTTTAGTTTCGGTTGATTTGATTTACAAAGACTTCTTTATGAGAAACAGACATTTTGGAAATGAAAATAAGTATTTAAAATTTTTATTCACAATGGCAGAAAATTTAAAAAATCCAAAATCTGCATGTCAATGAATGCACCAGCTGCACAGCAATGTTAACTAGATGTGGAAGTTATCGTCTTAATTATAGTAATTCAAAGATGGAAGCAATTTTCTAAGCTTTAGCACTACCAACAACAGGAATAATTAGTTCTCTAAAATAGATAAGAATAAGTAAGCATCTGGTTCAACTGATATTTTTTTCCACATTCAGAATAGTTTAAAAGTTATTCATCCTAGAATAACTGGAAGAATGTATTATTATTCATGGTGTAGGTTTGGTAGTTCGCACATTCCTACAATAACCGCTTCTTGTCTCTTAAGGAAACCCAATTCTGCCGGTTTAACAGATGAAGGATGGAAGCACAGGGCCACCAACACACTTTTAAAATGTCACAGATTCTCCATTACAACAGGCACAGAACCTTTGTCTTCCCAGCATCACCTTCAGCCAGCGAGGCACCACGTTGCCTGCCACCAATGTGGATCCCTTCCTGGGTTCCCCTCTCAGCTGCTCCACCATGCTCATCTCTGATCTTCACAAATACAACCATTTATAGTAATCCAAAGTGCTACTACAATTTTTTTTTTAGTGTTCCTTGAAAAAAAGCCTTAGGTGTAACTCCTTTATAAGGTCAAACTCATGTGACTCGTGTGTTCCCATATCTCACGCTGGTACCAGTAAATTAAAGTCAGCGTGTGCATGACGGGGAAGGCGTGAATTCTGCAGGACAAGGAGCATGAGGATGAAAGACGTAGTCAGTTGCAAAGTGCAGGCTGTATATCTGTACAGGTATCTAGAAGGAGCACAGGGAGTAAACACGAAGAACATCTCTTTCCGTAACACCACTGGTTTCAGCATGCTAATGAACACAGCAGCTGAAGTGGATGAAGTGCTGAGCAATGCACTTGGTAACTTGGACATAGACAGCTTCTGTTGTTCTAAGGAAAATTAACACCTAAATCTTTAGGTGTTATTTTTACTTGTGTGAAAGTAGTTCCATTTCATCTCAGACGAGCTATTTGTTAGATAATCCCTTCTACTTCTTTATTTACAGTTCAAATTTAAGCTGCAATATCACCTCAAATTAAGAAATTGTGAAAGAAAAGGCTGAAATTGCCAGTTAACATCAATTCATGTTTAACTTGCCTAATGTTTGTGGCTGTTGCACACCTGCTTACACCCTGCTGTATAGCCCAGACCTTTTGTATTATTAACAACACAGGACCATGGGAACGACTGCAAAGGCAAACAAAATGAGATGTCACAACGAATTACAATGACTGGCACAGCCATTCCCAACTAAATCAAACCACTTCATTCTGAAACGTTCCTCCCTCCCAAATATGCTCCAAAGCTATTTTCATCCTTATATGAAGAGGAAAAAAAATAGAAAATGTCTCTGATTACAGAAGACACTTCCCAGAAGAAAACCAGACAGTACTTAATGGGAGAAAACATACACGGACCTTCCCAAGCATTACCATCTCCGACTTCAGTTGTGTTATGCATTATACTCCCATGAAGTTACATCACCAAGTGTGAAAGGATGATTTAACGAAAACTAAACATAACTGCATACTTTCATTTTCCATTTCCTCTGACTCTGTTATTAAATGCTTCACATAGCATAACTGCTTTTTAAATAGGTGTCCCCGTGGCAGCTGTCACAGAAGATAGATTAGCACATTTTTTGCTTGCAAAAATTCAAGCAAACAAACGCAAGAATGAAATGACAAAGTGAATTTATATTATTTGGAACATTTTTTACCCTGTAACTTCTAATGATATATAGGTGTGTAATGAAACAAACCCATTCTAAACATGCTCCCTAAAGATGCATCTTGAAAACTAAGTGTATGAGCCAAAAATGAAAAGAAACATTTTCTGAGATTCCAAAGCAGAGGGTTTAATGGAAATCTCACGTACCAGCATAGGAAGAGGCACTCAGTTGCTATGTAGCACTCAACATGAACAGTTCCCTTTGTTTCAGAGCATTTTCTTAATTTAAGTATCGAAAAATGTTCCAAATTATCTCTTTATCAGCTAATTGCAGTTTCAAACCACAGGGTGACAATAAATTACATATCTAATTTTAAAACCATTCTAACAGTACATCATTTTGGAAATAATCTCCATATCAGACTGTCTCAGTGGAGTTGCCTTTTCTGCAGAGAGCAGAGATTCACACAGTTGTATGGTTGTATTCTGCACAGAGAGGGAAAAATACAAGTAACCTATGTGGGTGCTAAGGTAGGCTGATAATAGTCTAACGGAGGCATTAGGACAGTAACGAGGCAGAACTTCCAGCACCCCATCAGGACTAAGCTACCTCAGAAAGGCGCATGCCATGCTTCGCCTGTTTCAGCCCACTCGGGGCTGAACAGAGCTGGTCCTGACCAGACCAGGATAAAGGTGAGATGTGTGTGGGAGCAGGTATTTAAGCCAAAGCATTGAGAAAGACCAGATTCTGCTCCATTTGTTCTCACCAGCTTTGCTAAAGAAATTCCCGCTCAATCTCCCATCAATACACTCGCATCCAACAGCAGAGAGGGAAACACAGACAGGTAAGAGTTTGCTCCAAGTGTGATGGAAGGTGACAGGCAAGAGCTGGAATTCTGTGGGCACAGAAAATGCTCCATGTAGCAAGTAAAACTGGTAAAAAACTCAAGTGCAGAAATACACCACTCTGTTGCAAATCAAGTGTTCAGTTATTTTGGCCTTGCTTGTTTACAGGGCAGGTCTGTGGACAAACCTTTGTTTCAGATAAACACAACAAGCTTGGAAAAAATACATTAAATAACTACAGGGCAGCATGTGTGAGACCAAAGAAGCAACCTTCTGTAAATAAAGACAATAATCCTGCAGAAGCCATTTCACGCTAAGGAAGCCCTGAGGCCACGACAGGAGACCCCAGACCCGCAGCAACATGAAGTTTCTGCAGCAACCCCGCGTGACTGCAAGCACCACATCCTTCTGTTGTGTAAAGCTGAGTTGCTGCCTGAGCCAATTGTTCATTATCCAGTTGCTATTAATTTTTCATACGAGGAAGGTTGCTCCAGTTTAATAAATATACAAGCACATATTACAAACAGACACATGCAAACTGTTTTGAAATTTTAGGAGCTTGCAGCTGAAACAATCTTTCACAAAACTAAGCAGAATAAAATAAAACATTAACAGCCAAGAGCTAAGAATTAAGGCACGCTGCACCACATGCCAAAGGCAACGCAGTTTGGCCATCATCTGAGAAGCGTCCTTGTTTTAAAAGCTATTCTGCTTAAGAAGGATGAAAATTAAAATCAATTCTAGTTACAGTAAAATCATTAAGAGCAGCATGTATGACTAGATGAATGCATCAAAAATAAAGGGATGGTAACAGTGATGGCAAGAAGGAATCAAAAGAAAATAGGAAAAACTAAATACGACTAAAATTGCAAAGACATAATTTACATAATTGTTAAAACTACTGATATCTAACAAAAATACCTGTTCTAAAATTGGACTGGAATATAAATTCAGAAACCACTAAAGGCTTTCTGAATGCTCAATCTATGTATTCATAATTAAAGGAACTAGAAACATATAATTATTTATTTTTTTTTCTTAAAACTGCTGTGCAACGAACTTTACTACAAACTCACAAGTACAGGCAGGTATGGTCCAAAGTTTTTCTGAGACAAAGAAAGAGAACATGGGACTGTTAAAATTAAATAAAATTAGCCTATCACTGTGCAAGTAATAGATTGCCATAAAATACACTTCTGGGAGCCACATATCACCATCTCCCAGCTTTCTTGCCTTCTCAGTTTTGTTCCACCATGAGGTCTGAAACCATCACAGACACCATGAAAAGAAACGAGACCTTAAAAAATTGCAGGAAGTACAAAAATGAAGACACGGAGGAAAACAAATGCAAATACTTACAAAAGTCGGGTCTTCAAGTTCCACAGCAATCACGCTTCATTTAAATTAAGATTGCTAATTGAAGCTGATAGTAATTTATGATGCAATTAAGACTAGAACAAAACTAAAAGACAGGAAAACATGCAATATCCTGGAAATAAGTCATCTCAAATGCCATGTCAGGATTCAAGCTAGGATCCTTAGAGATCAAATATTCAGGGAAAGGCCATTCTTGGATGCACTTGCAGAACATTAAATCTTCAGAGGCTCACTTCTCTTTGGGTCTTTTGGGGGCTCTCCAGTAGTACATGCTCCCAGACATTACTTATGATACCAAAAGTAACTTTTTCAGCATGAAATAAACCATGTGAATCACCACTTACATCTTCCATTAACTCTAAAGTAGTTTAAAAGATATGCTTAGTATAGCAGGCAGATAAGGGAAGAATAACGTCAGCACCTTATCTCTATATAAGCGTAACATTTGCTTAGATTTTCAACACATTCTTAAGCTTTGTCTTCATATGAAATATCACAGTGGAAAACCTCCTCAACTTGAGGCATCTTGTGGAAAATATCACAATGTATTAAGCCTACAGCCCAAAAACACGTCCAGTTTACTGGACAGTATTGCCAGGAGGCTGGTATCAACTGGCTTGGATTTCACATCTGCTCTAAGGTTTCCCCTTACAGGACTAGTAAGCATTGTCCTCCTAAATGTGGCTTCTCTGGATCCTTCTGCCTTCAGCCCATGAAGTATCTAGAGCCAGCAAGCCAGCCCAGGCAGAGGGGTGAAGCTGGAACCATGAGTGCTTTTTTTAACATCTTACCCTAACGATGGAAGGGAAAAAATAAAAAATAGAAGGGATTAAAGTGAAAGGAAGTAAAAACAGAAGATGGAAGAGAAAATGACTGAAGTATTCAGACAAAGAGGGCAAAAGGTACCACCTCTCTGCAGGCCTCTCACCCTATTGAACAGCTGGGAGAGTCAACAGTATAGTTCATGCAACATGAGACAAGCTGCAGAATTTAATACAGAAACAAGACGTGCATGAATTTAATACAGAAACAGAATTTAATTCAGAAACAATACGGATCTGGTTGGCATATTGGGTAAGTCTGTAAAACCAAAAGCAACTTTTAAGGCTCTTGGAATAAACGGGGAATTTTCATTACTGAAGTGCTTATTATTTTAACTGCAAATCTATTCTAAAGAGAATTTAGATAGGTATTACTCTGCAGTCCTGAAAATAATAGCAAAAAGATTAAAAATAGGTCAGGCAATGGACTGGGAAAAACAATGCTGGGAATATCTGATAATGAGGTACAAGCACGGAATCAAAACACTTCAAAGGTGTTTTCCTTATGCTTTGAAAAAAATGTACACTTTCCTACCCAGATAAATGAGATGGCTGTCAAAACTATGTGTTCAGCACCTGACCAAAAGCTAAGTTATTTGCCTCCATGAAGGTATAAGGTCATAGAAGATGACAAATCATATACTGCTCCTCACAGTTCTTTAAATAAGGTCTGTATTTTATACCAACATCTTGCCCTAAGTTGTTTACCATTCCTTGTTAACATCAGCATTCAGCTGCCACTGAAATACCAGGAATCCCAAGTGCACCGGCGAGCACATCTCGTGGTTTGCTCCTTACCCCAGCCCGACGGCTCCTCAGGAAGCAGGCACATGGACCTGCAAGGAGGAATGTCACCACACAGCTAAAGCTGCCTCACAACTGGATGTATCTAGAAGGTGTGCTGTTTACACCCCAACACATTAAAAGTTCAAGTAATGCCTCACATGCACCGCCACCTCAGCCTCCCCAGCCCCTTCCCTAGCACAGCCTGTTAACCCTTCACAGAAGCAAGGCCTGAAGAGCCGACCACGGGACTGCCCAAAAAAACAGGGTGGCCCAGCCCCAAACCATCCCTCTCCAGCAGTTAATCACGAGCTATCCCTAAGCTGACGGACACTCTGGATTTAAAATTCCCTTGTCAGAGACAAACAGCAGTTGAAATAAGCAGATGCACAGACTTTGTAAGGATTCCAAAACCCCAATGTGTCTCCTTCAATTAAACACGAGAACTGCACATTTCCAGGCCAAGCGCATGCCAATGTGTGCTCCTGCTGCCTGGCTCTGCGGAGTGCTGCTCTCCCAGTGCCCGCTGCCCACCTCTGGGCCTCACTTCTCTTCCAGTCCCTTCTGAAACCAGACTCTTTCCAACAGACATTTTTCTGCTCTCTAAAAACATCAGCTTAAAATTATGTTACTTTCAGCTCATGAGATCCTTCATGAGAAGGATCCAAGCGATTCACAAAACCGTCCACGATTTGTGCATTGCATGGTTTCCGCTCCACAAAATTGTGACTTGAAAAACTGGTTTGTTCTGGGCAATAGCCAAAAGGTTGTACAAGAGGTTTCCATCCAGACAAAGGGCTTCCAGGGCTTAAAAGTTCAGTGTTAACCCTGTAGGAAACATTCGGTTTTAGTCTAACAGAGAAACAAGCAAGTCTAACTTAGACGGAACCCCAAATAAACTACAAGTTAGGAACAGTACGGGTGCATTCCCTGAATCATTACGCTTATTTTTGGATACCTTTGTTGTGTTCATGGGATGCCAGTCTCTTCCACTGCACTTAAGCAGCCCAAACATCCCGTAGGCTCCCCAGGCCCCATGAGCACTCTCACCTTCCCCACCAGCAGTACGAAGCGCCCAGCTCTCACCCAGTGACCACAACGCCCGTTACATCTTCGCCCAATGCAAAACTCAATTCTCCTAAAGAGCTTTTCAGGAGATAAGGCTGATTTTTTTCTCCCCCGACCGCTGTCGGTGCTTTTGTCCCAAGGCCATTCGGAAATACTAGCAGAAGTAATTGAAATGAAATTTCCTCTCCTATTAGCAGCGTCAGTTGGAGGCCGTTTAATACAGTGAGCTAAGTACAAATTGGACCTAAATGTTATCAAAAGCATCACATTTCCAGGTCTTTCACATCCTTCCCAATACAAGGGCAACGTTTCTCGTTTCTTATTTTACACATTTGAGCAAGGAAATTTGTGGCGTGACAGCTGTCACTTTCAAGCTAATTATAGCACAGACTCACATTTTTAAGCCTAGCTTTACGTTACCACAAAAAAGTAAGTACCCCGCTAGTGTCAAACTAATTGTTTTTCTTCAGAGTGACAATGTATATACAGAGGAGGTGGCATCCCTCTGACACACACAGCTTTTAATGTCAGTCTAGATGAATCAGCATTAAAAAGACACCAAATCCAGTTAAAAGGACTCAGCCTCACAATCCAGCGCAGCCCAGTTACAGCAGCCCCGCAGCTACCAGGCGCACACCACTGCCTCAAAGCTCGCTCGTGGCCACCGGAGTATTTTCCCCTCACTGGTTCACACCCCAGTGAGAGGTGGTTTCTCTTAGGGCTGTGAATGTTTAAATAGTTAGGAACATTTTGTTAGTTACCAAGGAAACATTACAATGAAGTATGATGATTTGTAGAGAATCTCTGATTTTAGAGGGGTCTTGCTACTTAAGGATTGCTTCACACTCTGATGATGCTTAATTCCTGTGGGTTTAACCAATTATGCAATCACTGAGAGCCCTTCATCACAAAGAAAAGGAAGAAATTTAGAGCATCAGTGGCTATCCTATGAAACATGACACGAAAACAGCACAACTTTCCTAACAGAAATCCACCTTTGTGATCCCCCAGGCAGCTTTCAAGACACTTCAATACACCTGCCCAAATACTTCCCTGCCCTAAACAAAAGTCAGGTTCCTAAGATCCATAGCCACAGCCTGTCCATCCAATTAAACACTGCAGAAAAAAAAAAAAAAAAAAAGGAATAATAATTTTAAGTCATTCTTTCAAAACCAGCGCACAGCCACCTGCACAATGATGCTGCACTGCTGTTGCTACACAGCAAATTTTAAGAGCACATCCAAGAAAAGTTATTCCCAGAGCACAAAGAAACAAAAGGATTTTAAAACAAAGACATTTAATTTAAATATGTCAAAACCACACTTTATCTTTCCGTAATCCAACTTCAATAGGCAATGCTTCAGTACAGCCGATATGACAATACCTCCCCACGTGCCCTTTGAACCAAGGAATTATCGTATTTATTCCGTAGCTTAAAATCATAAATATTTATACAGAACGGGTTTGACGGGTAAATCTGATTTATGTTTATGTCACCCCTCCCATGACAAACTCTTATGTATTTAGTTTGCTCTTGACTTTCTCTGTCCTTCTGGGAATAGGCTCAAGAAGAAACAAGGCAGCTACTTTGACCACAGGAGCAGATGGCTGGCTTTTGCAGTGCCATTAGCTGCACCGAGAATCCCACCAGCTGCACGAGAGAGCTCGTTTCAGCATAATGTACCGCAGAGAAAGAGGAGCCCTTCTCAACATTTGCCTCCTAATGTAGGGAAAGCCATATGGGAGTGAAGCCCTTTAGGATGTTTAGTACATATCAGAAGGCATCGTTACAGAGCACAATGGCCAGAATACCGCCAGTGGCCCCTGCTTGCGATGCCCCAAACGAAGAGCACACAAGGTGTCATAAATGCAGTAGGACTGTCCAGAAGTTTTACAGACAGATCACAGGAAAATTGTGTCAAATATATCATAGAGCAAAATATTTTCTGGCAATAATTTCAGCTCTATAGTAGAAATCTAAATGGCAAGAATAATTTTTAAAAGAAAGAAGTTTACTAAGAAGTACATGGGTATGACAGGAGGACGATGAAAATGGAAAAATAGTTATTCACTTAAAAATATACGTCCTTCAAAGTGCATTAGTGCCATGATTCAGACAACATTAACACACAGGAACACCCTGATAGGCCCATGATGGCCCTGACTCCGCACAGACCTGGATGTATGGTGGCTTCTCCCATAGCCCAGATGCTTCTGGGAGCAAAGTCACCGCATGTGTACGCATGTTTTCAGGACCGATGCCCTAACAAGAATCACAATCCTACAGCGTGTTGTCGTATGAACTAGCTGATTTATTACAATCCACACAGCACCGATCCAACCTGCCTCCCTATCTCCCACAAGACGGTAGTCAAAGAGCTGGGCAGGCTGCCAGCAGAGCATGGCAGAAGGTGATATTCCCAGCAAACTGTCACACATGCTCAAATATTTTATTTCTGAGGCTGATTGAAGCCTGTGGTTTCTGTGCTGTGCGAAATAGGATTTCTACCACATGACTGGGTGCAGCACCTCTCTGCTGTGAATTCTCATACAGCTGTTTGATCATTTTGAAAAATCTAATATTCATTTGTGTGATTAAATCAATAAAAAGTAATCTCTTTTCCATCAAGACACGCAGCAGATTTACAAATCAATTTCTTTCTTTTTGTACTTCAAATACTAACAAATAAATGGAATTGTAAATTTTGAGTGGGAGTTTTTTGACAAAATATTGCACCTGAAACCTTGGTAGTATCTCTGAAATTGTGGCAGTACTTCATGTCTAATTTTAAATTCATAATGGCACGCCAACAAGGTATTAAGAATAAAAATATCTTATTCTTGTTATGCAGAAACACTGTAGACATCTATTCAGTATGGAAGTCCACAATTGTTGAATTTTCACAAAAAAATGTACCTTTTGGCATGCAAAACACCATCCAGAACGGAGCGAGCTTTCCAAAAGCAAAGTTTGGCAAGCAGGAGGAATAAGCAGGTTGCTCCAGAAGCAGCAGGTGTAACAAAAGTTATGTTCTTACAGGGCAGTGTCCTCCTCCTGCACCAAAGCCTCCTCTCCCTCACCTGCTCCAACCCAGCAAGGCAGGGCTCACTGCACCATGCTGCTGACTTGTTCACCACTTGGCCAAGCAACACAAAAGCCAAGCCCTACCTACCTTGCCTTTTGGGAAACAGAGGCACAGGACGATAATTTACCTCCCTTTCCTCTCCATAGCTCAAGAAACTCATATGGAAATAATGAGCGCTACCTCTGACACCTCTGTTCCTCCTGCAGGCTTCTGGTGCCACTACTCAGCGAGTTTCAAAGTTACTGCTGGGAGCAAACAGAGCAACAAACAACTTGACATCTAGATTTTTTTAAACAAAATATTTTTTTTGTCCCCTGAAAAAAAAAATATATCTAAAAATCACTGTTAGCAGAAAAAAAACTTTAATGAAATTTAATCCACAAAAAGGGAATCATAGCAGGGTTTATCCTCCCTGCCCCCCATCCAATGAATTTATGTGTAGGAGCTGCAATCTCCTAAAAAAGATAAATTTCATTTCTGATGGCTTTTCATTCCTGATGGCTCACGAACAAAATTCACCCTAAAATCAAGTCAAAGTTTATATTCTGAGTCTTACATAGATTTTTAGCTCTATCAGCCAATCAACTGATGAGAAATTCTGCTTCTAGCCACAACCATTTACTCATAAACCCAAATACACAGAATTAGTCAGTCCGGATTACCTACCTACCTTACTCACCCAGTCTGTTCCTCCGTTAAGTTTTCAGGTTACCTGAGTTAAGCTCCACAGAACACCTGATGAACAGTAATTACGTTGATATTTCCCGATCTTGAAGGGACATCACTGTACTGCATCAGATCCGATACCGTTTATTAGGTCACAGAATTCAACGTGATTTTATCAAAATCCGAGGAGTGGTGTAAGAACAGCCATCCTACTAACAACTACAGCAGCATATTTACATCTCCAAGAAAAAAAAAATGCTAGAACTATTAAAAACGATTTTAAACGTAAGGTTATGCATATCCCTAAGAAAATCATGTACTATACGTCAAAATATTTGCAAGCCCTGCCCAGTGCTGCCTATATCATCATAATACTGTTTTGCTACTTTGAATACTGAAGCAGCTTGTTCTTAGTAAGGCATCAATCCATCATTTTGTAGAAACAAACCCTTATCACATTCACATACTATGAGAAGGGAGGAACAATGCATTTAAATAAATATCTGTGAAAAGAACGAAGCATGGATCTGCACGGTATGATTTTTACAAGGAACACAACTACAAATCATTAAAGAATTAAGAAATCATACCTAACATACTAGGAATATGATTCAATCTGTTAATAAAGGAAGAAAGCAAGCTCAAACAGTATTAAAACAAGTAGCTTGGAAAAACATCGTAAGAATTACTCGCAAAATCCTTAGATTACCTTTTGGATCGTCTCAACATGCTGGTAGCAGGCAGAGAGAAATTGGACAGCACAGTCCAAAAGGAGTCAGACATGATCTTTAAAAGCTTTCATTGCTGGGAAAATACAGCACAATCAAGCCACTAGCAATAAATAAGGAACTAAATAATACCAGTGACAGAGCCAATGCAAATTCCCTGTAGACCTTGCAAGCTGTTCCATTAATGCGAGACAGGCAGGCAAGCGTACATATTGCTGCTGTTTCCACTGCCTCCGTTTTCTCCTGCCTCCATCCCTGCCTGCCTCTCTCTACCTTAGGAGGCAGTGCAAAATGAGAAATTTATTCCCTTCCCACCATATACACTTTAAAACGGGAGCTTCTGTATACATAACAAACACGATTTCTGTACACCTCTCCACGTTCATCCAACTACAATCAGAAGATTTTCAAGCAAAACCGTAAGCAGGGCTCTGTTCATAATCCTGAATAACACGCTGCTTTTAGGCTGTGTCTGCAGAGAGCACCACTAACTGCCTAGTTTGTGGTTTTATTTTGAAATGGAGGCCCTTCTGCTTTGTAACCACACAGGGGGCATTTCCTTTATTTTTTACGTTTATCTTCAGTCTTTAAATGAATCCTACCTTTTGTCTTTAAATGTCCCAAGTGGATTTTAAATACATTTTTAAAAAGAAGCAAGCTTCCAATGCCACCTAAGATCAGCTTAAAACCAGATCGTGCCTCATAGACGTCATTCGCAGTAAACACAAACTACGCTGCACCTGGTGCCCACAAAACAACTCGAGCGGCTGAATTGTGACAACAAAACACAAGCGGGGAATCACGCGTGATGCACATCAGAGGTTTCCCACACACACCCTCGCACATCAGCCACAGGTTCACTCTTTTCCCTTTGTGCCTGTAGAAGCTCCTTGCCACGTTTTTGCTTTTTCCAAGGGCTAAACAACCCTCGCTGTAGCTGCCTTTTTTTTTTTTTTTTAATTTCAATATGCAATCTATTTTCTTTCTATTGTGGCTTTTTTAAGCACTTCTGCCAGTAGGAAAGCTAATGACATTCTCATATTTCAGCCTTCTTGAGTGGCTTTTTATCACAGACATGAGAAAGATGACAATCAACAGCTGGCACTGCCTTCCGTGCACAATACATAAAAATACTTTAAAATACACAGAAATGTCTGGGAGAAAGAAATCCCAGTAGGTACCCTTTTATTTTCCACAGAATCACATGAAAGAATTAGGTGACCTTCATGACGTGCCATAAAAATGTACCGTGTTTAATATATACATTTATCAAAAATCATAGTATCTGATTCAGCAAAGCGTCCCCTTCCATTTGAGCTTCAAAACACAGAAATGTGATTTTGCATGCTGCAGGAACCAGAGCTCTGTTCCATACAGCCATCCCTTCCAGCGCTTTTAAACATTTGTATCAAACGAATCTACATCGCATTCTGGTTTGATTTCACAAAGTTAATTTAGAGTGCAACCAGACAAAACTCTGCCACTATCTACTAACTGATCAGAAACATTAATTTATGGATCTCCATAATAGCATATACCAGCCAAGCCTAGAAGCCAAAGAAGAGCATTGTAGCATTATATTCAGGGTATTATGTGCCCTTCCAATTCCAATAAGCCCTGCTTTTGAAAAGGTATAAAAATATTGAGATTTACTCCATCAACTGAAACATGAATTGAAATTCCCAAGCAATAAAGCAATAATGGGGACAAAAGTGCTTAGTTAACCATCAAAATGAACCTTACAACAAAAATAAATTCCATACTGCTTATAGGTAGCAAATAAGCCCAAACCTGCTACCCCCCCCCCCCCCCCATATTTATATTGTGTGGGGCTTGTTTTTGTTTTTGTTTTTTCCTGAAAGTGACCGAAAAATAAGCAGCTGAAGACACAGCCCTCAATATCATGGCACTCACCGCCACCACTTTTACATCTCTTACAGAAAGGACACAAAAAGGAGAAGCCATTTTAGGAGCCTATTCTCCAAGGACACCAACTACTGACTGCTCGAGGGCAGTGTTAACCATGTGAAACCCTGTCCATCCTCAGCTGCTCTTGGGGAACACAGGGCTTGTAAATCATCATCTGCAAAGTGTGTATTTTGGGACAGTCCCCAACATTAAATACAGATAAGTTCTAAGTATTCTGAAAAATACAGGAATGCCACTCTCAAGATGCAGTGTTTCTACAGGAATAACAGAAGAACACAATGAAGCCATCAAACATCTTTTAAAAATATGTCATGTCCTAAAATACAATGTCAACATTTGAAGAATTTGCTATAGTACTACAAAATAAAAAACATAAGGATTTTCAGTTCTACAATGACAAATGAAATCCCTCTAAGTAACTATATTACTGTCTCTGCAAAACATTGTGCAGAATTAAGGCTAGAAATTTCTCACTTGTTCAAGACTATAGCCTTCTGCACATCAGAAAGCATGTCAACAAAAATACCACATACACAAATGTGTTACAAGAGCGGCTTTCTTTTATATTTAGTTCACAAATCATTTAATATGTTTTTGTGAATTCCCAATCCTGTTGGGATTCCAACACAAAAGAAACCACCTTCCTTAAAACTCTTCCACTTGCCTTTCAGGGTGTTCAGTCTCCATCAATCTCCATCACTCACTTCGTGTCCAATTTGTCCTCGGAGAAGACCACATGCAGAAATGTTCTGCAGCTCCTGTGATGATGGAGTATTTCTCTGCTGACCAAATCTGTAGTTACCAGGGCCCTCCCAATGACACTGCATCCACTGGGCAGTTATAAATAGTCACGTCAAAGACTTCCTCAACTTCCCCTATTTACCAGTACCTAAGTGGGACATTAATTAAGCCTGACATTAACTGGGAACACAGTTAGGCAAACAGTCCACATGAAATCCATGACTTTCTGGACTTCTTTCCTAGCAGCTACACTTCTCATTTGTAAACAATTGATAAATTCGCTGAGAATAAGACCATCTTCTTTTAAATAAAACCTTCCATTTTAAAAGTAAGCTGAACTCCTTCTGACATGGTCCCATGGAGATCATTGATGTCATTTTGAAAAAGAACATCACAAAGGTCAAAACTCTTGTGACTGACTAGATTTTGACTGTTCAAGAAAAGTTCCCACAATATTTTTTATTATTATTTTTCACTATATTTTTGAGATACTTCAACCAGGATGAAACATGTAGTAGTCCAATAGTTTTCAAGTGAGAATAACTCTTGAATCGTACCATGGCAAAGGAAAACTGTATACCAGGAACCAGTTGCAATTCTACTTGGGAAAAAAAAACTACCTAATTATTCAATCACTTTAATAGTTACATGGTATTAAGTGTCACATAAATAAGTGGTACTTTCAGACTTAACATTTTTGAGTAGCTATATACTTCACATCCACAAATTAGCCACTAGAAATACCTGAAAATTAAAGCTGTTTTACTAGCAAAGCTGAATTGTTCAGAGGAGTCACAAATCAGAAGACGTATTCTGTTCTCTATAAAGAGATTATCAGTTTTATTTTAAACTTTAAATGGCATATTTGACAAGAAAATTACTGCCATATAAATAAATATAACTTAACACAAATAAAACTGATAATGAACTGAAGACGTAACTGCTGTATATCACCAACAATGTAGTCAAACCTGTGTAATGTGAAAACTCCAGTGGAAAACTTTGAACTTTCAGCATGAAGAAAGGAATAAAGTTCTTCCTATACTTCCTATAAGCTTCTAAAAAAAAATTTTTTTTTAAAAAGCAGGGCATGGTTCCTTTAAAAATTTAAAAAAAAAAAAAAAAAAAAAGACAAAATTACATAGAAGATGTGTGAGCTATTTGGGGCATCATTATTATTTGAACAGTGACCTACGCAAATGCTGAACAGACTGCGCTGACTGCCATCCCGAGCCATATAACAGTCAGACAGGACATGAAGTTGAATATATCTTTAAGGTTCACTTTTCTATCACTCTTCAGTTCCTTACACAATCTTACCTTTCTCATTTCTTTTATTTATTTATTTCCAGAGATCAGCCAAGCTCCATGCACCCCAGCTCCAAGTCAATACAGAACCAAAGCCCTGCACTCTTCTAACTGCCGTGGCTCGGCCAGGTACTGGCTCTGTATAAAAGGACTCCAAAGGACACATTTGCTTAAGATTAAACTAAAAATTGATGGCCAGGTTTTCCGGGGTGAAGAATAACCAAATTTCCCTCTGGTGAGCATTTCCCATGCAGATAGCAGCCCAGTGATTGCATTAGTTTAGATGATTCAAAGGATCAGCAACATTTACTGGTGAAGCAGAATTAGCTATAAGGCATTGTACACTCATATACTGGAAGAAAAGCTGCCAACTTCTCATGTAACTTTAATCTGGCACAGTTACTGAACTAACTGGTGTTGTCATCGTAGCAAATAGCCTGAAATGCTATCTAATTCACTACAGTATCACAGCACAGGTTAAGCACACGCAGCTGCCCTGATATTTTAGTCCTAAAACTATTCTTAGGAAATTGTACTCACTGAGATACAGAGGATGTTACCTACAGCTCTGTTGTCACAATTTGTATTTTCTATATGAAAACTCTGCTAAAGAGTAATAATAAGCCAACACTGCTAAGCACCAAGTTAGTTGTGCCGCAAATCCTACAAATATTCAATGAAAATCTCTCTTTGGATTTCTGTTTATAAAAATACTAATTAGTTTGCTAATATTCTTTACAACGTTATTCACAAATAGCACTAGTAAGATATTGGCAACCTCTATACAACATATATTTAACATGATTTCAAGTTCACAAAATTGATGACTGGGCTCAAATGCCATGGAAAGGTCAATTAGCCTCTTTAAATAAGTTACCAGATCTCACATTCTTTCCCTGGCCTGTTTTCTTCATATATGATTCAAATGTCAGTAATCTTATTTAATCAAATGTCCCCTTGGTATGTCATTCAAATGCCATACAAATGAGAAGGCGTTTGAAAAATAAAAATACTGATCAGTTTTGAAAATCTCACTTCGCATTTATACAAAAACCTTTAATACTTTATCCAAAATGTTCTTAAAACCACTCAGTAGTGCTTGTGAGAACACAGCATGAGATGCTATAACCTCAGCATCCTTTGCCAAGCTCTTCTCTCTCCACCAGCCAAAATTCAGCCAAAGGAAAACATAAATTGAGCCTCCTGTCACCACCATGGCATTTCGTCATCGTAACCATGAATTATTTACCATGCTGCACTTAAAAGATGCACTTAAAAATTTATTTCTAACCTGTAGTACAGTGTTAATGAATTAACTATGCAACCATATCTGCAAACAGGAAGACATCTTCATCTCTTCTCCGACCCCTCCACCTTGCATCAGCCTCTCCACAAAGCAGCACAGCTATTGCTAAACCCTCCTGTAATGGGGTTTTCGTGTTTTGCACCACGTCAAGGACCCAAATGGGGCACTGAGGCTCGGGGCTACCCTTGGCAGCCAGCTAGCAGGGATCGCATCGCCTGTGTGGCAGGATGGTACCCAGAAGAGCAACTCAAACCTGAACTCCCAACTAAGCACTGGTGTCTGATTTGTTCCTAGGTATAATTCCGGCTGTTTGCTCCGACCTGCTGAGAGACAGCACTTCCACCCTGCAGCTCATTTCCTCGTTGCTTGTTTAACTCACGAAGGATACCAAAAAGGCGCTGCATTTACCATGCCTTTTCTGAGACAAAAGGCTTATTTTGTAGGATTGTTGGCTACAAAGTTATTCTGGGAGCAAGGGGAATGCTAATGTCGTGAACAGACTAAGAGGATGAATTTTACATTTTCAAGCATAAATTCTTAATGAAGTTAGAGCATGGGATAAGAATAGACTTTACAAAATGTGCCATGGTACAGACAAGGCATGAGAAATCAAAACCATGCTGGGGAACATCATGAGTGCTGGTATTAAAAAAAAAAAGAAAAAAAAAAAAGAAAAAAAAAGGATAACAAGTTCATCTAGTTCTAAAGACAGAATTAAATCCTAATTTGGCCATGAATTTTAACAGAAATTCGTCCCTATTTTAGTGATTCCTTTGGAGTAATGTGAATCTTCACAGCACAAGCTTAGCTTTTAATCTTAAAGTCTGGGAAAGCAGTGATAACATATCATCAACCAGCAGGCAAACGAACTACTCAAACTTGTGTGCCTCAGAGAAATACAAAATGTACAGGACAGAATGAACATGGGAACGAGCCTGGAACACTGATTTTTATATAATTACACATTGATACATCTCTATAAATTGTTTTACAGTAATTCTGGGGAACCCATAAAGCTGATGTATTCCTAAAGAAGTATTTCCTAAAATTTACATCATGCTTACAAGCTCTTCTATTTTCTACGTATGACTTCTAACATGTATGTCCCCCTGTAAGTGTGTGTATGTATATATTTCTGTCTGTATATATATAAATAAAAGTAAATAGGGACATACATGTTATAATTTTGGAACACTGAAGCAGATTGAATAATTTATGATAAATTGTCCCAAACTGAATTCCCTGCTTTGAAATAAAGCACAGAACATACACGGAACTCTCAACCATTTCTGCAGTCTACAGTGAAAAATGCACTTCAAAACTCTAAAAACGGAATTTAAAATTTTGCACTGCTAAGTTGTGTTCTACTCTACTGTAGCACATTACAAAAGGGCATAAAAAACTAACCTAATATAACTAGCAGCAAAAATATATAACAACATTGCTCAGACTTTTTAAAAATAAATATAGCCACTTTCAAAATACCTCAGATAGAAAGAAAAAAGAAGATGTAGATAAATAGGAATATTCAACTCAGACTTTACTTTCTTGTTTTCTAAATTTTGACTAGCAGAGGCAGCATTATGCAGATTTGGTAGCGAGCACATTTTGGGCTTTTGATATTTTCAAATGAAAATAATTCAGGTTTCGGTCCCACCTATGAAAATACAACTAGTAAGAAACACAAAACTATTTTCAGCTCTTCACATTATTTTGTACAACATTAAACTACTACACAAACACGCCAAGACAGCACAAATCACACACACAAATGAACACCACCTGCGTGTCCAAAGAATGCAATTTCTGCAGAGAAAACATGACCCGCAATGTTATTTCATCAAGTACTTCTCACAACTTTGAGCACTTACAACCACAGCATGTAAAAAGTAGATTGTGGTGTCCGACAGCGTAGTCTGCATCTGCTCTTATATCTAATAAGAAGGGAGAAGTTGCAGAAGCGACAGGTCCCAGTTTTATGATCCATCTTGGTGTCAGAGGAGGCTGCGCACATGAAGCCATGGGCTACAGGCTGGAACACGTCCCTTTGGGTTGCTCCTCTATGTCGAAGATAAGTGCAGCTGCAATCATCTCCATTTTGTTCACACTAATTGCAAGTTCTCCGTGAGTGAAATGCAGACCCTTGTGACTTAAAGGAATGCTTCTGGTAAATATTTGTGTGTTGATTCACTTGGAAAATTGGGCATTTAATGATTTTGGAACGTTCCAATATCTCAGAAGCAGAATGGACAAACAGTCATATTGAAGTGACACATGGAGGAAAGTTGATGTAGATTTTTGCCACATTTATTTTGGATTAACTTCTTTGGTACTAAAAATTTGTTGAGAATTATAACCTGACCTGCTCTATTATTTTAAATTCTCATCTATTGTCAAATAAAAATAAGACTCGTTTTTAGATTCTCATTTTAGATCTAGAACACAAATTAGAACATCATAGGACAAAAAATATTGTCCACATTCTCAGACAATATAACCCGTTATATCACTTGTACTTGTGCAGCAGATCTTCTAAAAGAAACGAAGTAATTTCCACAACTTTTTTTTTTTTTAATGTAAATAAATACCAATTCCAGCCCAGAGATGTGCTAATGCAACTGTCACTGCACAGCAAGTCTTTTCCTGACAGCAAGATCAGTAACATACCTACTGTAAAGAGCTGGGGCTCTAAAGAAAGGAAAGGCCAGCGAGGGGAGGAAGGAATACAAAGGCGCACAGAGCTCTTTCACCACTGCAAAGATTACGGTTTGAAGACTTTATTTTAGAACGTTAATAATTCATACTGACAGTGAAATGTAAACTAGGTTAGAAGATTGTGCTCTCAAGTACCACACCAGGGATTGAATGACAGAATAATAAGCGCTAGCCAAAATAGCAAAATTTTAGTAGAAAAATGAGGGTAAGAGAGAACTTGGAGGATGAGAACAAGTGTATTTTAGATGAAAAAATAACAAAAGGAAAAGAGAGATGTTGAAAAAATGAAGATATAGGTGCAGCTTGTGGAAAACAGTGTATGAAAGGATATATTGTAGATGGTGAAGCTGTATTGCAGACCTTCTGGCATGGTATTCAAATAAGAGCTTAACTTTGACACAGAAGTTCAGTGTAGATCAGGGTGGCTAGACACAGCTGAAATGTGATACAATTTTAAAAACCGATGCAATGTCTCCTTGAAATGTTTTAGAATATAAAAAAGGAAAAACTTTCTGTAAAGCTTTCAGGTTAGTATTGATCTGCTAAATGGCTCATCTATCTAAATCAGAAATTGCAACTCATGGCTTCAAACAGTAATCTTTAAATAAATCTTTAAAGAAAACAAATCCAATAGGAATCTCGTGGTCATGGGCAGGAATAATCCCATGCAAATGTAAGCAGCTGTGTCATATAATCTGTGTTTCTCCCTAGCTCCAGTCTGTTAAATTGACACTGGGTACTTGCTATTAGTACTTGTCTACTATTAGCTCTTTGGTATGAGATGCAAACAGGCCTGTTTGTGCGTTCACAGATTTCCAAGTCAAAACAAAGTAGAACCTGGCTGCCTCACAGTGCAATTAAAAACCAAGTTGTAGAAGATGCATGGAATCAGAGATTTCAACAGTAATAAACACATGACTGCCTGGTTAAGAATATATTTCTTTCTCAGAATAATTCCCTTGCCAGAAGTCTTTCCATGTCCATGTTGTTTCTATATCTGCATTCAAGATCAAAAGGAAGAGGCTATACGGAAGGAAGGATCTTGCACAGACTGAGCACACTACAATTTCTTTGAGGAAATCACTGTCATTTGAGGATGAAAACAGAAAAAGTAAAACCTCAGTTTTTACTATAGCATTTTAAGAATCTTCCGAGCTTGTAGTTTCTCACTGGAAGTTGCTAGCTTGCTCCTAGCCATGTCAAACTCTTTGGATACTTCAGGAGCAGTAAACAAGTCGACTCATATGCCGGCATGTGAGCAGATCACAGCCTTCAAACACAATTACATAGAAAAAAAGTTACGAATCCCTCAGTTTATAGGTGAAAAGGCTAGCAAACATTAAAGCACTCCAACTTTTCAAGTCAGAGGTACGTACTCCCCTCTGGGAGCCTCTGACTCGCCTGGTCAAACCAGCAGGTTATGCTTTACAAGTGGTTATGGAGGGCAGCCTGCACAGTGAGCCTGGAACCGGACAAGAATTCACACCTCGTGCTCCAAACCCCAGTGTTTAACTCTTCCACTGCTGCAATCCCAGGCAGGATGTGGGGATTTTAGCATTTACATAATGTCTTGACATGAAAAAAAATATACAGCCAGACTGGGAAAAAGATGAGCAATGCTTCTCCTGACTTTTGCGAGGGAAGCCACGCACCTCCTCCACTGACACCACCACCCCAGAGGGGCAACCCTCAGGGCACAAGAGAGTTAAGAGAGATGCCAAAAAATCAAAAATGTTTCACTGGAGTGATCACAGGCTATGTCTTGGGTACTAGTATTTTACTAAGATGCAGCCAATGACAGACATTGCCATACAACACAATATAATGCACTGAAATTGCCACTTTCACAGTTCAGCCCTCAGCTGCACATTGGTGTAAGAAGGCTATGGAGCTACAAGCAAGGCAAATGAACTCTGCGCACAAGACTCCATACCAAAGGCCCCATGCCTGAATACTTCCAACCACGTGGCAAGCAAACAGTTTCCAATCAGCCTGAGAAATCTGAGCCAGGTGAGTTCTAAGCATCACCAGTGTGTCTCTTCCCTGTAGTCTCAGTCTCCTAGCTGTAGCCTCTGTCTCCATCTCCTATTCCCAAGAATAACAACTGATACAGAAGAAAAGGAATAAAGAGAAAAATTTCCATTAAAAAAGAAATGAATTCTGGGAAGCTCATTCATTCAAAGTGAGATGTAGATTACAATTCACTTGCCAAAAGATTCCCTACTCAAAATTCACCATTTCATATTATGCATAATGACATATTCACAAAGTTGTTCTGTTATTCATTATAAGTGAATTGCTTATCTCCATTGCTTCCAAAAGTGTTGCTACACTGTATTGCGGTAAAGGCTGACCAATTATTTAGCACGAAAGGAGAACCTGTACCAAATCAAGCACTAAAGCAGGAAGGTATCACTTGCTACAAAAACAGAACAATTTCCAAATGTCATTCAATCTGAATATAGCCCTTTTCATTAATCCTCTACCATCTGTCAAATAAGATACTAACCAAAATAAACTTTTAAAAGCTGTATCAAGTGACTTTAAACTAAGAGGAAGTTTAAGTAGAGAAAGGAAACTAACACCACATCTTGACATACTTGGAGATATTCCAAAATAAGAATATGAAGAATGTCATCGAGTTTGAATTCTGAAATGTTTTTCACCTTCTCTAAAAATATGGAACTTCTGTTTACAGGTGCTGCCCAGCTGTTGTAGAATACATGTACGCTTCAAGCCAAAAGCTTCACTGTGAATATTAAATGAATTTTGTTTTCCTAAGAGACTTTGCAATAAGGGAACTATGGTGCTGAAGGTCTTTCGTGTTGTTATTGTATAATCCAAGCAGCTTCTTTGTTCAGGTATCTACATACTATATGCATGGCCATCAGCTCCGTGCTGGTTATGTTAACAGAAGTACTGACACATTTTAACCAACATAGTTTTAAGGCAATCTAATTAAGGCAGGTTTATTCAAGTGTTTTGGTGGTTCTGCTGAGGGTATGAGTTACAACTGGGACTGATTAAGTTTATACACTTATGATGTTTATTATCAGTTTTTTAGCTAAGCCAGACACGTGGCATTTTAAGCTGATTAGCGAATCCTATTCAGCACAGCATTAAATTAACTCTGGTGCAGAAACCCAGTCAAAACCCAGAACACAGGTACTGGGTGTGGGGAGAGACACAGACACAATACCTCAAGAACACATCCTTATACCATGGAAGGGATTTCTACACCTGCCTTGAAGTAAAGGACTGGAGTTACACAACCTTCACCAACACACGAGCAATCCCAGCACATAAAAAGAGAGAAAGAACCAGGCTCACAAGAGACCCCTCTCAACCAAGGCAGGTTTCTCCATCCCCACACTCTGGTGAAGCTGAGCTGCTGGGCACGCCGCGACGCCTGGGAAGCCCATCTGGTCATGGCAACAGAAGAGACTGGCTGGGACTGTGCTCATACACCCGAACAAGCCGTAGCTCTAAATATAGGTGTCCCCTCATCCCCTGCGAGGGCTTATATGAGAAAGGCTTTAAATAAAGGCAGGCAATCCTCCTAGCACATTTGTTAAAAGACTACGTATAATATATTCTTGTTGCTTACCGCAGTTATTGATTAAATGTTTCTAAGAATAAAGTTCTTAAGTAAATTAATATATTCTTAAATTATATCACAGATGTCCATAAAATCCTAATTATTTGAACTCATAACATAGTAATTACACACTGATCGAGTAATTATGTACTGTGCTCAGACACTCTGGAGCAACATCAGGTTTCCCATTTTGTTTTACAGAAGACAGTTAGGATCTGAGCACCAGCACATTCAGAAATTGTGACCAGATTTTATATAGGCTGGAAAAAAAAATCTTTAATACTATTCTGCAGAGCTATAAAAAAATGAATAGCTATTATCAATAAACTTTATCAAGACTAGAACCTCCAAGAGAAAACATTCCTATAAAAATCATCTCTACCATATATCCCTATATCAATATGTTCTACAATTGGCATGAGTTCACGAAATCAAAATAGCACAAGAAAACATCCCTGGAATAATGCAACTGAACTCAACTCTTCCCTTGATCAGTTAGGAAAAAGGAAATTTCTGCTGAGATTTCACCTCACCTGCAGTACCCAAAGAGGCCAGATCTAAGGGACTTGAACACTTTCACCCTTGTTACCGCCGACACATGAATCCATTTCTAGAAGTACTGAAACTAATTTATCCCTTGCTGAGGGAGTTACAGGGTGTAATAATCTGTGAAATGGGGGGAAAGTTCATGTTGCTTTAGTCTCAAGGCCCCTCACTTCTAGGAGCAACTAATTCATGGCATCTTTTAAGCAACTTAATATCAAGAACTGCAGTAAATCCATGTTTTGATTAAATTAAAGGTGAAATATGGGTATACAAAGACTCATCCATATTTACCCAACTCATAAAGAGGACCAGCTGTGAAGCATGGCCTCATATTCTTCAGTAATTTGACTTCCTTGCTACCCCCAGAAGAACACAAGCCAGAACCCAAATATGAGACCTGCTCCTTGAGTTTAATTTTGGACATCATTCTCTTTTCTTCCTAAAGATACATGACTTGAATTCCAACCCATGGTTTTATCAACTACAGCAATCTTCTTTCACCTGCTATCCATTTATTTTTGTTTAATCCTGCCACCTCACATCTTTTATCCTTAAAACGTTTTACATTATTTTCAATTTTGCAAAGATTAGTATAAAATATTTTTGTTCTCAACTAGATTATTTCTTTCAGAAGCCAGGAATTTGTTGCTGGCTGTACAACACACCTGATATCAGATGCACGAACAGTTGCTCATTTGTCCATTTAAAAATAGCAAACACACTATGCAAAAGAAGCAAGGAGGAGGAAAACTATGCAGATACTTGAAATGCAACACACTGAAGGTGAAAAATGAGAAAATTAACTTGAAGGCATACAACTTTTAGTTACGTTTCCCACCAGTTTCTAGTATCATTTGCACAGTGATGGAAATGAACCACTGCCTGGCTAACCTGAGGGTGCTAAGCCGTGTAGATCAATGACAGCAGTAACTTGCCAAGATGAACCTTTGCTCTAAGCAAGCAGGAATGGCTATCGCTGGTACTGTAACCAAGTAAACACAGCTACAACAAAGAAAGGCAGCATAAACCAGGATCAAGAGCTGCACAGGTGAAAGCAACAAGGACAAAAATAAAAAGTTATTATAGTAGACCTAAGCTCTTACAGAGAACCACGTCCCTGTGAATCATCAACCATTCAGCTTTTAAAGAGCAGATGGCTGGAAGGTCCCCATATGTGAAAAATATCATCATCAAGAAGAGTCCATAGTAACAGCAAAACATAACTCGATATTATGACTTTTATATGAACTATTCTTAAAGATAAAATTATTCAATGACCCATGTCAGAAGTCTGAAGACTGGAGCATTCTCAGAGAAAAAATCAAAAAAAAAAAAAAAAAGTACCAAAAGGGCTTTGGAAAATCAATAATCATTAGATCCCCTCTCAAAAAGAGCTGTTCTCAACCTACTTTAACAGTGATCTAATTCTGATAATTAATTACTACTTACCAGACCGTTAATTATCCCCAGTGCTAAACAGCATTAAACCACATTTAATAACCCTTGTACAGGAACATTACCCAATACCAGCTTTTAAATAACAAAAATTCCTTTTAAATTATATTGGTGGCAATGACATTAAAACGTTAAGAGACAGCTCTTTAGTCACTGCCCTTCCCCTCACTGCACGTGCTGCCAAAGTGAGCAGCACACCAAGAATTTTCACCACCTGCTGCCCAACTTGCAGGGGAAGCAGCAGCAGGCTGGGTGACCACCTCTCTCTGTGACAATGCACAAGAAGCCAAGTACAGACACAAAACATCTCTATCCTTTGCTGACACCCTGATTTCCACTCAACAGATGCAATATTCGTTGTTCTCCATTAGAGGGAGAGATGCCTAAAATAGCTAAACTTCACATTTTCTTCTTCCTCCTACTAGAGCTGGCCAGCAAGAGCACTCTTCCTCTGAAATAACAGCCTGCAATCAGGGGCGATTGCATTACCACCTGATGAGTAACTGAAATTTGACCAGCTACATCCACACAGCAGTATGCGAACTTCAAAACCAGCCCTCTGGCTCAAGTTTTAAGTAGGTACCATTTAGCTCAAGTTTCATAACTGCACACACAAAGATCTCTACCTTGCGCTAGGCTTTGTGACCATCTCACTAGGTATCGTGAGTAAATAAACCAGAGATTTCCACCGGGGTCCTGCATGTTCCATAACAGCAGAGTGTAGAGCAAGAGCTACTCCTGAACATGAAAGATGCCAGCCAGGCTCTCAAACACCTTAGTACAAACTGAGCTGTTTTGGACTTTTTTTCAGTTTACAAACTCCTGTAGCCCATATCTAAGCACACTACCAACAAGTTTAAACTTACTCATCATCCTTTGTGGACCCTGTGTTGCAGACAGAAGCCTGTTAGCTTCTGTAAGAAACTAACGAGGATTCGCAGTGAAAAGAACAGAGTGCAGTAGGTTAGCACAGACCCACAGTTCCAGGCAGGGCTTCTTAAGGACCAGACTCCAAGCTGTTTCACTTTCAAGTTGGTTTACTTGACATCAGTGATCCCTGTGAGGCACCACACAAGTTGCACACGCACAGAAGCCAGCAAAAGGTTCAGCCAGGAATGTGCATGCACGCTCAGGCAGACAGGACTCCATTCTCCCTCTGCAGGGCCTTCAACTACAAATGAACTAAAAAATGTGTACAAACAAGCAACATCAACCAACACCACAAGGCTAGAGGTAAATTACACGTTACCAGGCTCTCACTTCTGTTACATATTATTCTCTTGAACTAGAAAGCTGTTAAATTCATAAATGCTTACTCCAACACCAAACTATTAAAAATTCCTGGTTGATACCTCTCCTTACCTCCACTGAAAAGGATGGCTGTAGCATGGACTAGACGGATTGCTCTGGGCTTGTGAGTTCAGGTAAAATACTAGAGGAGAAGTAACAAGTGCACAGTCAGCACTAAATGGGAATTTAAGGTGCTGCAGACCTGGAGCAGATGTAGGAGAGAACATTTGCTGATGAACATCACTTCCTCGGCAGTGGGAGAACAAAGGAGAGGAGATTCTGACAAGGTACCACGGTAGAAAAAAAAAAAAAAATCAGGGTCAATATCACATCTTCTGTTTATCACTTAAATACAAAGAAAAACAGCTTTCAAAGCATAAGTTATATCTTCTTAATAAATGTAGTAAACTAAGTGGACAGAAGTCACTCAATTATCATCCAAACCAAAACATATTTGTCAGTCAATATGTTGTACCTACTCAACATTATCTTCCCACTATGAAAAATCTTCGCATCTGGAATTATCCAAATCCTTTCTTTAAAAAAATAGTATTTTTTTAATAATGATTCCCAGGCTTTCTGGATCACCCAGCATTGTCAAACTTTTAGTTGGGAAAAATTAACAAAGATGCCAATGGCGCCAGTGACTGACGTGAGCCATTTGTATCACAGCCTTCACAGACTGAAATGTGGGAGCCATGGTTCCATACCACAGCTACGGCATCAACAAAAATACTCAGTGAAAACATGAATTACATGAACCATTAACTGGAGAACATTTAGCACTGAGAATGTCTTAAAACAACATCTAATTAAGCCTGAAAGCAGCACTGCAAAATGGGTTGATTCTAATTTAGCAGTGGGGAAACTGAGGCACAAAGAGGTTAAGTGACCCATCCACAGCACATCCATGGTAGCATTAGGATTACAGCTGAGAAAACTGATTCCCAGCTCTGTGCTCAGCTCTGCAAACTGTCCTGCTTTTGTAGAGGTAGCAGCCAACAAGTATTCTTACAAACAGAGCACAGAAAATTTCTCTAAGTAGCTCAAGAAGCTGCAAACAGACTTGTATATAAACGTAAAAAAGTTTTAACACCTACTGGATTGAACTATACACGATGAGATGTCCTTCACTAGAAATAAAGTAGAAGTTAACTTACAAATATTGATATTATGAAGAAATCATTGGTAACTAAAATAATGTATCATGAAATATATTCTGAAAGCCTTTTGCCCAGATTCTTATACGGGGATAAGAAAATAGGTTTTGAGTTTTCAGATAAGAGATAATCATATACTGAATTTACTGCTATGTTCAATCTGTATCAGCTGAACGTATCAACACTAAGTTGATAACTTCAGGCTGTCACCAAGTTTCAGGGCAGTGTTGCATCATTGATGAGCTCAGCCCTTCAAGGGGTAATTTGAAAAAAATTAAACCAATTGTTTTAGTACAACCATCCCTCTGGAAAAATTATACCGTTTATTACCTGGTTTGCCTGACAAGTGACATTTTCCTTCCTAAGTGGTGACATAACCACTTGTTTTTTCAGTATAGGGAATCCAGACAGAACAATCAATTTGACCCATAAATACATCACCTCCAGTTGAAGTCCTTTGCACTTTGCACATAACATTGTTCCAAACACACAACATCACAGAAATTGCAAAAGGAAATATATTAAGCATTTAACATCTTACGATTCACCTATGATCAGTACCAGAAAATGCAAAGTTCCTTAGTTCTAATCCTCAAAACTCAATGCTTAAATGTAATGTGCACATCCCTACTGTGTGCAGGGAGTCACAAACTGCACAGGGTATCATCCGCATGTATGCTCTCTGGTATCACTGCACATTCAGCCTTTTCCTTTTTAAAATTTGGACAGTGCTTAACAAAATGCAGTCCCAAGCTATGACTACTTTGCTTATGTGTTAAAACATAATCTAGTGCCACCATATTTTTACAACTATAACTGATTTTGATTGAGGGATGAAAAAAGTTTCTATTTATTGTACATGAACATAAGCTTTTCTAGGAAAAGGCAAATCTGGGATGTGCTTCAGCTTTTGTTTGGTATTCAGACATGGTATGCTATATTGGAAGTCCTGAAGTCAAGCGTGTTTGTTAAATGTTCCCTGCTTTTAATTTCCTACTGAATCCAAATACTTCTTATCAGTAAGCAACCTTTACATATTGGAAATCCTCCCCACTAGCAACCTCTGCTTAAACAGCTGATGAGCTTTACAGTCTGCAGACACAAAAGGTTAAGCCTAACCCTTACCCTGCTCCTCCCTTCACTGTGTGACAGATTCATTTAACTTCCCTACTTATTATCCATATAGCATTAAATATACAGCTTCCTTCATTTTAACCAATAAATTATCAGCATCATTACCAACATCAGAAATAGCAATTTTCTATAGCAGATTTCAAAGCAGTTCTAAAGGCTACATTAGTATTAAAAAGGAATTGTTGATATTTCAGTTGTAGAAATATGTGGCAATGGAAATAAAGATTTTTTTGGCTTCAAATTTAAATTAAGAACACATTTGAAAACTTTAAGAAGATGGCAAAGGTAGCAAAGGTTTCTTTAGAGTGGAGCCCTGTGACAGCTTTCTGGCAGATTATTAGAAGCACTTTTTATATTTAAAAGAGTGATCTAACTAGAAAGGCAGTTACAACCATTTAGTTTCACTGTATTAATCAATGCTAGGTATAAAACTTAACCACAATGTACCCCATTTAAAAACATATAAATATTGCTCGTTTTTGGCTATACTTTATGGTAAATGCTCCACAGAAATAAAATGTTAAAGTTCTCAAATTGCAATTTTGTGTACAGCCACATAAGCATGACAGATAAAGTTCTAACAAATAAAAGCAATGTTTATTGGCACAGAATATTCTAGCTTGTTTTCTTCATAGTTTCCATTTGTAATGTTTAAGTGCAATTTATTTTTCACAACAGTCCTTACTGGATCCGCAGAGATGGGGCTCCAAGCCTCTGTTTCCTCCGTTTCATCATTGTGCTGATGATACACTATGTTCCTTCCCACAGTAAGAGGCTTAAAGCCAGAAAGGAGAGCCCACTCTTATCACTCCAGCACAGAGCAGAGAACAATCAGTGCAATCCCAAGCTCTTCGCGTACCCCCAGTGTCACAGAGACCTTAGGAGTTCGGTAATGGTCCAGATTAATCACACGGCTCGTGTCAAAACCAGAATTATTTATATATTTTAAAAAATCTTCAACAAGTCTATTTATAGCATCCAGAGAAAGGAAACGAAGCCCACCAGCACTCAACGAAGGCACAGAAAAGTCAGAGAGACAAACCAACGACCTGACCTGCCAGGCAGACAGCAGCGTGCTCCTAACACGTTCGGGCTTAGCGCTCAGCAAATCAGAGACAAACTTTTCCTGGGCTTCAAGGAGCAGGAGCAGTCACTCTCACCAAATCAAAAGGAAAGCGTAAAAGCCAACGGGAGCGATGGCACACTTGAAAGGATTCTGGCAGAAATCTCACATAGCAGCTGGCAACCTCACACTGCGATAGGAATAGAGTCACCGCTTCCACCCAAAGCCCTTGCAGAGTCATCCGCGGCACACGGAGCAGCTGTTCTCAACCGCCGAGCAAACACGTGAACCGGCCCTTTTCGGAAATCAATCCACTTAAGAACACGCACAACTTTATTCTTAAAACATCCTCAGGCAGCTACCGGGCCACGTTTCAGCTGCAAATTTCATGGATTCTGGCACTGAAACGAGAGCAGCACAGAAGCAGTCGCTGTGGCCAGGCGCTGGAGGAGGGCAGGGGGCAGGGAATCGCCTTCAGTAGGATACAATGTTCCTGGTACAATGCAAGTCTTGCAGTTTTGTTTGCAAATGGTAATTGCAATCACCTCCAAATCAATACCACGCTATTATGGAAACCGCCATAAAATAACGGCAAGTGTTCCTAAAATGTGTTAACTGTCAAAAAGTTAGCTTTCCAAATAAAATTTCCAAATATGTAACGCTTTAAAGTCTCTCCAAAATATAGCAATTTTCTTAAAGACCCTATTTAGGCATGTGAAGCCCGCTGCTGCTCTGAAGCACTCGTCAATCAAGCCAGACTGCAGATGACAACCCTTATCTGCAGCCCCTCCCATGATTCACATCACAGCAGGAGTGCCCCACGCAAGCTCACAACCTCTGACAGCCACGTCCCACCCAGGAAACAAACTGTTGGACTCAAAAGTCAACCCCAGGGTGCCCGAGTGACTTTCCTTTCTTGGGTGATTGTTCCTTCAACAACCAGAGCTCCCCACACACTGCTTCCAAGGTAAGAAAGCGCAGCAAGCAGCCAAAAGTATGAACACAAATTTGATGCTTCTTGTGTAGAATTTTATTATATTCTTAAATGAGAATCTGGATTAAAGAGTGAAAATTTGATAACAAAAGCTGCACAAAAAAACTTTTCTCGCTTTTAAATCCCTGGCAAAAACCCTCCGTAAACTCATCTCTGAGATTACACCATATGCAGAACACTAAAATCCTCCTCATTCACTAAATCACTTCTTTTATAAAAACAACGCTTCCAAATTATTTTTAAAGCCTAAGTACAAACAGCAATGTTCCTGCAGAGTGCTGCAGGAGGAATTCGGCACGTTCCTCCTCCAGAGCCAGCCCCACATATCAGTTTAGGAGCACCGGGTTATTTTTGATCTACTGCCTGTGAGCTGCTCCAGTGCAGCTCAGAGGATGGAGCAGTTGGAACATACCACCTCTCTCTCTCCTCACCTATAAAGATATGGCAGGCAGAAAGCACTCAGCGAAGGCATTATTTCTTACTCTGTTTCCGGAGCCAAGACAGTACAGTGTGCAGAAGTAGCATAACTCCTTTCCAGAACCATTTCTTTCCCCATTTCTTGTCCTCATTTGAAGCACAGTGCTTGCTCCTAGCAGGGAAATGACATCGATCCCCAGCAGAAATGCTTACCCTCCAAGATGAACAGAAACTGAATGATATACTCCACTTCTCCACAGACAGGGAGGAAATTCCCATGGCACCTGAGCATGGCAGGATAGAGGACATAAACCAGCATTAAAGCTCAGGCTGTTTTTTTTCCTGCTATCAATTTTGTTGTTTCCAAGGTCCAAGCATTACAGTTTTAAAAGAAACTGATACAAACTGGTATTCAGCGCATCCTCCCAAAGCAATGCCTTGGTGTGTTTATGCGGTATTTTACCATCTAGAAGCTGGGTGAGTTTAACAAATTATTATGAAGAGTTGTTTAATGAAACTCTACAAAATTTCTAGAGCCGCAGAGACTTGGTACCTTTGGATGGGGCAGAGAGCATGAGCCCCACAGTAGGCATAAACTGCCTTAAAGATAGATTAAAAGGAATAAAGACCACCATAAAAGCCTTGCACGTGTCTTTATCAAACACTATTATTTTGTTTACCATATTTCATAAAGACAGACACAAAAACTTACAGTAAATATGATTTCATACCAGCACCTATCACCACCAAAACAGCAACCTGTAATAGTTAAAGTTGTTACTCCCCCCCATCTAACTGCAATTTATCTTATATAACAACATAAGCATTTGGTCTTTGATGCCACAGATACCTTTACGACCATCAAAAATGTGGGATTTTTTGGTGAAACAACTATTTTCACTGGATATGTTCTAGATTATAATTATTTTTCATGCTTCTTACGTCGCAAAGTTCTTTCTCCCTCAGGCATGCACTTTAAAACTATATTTAATACAGATGTTTGATGACAGGAAAAAATAAAAATAAAAAATCTTGCATCTGAAATTAAAACCGGTGTCACAAGTTTACTTTGCTGAGGAAATTACTATTGATGTAGATATAAACTGGGAAAGCAATATTTTCTTTTTATAAAATGATATGTTTGGACAGTACAAAGATCACAGCAATCCAATCTAGTAAACCTACCTAAGAAAACATGAGGAGTTCAAACAAACCTACGCTGTTCATAAGAAACCTTTATTGAGCAGGTCAATAAAGTTCATGTTATATACAAGTGGATTTATTAAAAATGGGATACTGAACAAGAAAGCAGATGGCTCAAATGCATCCCCAACTAGATTTAGTGACTGCTGATTAGCTGGGAGGCAATGAGAAGAAATAGTGAGCTGCACTATTGTATTGTATATCCTGCAATCACAGCCGGCTTTCTTGGAAGCGGCGTTGCTGTTATGCACGTGAACACGAGAGCTTCATCATGAGCCTCGCCTTGCTGCACAGTCCTCACCTTTGTCTTTCAAGTCTGGAATGTCTCTAGTGCACTTCACGTGCAGGTGCACATCAAAACCATTTGAAAGCTGAATCCATCAGTACAAAAACCCAGCTCTGTACACACCGTGGCACCAAAAGAACGGAACAGGGTAATGGCTGCAAGTAATTAAACCGCTTCCGCTAATAGGAAGGAGATCAAAGGTTGGGTCTATCACTTTGCATTCGCTGTTTGATATTAAAGAAAATATTCATAAATGGTAATTATTTTTTGTGAACAAAGCCTGAGAAAAACATAGCCAATACATTTATATGCATAATTTATTAAAGGAAAACTTTGAACCCAGATTATTGAGCCACACCAGAGACAGAATGCAACTACTTGTTCCTCTTCTAATATTTGTATTATTCAACCTCTTTGCAGCCCACAGCTCAGCTGGGTATAATTTCTTTTAGTGTTTTAAACATGCTTAAAGTCTGTGTGTTTCTGTGGAAGGTTATACTGACAACAAATTGGTATCTAGATAATCAGGCATTCCTCTTAATGTCATCCTCTTACAGTTCCCCCACCTTACTCACCCTGTGATCATTATTTTAAGATTAGACCGCAAGACCTCCAAGGGCAAAACCATCCTTTTACGTTGGGTTTGTGTTCCCTTCTGCTAATATAGAAGAGGAACTGCTAATCAAGAGACTTCACAGGCTCCATCCAACCACTCATTTGGTTCTGCTTTTACACATAACCTTCTTTATGTGGGAAAATTCCTCATTCTCTCCTGCCAAAACACTGAGATATCTCACTCCTCTTGTCTTCCTTTGTGCAAGAGTAGGAACATCGTCCATGCCTACAATCAATTCCTGCACAAAAACAGAGTCAACTAATACACAGCCAGATAAATATGAAGCCACAAGTCAAATAAGGAAAAAGAAGTGTTGTCAGGAAAAGCACGCTACTCAGCATTGGTGAGGCCACACCTGGAGTACTGTTCTAGGCTTCCCAGTACAAGAGAGAGACATACACACACTGAAGAGAGTCTGACACAGGGCCACCAAGAGGACAAAAAGACTGGAGCACATCTCCTGTGACAAGAGGCTGAGCGAGATGGGACCGCTCAGCCTGGAGGAGGCTCAAGGAGATCTTATCAATGTCTATAAATACCTGAAGGGAGGGGGCAAAGAAGACAGATTCTTCTACTCTCATCTGTAGTGTCCTGTGCCAGGACAAGAGATAATGGGAACAAACTGGAAGACAGAAGGCTCTGTCTACACATCAGGAAGCACTTCTTCATTGTGTGGGTGAGGGAGCACTGGCACAGCTTGCCCAGAGAGGCTGTGGAGTCTCCATCCTTGGAGATCTTCAAAAGCCACCCAGACATGGTCCTGGGCAGCCTGCTCTGAGTTGCCCTGCTTGAGCAGGGGGTAGGACCACCCAGCCTCCAGGGTTCCAACCTCAACCCTTCTGTGATTTTGTGAATAATCAAGTCTTCCTTCCACTTCTGGTTTGTTGGGAAATAATGCCTTCCTCCCCAGATGTGATCTTTTTACAGTAGTTAATGTATCCCAGCCTCCTGACTAGTGCACAGAGAAATGCTGAGTGCCTATGTATTTCTATATAATGCAGTTAGTCCTGAACTGCTACAAAGGCTGGAGTTTGTGCAGAAAATGGATGCACCTCTTGAGTATTGCTGGCTCCAAGCCAGAGGCTTCATCCATCTGTCAATTCCTGCTTCTCCTCCTGTCAGTGAAGCAAAGTCAATGAACGACAGTCAATGACTCAGGACTTAGCTACATCCATAAATATTCCTACTCATTAGCCACAGCAGAATACCTTTCAAAATAAATTTTATTTTTAGAATTTATTTTTCATATGATGTTCACTGTTAAGTTGATTCAAGCAGAAGAAAAGCCTCCAAAAGAACTAAGAAATGCCAACAGTATATATTTAAGTGCACATTATTAGGCTACCTTTTTGACAGAATGGTTGAATAAATTCATAAAAATGTTTATTTTATTTATATATACACACATACACTATAATTATTGCCTTTTTTGATATAATTTTCCTCAATTCCTGATTCAAAGACTAACAGTGGATTTTATTTAAATCAAGTACTCTAATACTGGAATATCTGAATCGACTCCACAGGACCTGCTTCAATGAGCTTATATGCTTATCAATATATGACATCAACAGAAATATGCATAAGCCACAATGCACTACTGACTTCCTAAATAGCTATACTTTTCACACAAACAAACAAAAACCATTTGGTAGAATTGACAACAGAATCTATAATTCCAGAAAATAACAAATAATCAACTAGATAACAAGTTCAACTAACCGAATACATTTCAATTCTCCCTAGACTTTTAGTCTCACTAGTAGCTGCAACCTCGTTTAAAATTTATAGCCTGGATCTTCTCGACACAGGCTGCTGAATTTCTTCACATAATGATGGCTTAAAAGGCTCTCACTTGTGGAAGAAAACTAAAGTAAAGTAATAAAAACTAAAGGTGTTAAATCAGTGTAGAAACAAAACATTCAGTCATTCAGTTGAGTTACTACTAAATAAAACGTTACACATTTGAAGGATTTCATTTACACCTCAAATATTTCAAAGGTAAGTGTACAGCAGTTTTGTGTCATACCCACCTCCACACTTGACTGAGGAAAGGGAAAATCTCTGGCATCGTCAATTTCAATTCCAAAACTTTTGTTACAAAAATATCTAAGTTACATTAAACAAACAAACAAAAACCCTGTTGGTAACTCACTACTCCAGCAATTTTTCAAAGAACCTTCATAATCTTAAACTGAACACCACCATTCTTACAAACCTAGCAAATATAGCTAAACTAGCCTTTAAGGCATGCTGATAAATGAATGAATAAATAAATAAAAGCTGTCAGAGTTTCATGTTCTTCTTTATCTAACTCACTGAGTGTTTCACCACTGTCATGTGAACTAAGTAAAAAGGTTTGGTCATACCCTATTTAAAAGAAAAAAAAAAAAAAGCCCTTTTGATCCGTTGCATTGTTCAGCACTGAATTACTGGCACTACACAGCATTTTCCAAATGCTGCCTCTTATACAAAGGAGAGAGCTCACATTAAAAGATTGAAAGTTTTTTCTCATTAAAACCAGAAACCTGAGGAAGAAAGGTTATATGCTTTTGTGAGCTTTGTCTAGTATACAAGCTTTGGGAAGCAATTTTAAATCATAATGTAACAGCAGCCAGTTCAAATGCCTTCTCTTTTATACAATGCAATCAATAATGCAATTTGTTCCACCACAGATCTGTAAGTATAGTCAAAGCTAAGTTCTCCTACTATCACTGAAACATTCACTAAAATTTTTAAGCACCATGTACTAAAAAAGAATATATATATATATTTGTTTAAACTTAATTTTAAAAGCCTACTTTTTCCAACATTTGCTACTTTATTAAAATATCTCTATTACACTGACTGTTCCACAAACACCCGACCCAGGAACTGTGTATGGGGATTTCTGTCCACTCGCATCGTTTGAAGAGCAGTGATCGAAGTTGTCCTTATCACATAAATAATAAGTGACTGCTGTGGAGGCACTTGAGGGATGTCAGTGCAAGCAACACTCAACACCACAGCTACTTCCATATGGGGGTCAGCTGAAGCTGGTAATTAGAAGTAAGCTTACACTACTCCTATCTTTCCGACTACACTTAAGGAAATGAACAGTGGTTTAATCTCAGAGAAATGCAAGCTGTTTCCATGACTGATTCTTGAAAACACTGTCAGAGAAAAGAGACTTAGCTGACTTCCACAAGGGAACAGCTATATGTGTTCAAAACAACAAAGCATCAAATAAAGAATAGCTGTACTTACAAGCTTCCTCTTCTAGGTAGACTGAGCTCCTTCTGGAAAACAGAATGAAAACACAGAGTTAATTTTCTGTGCCAGTACGTATTACCCACCTACATATCAGCAAATGGCCAAGGCCGTGAGAAAACAGAGGTTTGCACCCAAGCAGCAGAAGCGAGGGAAGGCTTGGGCTTTCAGGTCAAGGGTTTCACTTCGTGCTGTGATTGATTCTGTGTAAGCCAGCAGCAGCCCGGCTGTAACCCCTGTCAGCCAGCAGGCCGCAGCAGGCCGCGGCAGGCCGCAGGAGCAGGCCGCGGCCCGGCGCCACCAGGTGGCAGCAGGCGGCCGCGGGCGGCCGGGGGCAGCGGGAGCGCGGCGGGGTCGCGGAGCCCTCCCGCCAGCCAAACCCAGGGCGACGAGAAAATCCATCCCTTTCCTTGTCACAGTCTCTCCGCCAAGCTTGTGCAGGCTTTGCCTGTGCCGTGCCAGCGGTGGGCAGAGGACAGGACGCCTGAACGAGACCTTACAAACATAGGCAGGCAGGTTCTGGGGCTGCTGAATTTCGGCTTTTCACACCAAAGTGACAAGTATGTGGCCAAGTTCACTTCCTGGCTTCCAGGGTGCTGACCTAACTGATGTATTTTTCTTCCCTCAAAAGAAAAAAAAAAACAACTATTTTTTTCCACTGAATATTGAAGAAAGTCAATGGAAAAAAAAATCCGTACAATCTGGCAACCACTTCTCCATGTTTAGATACGGCGTTGATTTGGATCTAAATGATTAACAAGCTTAATGACAAACCAGCTTTGATAAGTCATATACAGGACATCAGTTCAAGTTCTGCAAAGGTACCAAAAATTTGAAGCTACTAGAACTTATTAAAAAAAAAAAAAAAAAAAAAAAAAAAAAAAAATAATCAAGCCCAAAAACATGCTCCTCTTATTTTCCAGTATGAGTTCTCTAAAGTTTGAGATTTCATTACGGCTTAACTGCACCGAGCAAATTTCATGTGTGAATTATCACAAGCCTGACAGCTTACAGCATCAAGAAATAAATTCCTGTCATCAGACAAACTTGTCAAGATCTAATCAAAACATTTCAAGTATGTAAGATAATAAATCATTAGCATCGATAACAGGTTGTATGTTTTATATTCTGAAAGGTACTTCTTCCACTCTCATTTGTTCGAAAGAATTAAAGTTTCCAACTGTGAAGTCTACATAGCAATGACTGCTCTCTGCCACTACAAATGGAGAGACGCATATAATTATTATGTGCCATATCCTATGCTATGTTTCATATATATATATATGTATTATCTCTCCTGTGTTTTTTCAGTTATCCCCTTTAAAGAAGACCTAACAGAACAAAGGTGTTTAACAGGGTGTGCCTCTTCAAGCCAAATGCTGTGCTTCCATTTCTTCCCAAACAAGCTGCCCCAGAAATTCTCCAAATGGATGCATTAAGCTCTGAAATTTCACGAATTTGAAAAAGGAAACCAGCGACCTTTAAGTCTCTTTATCTGCCTTCTAATTTTTGAGCCTTTAGGTTCATGTTTACAAGCTGTGCTCTGGTCATGAGGGCTGAAAGAGATAACACTTCTTTGTAGCAGCAAGGCTCCAGTAATTGAGACTCTGACATACAGACGAAATACCACAGGAATCATGATCCAGTAATAGGAGTGGACACGCCTTTCTTTCCTCTACTGGACATTTGTTTTACTCACATAATAAAAGCTTTAATGCTCTCTGTATTGTAGCTGTTTCTGGAATAATATACACAAGGTTAAAAGAAGGATTTGGGCTTTGTTATTAAATCATCTTTTTGAAATCTGTGATCCACTGAGTTTCTAAATAAAGAAGAAAAAGTACTACCAGATGACATCTCAATGCAGTTGAACTATTATTCTATCCATGCAGCAATCGTTTTCACTCCGTACCTCCACCTTGACAAATACAGTGCAGCTGTGGGATCAATAGGCAGTAGTTCAAATTTAATACCTCTGTGCTCTAGACAACAAACAGCACAATCAAAGCAATCAATTTTTATACCTGTTGTTCCACTATGCCTCATCTCATATTAGTCTTAAAATCCCCTTCAAAAGCCCTGTCAGCCATGCACCAAGCCATGCCCCCACTCCCCCAGCACTTTCTCTTTCCTCTGGAGAACCACCAAGCCCTCACCCTCCCAGCTCTTCACCTCCTTCTGCTTCTCCAAAGCAGAACTGGTAGCAACACCGCTTATAATCCTCCGAATTAAATCATGAATGGTGGAGCCGAGGCCAAAGCCTCAGAGCTGGAGATTACGTGATCGTGAGCACCAGCATTACCAGCTTTGCTTTTCCTGAATCACCAGTGAGTTGGTGTCTACAGAAGTCACCTCTCAGCAAAGCAGATGACAGACAGTGCCCCAAGGTGGCAACACAGAGGGAGCAGACTGCAGTCAGAACTGATGCCCCGTTTCAGGACGCTTCCTAGGGGCTGTCGCCTCTCAGGACAACATCGCAGATCTCCAAGGGATGGAGTGGGCAATGAAAATGCATACCAGGGATGGCGACGTGTTCACAGGGGGGAGACTCAGCTAGATCTAGATGGCTTAACAGTTTAATGCGTGCAACGGGACCAATTGAGAGTTGAAATCTAAAAATGATAGGGTGATTTCAAATATATGAAGTGGCTCTACAAAAATACCGATTAAATAATTACACAAAATGTAACAGAAAAGTCCAACAGCATTTCACAACTACCCTATAAAAGCCAAATTCTGCTCAGAAGCAGTTTTATAATACAGACTAACTGTTTTTGATACTAAATGATGAGGGAGGAGGTGTGATTTGACTGGCTTCCACCCACTCCACAGAGGAGTCTGGCATTACTTGTCCATGCATCCTTTAAAAATAAATCCTATTTAAAGATGTAAGATAACCAATAAAAGAGTGTTGAGCTGTGACTGCTTGATCCGAAAAACTATTTACAAGGTGCAGATGTAACAGCTTAAGTAAACATGCTATTTTATCCTAAAAGGCATGTCCATACTGGAGCATCCTTCCAGTGAGAATGACACATGAACATTGGGGATTTTGGCTGGCCTTTTCCAACAGCACGTCTGCTTCCCTCAGCACTTCAGCTGCCTGCACCTATACACATCACCAATATTACTCCAGCCAGCCTCCTTGCTGCCTGCTCTCTAGGTTAACAAAATAACCCTCTCAGTGGAGCCTTACTTCTTCCATTTGACTTACATGAAGTGATATATAGCGTAGGAATATTTTAAAACATTGTTCCACATTATTCACAAGGAAGTTTTGGAAGTGGAAACAAACAACCACTTTCACAGATCCTACGTCACTAAAAAATAAGGAGCATATTAAATCTTGCAGAGCCCAAATGACAACAATAGGCTGTTCTGAAAGTTAATCTTTGCATCAGTTCTGTATTTCAAGGCATGGTTATTAAACACACAACCTGATCTCTACATGACAAAAGAAGCAGAAGATTTTCCAACAACTAGTTAAAAATGAATCTTGGGAAAGAAATAAAGCACCGTAAAATTATCAAAAGTTGGGTCTGATAACCTCCTTCAAAGGAGTTCCTTATATTTGTTTCCTCCTATCTTACCATCTCAAATAATGTAGATATAAAATCTGTTAGAGGCTGTAACACACTACAGTTCAGGTTTCACAATAAAATTAGATCCTCACTGGCCCTGTTATTTTTCAGGCAGCAAGCCTGAAGCAAAAAACAGAAAATATATTCACCATTTTAAGCATTTTGTTGTTGTTTACATAATATATAGTTTAGTGTATATATCCTGAAAATTTATTCTATAGTGACCTCTTGTATACAGGAACTGTTTTAAAACAAAATTGTTTCGCAGAACAGAATGAGTGCTGGCTTTTTGCATACATATATACACCATGTAAATGGAACTAAAGTCTGGAAATCTTTGTTCACTGACCTACAAGACAACCCATATCTTTTAAACAGATATGTTATAAAAGTGCGAAGAAAACAGGAGCCCATCACTCAAAATTGTCACTTTCTCTCAATCTTGTAATTTGTCCTTGAATATGTAACTGCACATATGGCACAGACCCACAGGCAAAGTTGGATGCTAGAGCCTGCACTGATGGCAGCTGAAATGGAGTCCTTTCAAATTACAGTGAGGCCCACCACCACCTTCAGGATGTTCCACATTTTTGCCAGAGCAGACAGCATGATTCCTGAGATTCCCTTTGACCTTGGCTTTCTTGCATGGTAGCTCACTATCATACCAGTTGGGACAATAGGCAAATATTTTTACAGCTATAACAGTAAATACATTTCAGTTAATAAGTTAATATTTCACAGATGATGAAATTCCACTGACACTCATTGACCTAGTACCATGCACTCATGTTTTAATTTTTTTTTTTCCTTTGCTGACTGTTTGCTTTAGGGTATCTACCAACCAGCAGGGGATTAATTAAATCTCTTTCTATACATAACCATTTGCATTACAGAAATGATATAATGAGGGTTAGAATCTCCAGTTCTGATGGAAAATACAACCTGGCCAGGCAAGGACAAACTGCAATCCATCCATCAGATTAACAGGAAGGAATTTTTCATGGTGATTAAAAATAAACCACCCCACGCTAAGCCTCTCTTTCTCCTATCAGAATCTGTCAAGAAAAATAATTTCCTTCCTTTTACCATATCATTGTAAATGGTTATTAAAACCAGTACTTCTCAGTTTCTCTCTCAAGTAATGATTACATCTAAAATTGTTTGCCAAACTCATCAGCAAAGAATTTAAAACAGTAACACTAAAACCATATCTGTACTGAATGTCAGATTAACCTATGAAGTATACTGCAGATATTATTTTCTATCATATATTGTCTTTATAGAACCTACATTCAGAATCAAATTGTTAAATCGCCTGCTTAACTACAGATATTTAAAATACAGAAAACGACTACCCGAACACTTTCTACTATCATTCAAAATATAGGGAGGGCACTGAGATTAATTCCCAGATCATTCTCAACAAAGTACAGAATTTAAACCTGGAATTGCACAAATCCTGAACTGCCAAGCCGGTGGTACACATCTTCCCATATTCCTAGTACTAACCAAATTACCTGGAACGGCCCTGTCCTAAGAAATCTCACCTTCATGGGCACAGATGCCAGATCCTTCAGGACAATGTGCACAGCACTAGAACAGTTACTGGTATACCTGTTCACCCAGTGTATTCTAAAATACCCTACAAATTCAAAGCAAACAAAACGTATTCTTTGGATTAGTTCCCTACCTCAACAGAAGTTATCTGTCAGTAGAAATATCATTTGCAAAGTACATTAACACATAAAAACAACTGTGGGAAAAAAAAAAAAAAAAAAAAAAAAACAGCTGTGTGGCTGACAGATGACACCCCATTTCTCTAAATAAACACTTTATATCAGTCTTCAAACCAATGGGTCAAGAATCAGCCAACGAGGCATTTAATGTCTGCAGCATCTTCTGGCCTTTTCCTCTCTTCAGGTAGAAATCCCTTGCTAGGCAGCAAAAAAAACCATTGGGTTTATTTCAAATTATAGTTAGTGCAGAGGAAAATAAAGCTAAAAGCTCCTTTAAACATTAAGCAAAATTCTCAAATACAGCAAATTATTTCCTCGTCCCAGTGAGCCCCCCCTGCCTGGGTAACACAAAGTTCTTCCTTCGTAGGTAAAGCTAAGGGTCCAGGTCACATCTGTGCATTAACCTCTCAAGAATATATGGCTCCAAAAGTGCCCACTAACCTTTCAGATCACTTAACCTCAGGGCTTTTCATAAGATTAAGACTATTGGTGACTTGACCTAAAATAATTACAGAATACATCTCAAATTAGACAAGAATCACACTTTTCTCAGAATATTTTCAGTGTCTCCCCTCCTCCCCTGTGTGGGTGTGTGTATATGTATATAAATAGTTATTTTTTAAGTGAGCTGGAGTGTCTACTCCATCTTATGTACATTACATCATGTTTTGAAGCCCAAAATATAACATTGCACAGTACACCACAGGCCTGACTGAACCCACTCATGGCAACAAACGCGTCTGAAACCACACATCATGATGACAATAAAAATGATGCATGCAAACCACATTCCCAAGTGGGTGAGCTGCCCAACCCCAGGAACAGGGCAGCTGCCACAGCTGAGCTGCAGATAATGTGCAGAGTAGGCGTTTTCAGCCAAGGACAGGGTGGTACACATCACTCGCTAAGCAGAACAATGAATGACTTGCAATTCCCCAAGTCTCATTTCCTCCACAGGATTCATACCTATCTCTTATTTGGGACTAAGAGCACGGGGTCAGTCTAATTTCAAGCTATCAATAAAGCAGCAGCCTTTCTTTTCACTGTAAGAAAATAGCCAGTTTCATATTTGATCCCAAGCTTTTCAGCCGAGGTTAAACAGTGAATGGTATCTGAAAATCAAAGACACCTGAGAACCCTGGTCAAATTAAGAAGAGCAGGTACAGCAACTCAGCTGTTCAGCCCTAAGATGTCAGCAAACTAATTTACTATCAACTTCACTGTTTTCCTCAAGGCTAAACAAAACACCAACAAAAAGCCACTACAGCAGCAGCTCTCTTCAAATACATTTGCCAAAGTTACTTTTAAATGCTATGTAGCACATAAAAGATCGTATTTTCAAGTGTAACTTCATTTGCAGCAAAAAGTAAATTTAAAGATTTAAATTTTGTAGCCCAAAGAATGGTAGATGATGCAGAAGCATAAAACAACAGCAGAGCAGATGGCATATTTGCTGTCATAACAGTCAATATATAAATTGCAACAGCAATAGCTTCGGAAAACCATGATGGTAACTTAATCCTGGAAATAAACAAGCCACCCAAAATGTACGGATGAACTACATAAAAGGTGAGACGCGAGGTAGTCCCATGTAAATAAAAGGCAGGTTATACTTTAAAATCTGAGAAATAATGTGCTTAACAAATGGTTTATTATATACATTATATTTTTGCTCAAATTAGCCTAAGGGAGTTGCAATATTGAGCGGGAATAAAGCACACAGCTCTGACAGCTCATTAATCTTCCTCATTACTTAATTCTACTTTTCCAAGGCCACAGAGCAGATTACTGATCTACCCGGTGTGTGGAACAGGCTGCCCAGCACTGAACAGACATCCAAAACAAGGGGAGCAACTGTTGAAAATCCTCTTTCTTTTTGCCAGACTGCACCAGTTCCAGAAATTTAAGTCAAAAGGTCATGCTCTACAAAATTTTGGAAAATGCAGAAAAGAAGAATGTCATCTCAGAGGCATACAGGACTGCAGTTGTAACGCTATTGTTAGAAACTGCTCTTTAAATTACTCTGTCTTCACTTGCACCAAAAATTCCTTCAAGACTGGGCATGCAATGATCACAAGGAAACAGCCACAGCTGCTAAAAATGCCAAGAGCATTACAAATAAACAAATCCACTTTTATTCTCTCCCTCGCTGGCTCGTACTAATATTAATCTATGATTAAGTCAATTGTCATTTCTACTATACACACATCTACTCCTTAAAGGGTTGTTTCTAAAAGAACTGACAGCTGACATCAACGCTACTGACCACTAATTTTACTTAAAATCTTTAAGCATCTTTTATTGATTTTAAAACTCAGTACTCAAGCCCAGCGTCATTTTGGTGAGTTGAAGGTTTACCCTCCATAAAAGTTGTATAGAACAACGGGCATCTCATCAGAAAACCGGACCTACTCACCAGCTCATATCAATTCAGTGCTCTGGTAATGATACATGCTGTGAACAAAGACCAAAGGTTACAAAGAAAATTATATTGAAATACGTAGGTTGAGAGAATCTCTGACAGTAGCTAGAAAGAAAAGGCACATTGTCAGCTCCATGCCAACGTTATCATCAGGCATCTCATAACAGTCATGAGCCCTGCTTATTCTGTCGGGTTTCTTGCTGACTTCCCAGTCACGGAGTATTTGGGAAGCAGACAGGCAGAAATGAAGTTAGTCCTTTTTTCTTGAGAGGCATTCTGCACGTCTCCATTTGCTTTGTCAAGTTAAGCTAAGACTTTTGACACATCACCAGAAATTTATCTTTACAACAGCATACTCCTCAACTAATTTAGACAAAAGGGAAATCTGTATTAGATCAATCTCCCAGCTTAGCAGCCCTCGAAATAAGAGCAAGTTTCTTCATGGCAAACCTACGGGAGAAAGTCATAGGGAAGAGAAACTTCTCTGTTCCTCAAAAAGCCTCAACAATGGAGGCATCTCCCACCCTGCCCTAAAGCTGCACCAAGTCTGCTCCATATAGATCATGTGAAAACACTCTCAGAAATTGGAAGCATAAGCAATCAATTTTAAAGATATTTAGTAATTAGCCCTAAAAGGAATTCCAAGCATATAGAGCTCCCTTGCCTTCACCCAGTGTATGACTGATAGCATCTGTAACCTCACGAGGCATCCATTAGGTTTAGTAGTTAATTACATCTGCTCTGAATGGACATTATTTACAGAACAAGCAGATGTAATTTTTCATTGCTTAGCTAGTCTACACGAGGCACTTCAGCTTACCCCTCTCAAATCACTGCTTCTCAACAGAAGCTGGGAAGGAGGGACAGGCAAAGGGACTTCTGACTGTTTCTGCAAAGGACCAGTTACATACAATCATCAGCTTTATGAAGAAACCCATATATGGGGCACCATAAGAAAATGTGGAATAGGCAGGTGCCTGCAAGTATTTATGTCTTTGTAAGAAGCCAACAGAAGTCTAACTTCTCTTTTTGCCCTCATTAGTGAATGGCACAATACTGCTCATGTTCACTGGGCTTCAAATTGCAGCCAAACTGAAATGTAAATCCTTCACAGGAGCGATGAAAGAAAGGGCTCTATTGCTTCATTCCCAGATAATATTTACAGCAAAACAAACAGCCACAGAAGTTTTGTATTTGGATTATGTGTATAGGAAGAGATTAACCCCCTGGAAATACGAGGTGATTGTATGCTTAGTGTGACTCACTTCAGAGTTACAACACAAAGCATTTCTACAATGACCTTCTTAAAATTAATTCTGGAAAACAATATTTTCAGTGGGAAACAATGATTAAAGTGAAACAGGCTCTCCTATCTGCTTTCACACATACTTTAAGACAGATGCTTTATTTGCTTAGGAACACAAATTACCATAAAGATTTTTTTTTAATGGCACGTAAATACTCTTCTTAATTTTGATCAGGTAAATAACTGTAAGAGCCACCAACCTTATCCTAATTTTAAAATGACAATCTTGAGCTACCTTAATTTCAAGGGAACAACACTCCCTGTCATGTTGATATGTGACAAGACTCTGAAGGTGAAATGTAAGATGCAAACCTGCAAAGTAGAGCTAGGCCAAACCTGAGATTAATTCACGCCTCAAACTGAGTGTGGTGAAAGGTTTGTACTGGTGTAGGCAAGACAATCCTCAGGCTTAGAGGGGGCAAAACATATCTTGGGAAAGCAACAGCTTCTGCTTTCAAAATGAAAGCCATCAGAGCTGGGAATCACAGGCACTGGTTGACCTCATCCCTGAGCTTATTTTTAAAGGACCACATCCAGGCCTGTCCTTTAGGAATATCACAAATTGTGCCAATGTCACGTGAATTCAGGTTTTTGGATCTTGGTGATTTCTTGTTTGAAAACCCATGTGATCTTTCATAAATCTGTTTCTGAACAACTTTACATTTAATACAGTTGGATATTTCGGACCTACTCGGTGCCAAGAGATCTGTTTCAGAGCAAAGGAAAATTCATCCCCAATTACAGGACTGGTAAAATACAGACATGCACTCCGTAAGCACAGATTTGAGAAACTGCAGACTGTGCCTAATGACTTTTAGTTTGATGGGTGATTAGTGGGCTCTGTAATGGACTGACAGAAACAGCTGATTCTATTACGAGGACATGTTCTGGCTAGGATTTTCTCTCTGTTGCATTTAAATTATAAATATGGACTCTCTTGAAAATAAATGAAGACAAAAGATATTAATCAGTCTCTAAAACTTCTGTCTTCTGTCCTTTACAATACTTCAAATTAAAACAAACAATGACTTCATCACCGGGAAAAGACTCTTAGGTATTCTGGACAGTCTGTACTGCCATTACTCTTCCATACTATGAAGCATACAGGTCTCTTCATCTTTAAGCCTACAAGCCTTTTGGATGAAATTGCAAGGTTTTGGCTCATCCAGATGTTGGCTTCAAAGGCAGAATTTAAGGAATATTCCAGTTTGTACCTATGGGTAAGCAAGAAATTTGCAAGACTTGCACATTCATCAGAAATTGTCACTGAACAGTTCTTTTCTCCAAACGGGACGGAGAATGGGATTTTGCCTGAAACTGATAGATTACACAACAGCTGATCTCATCGATGTCCCTGTTCATACTTCTGGGTTCAATTCAATACATGCTTAAAGCGTTCAGCTTATAATAGCTTCTGGGTAGTGAGCACACGATGGCTTTATTTCAAAAAGTCTTTAATGCATTGTTCTCAATTCAGTGTCTTTAAGGTACTGTGGAAACACTGGAATAGCAGAGCCCACACCCATGCTTGTCTGATACACACCTCACACAACCTACAAAAAGTGATAGGCACCAGAAGGAAAAGTAGCACATCAGGTGCACACCACAATACAGGGCAACTTCTACGACATCTAGAATAGGAGCTACCAAAGTGGTGCAAACACCAAAAAACCAGCCACATATCTCTGTATAAGCTTTCTCACAGCTGTTTTTCAGCAATTTTCTTGCATTTTTCTTTTGCCTATCTCATTCCATCATCCCAATCCAATAGCTTTTCTCAGAGTGGAAGTTACAGTTCTGAGGTGCTTACCTTGTATGTTAGAGGATGTTTGGTACAAAAAGTATTTGTCATAGATCTTTAAACTCAATTTTCATTATATCCATTAACAGAATAAGAACATTCACAGAAGCTCTTGTATTTTTGATTGAGAGGAACCACACTACAGTGAAAAAGCTAAAAAGCTGTAAGTTTAGTGACCATCTGTGAAGAAATATCCTGAATAGCTTGCAAACAAAGGCTCAATAGCCACCTTTTCAATAGCCACCTTCTACCTATATGCTGTTTGGCGTAACACACTTTCTCCATCAAGAAAATTCTTACTTATTTGTTTAAATGTTTAACTCCTTAATCCATATTTAGACATTAATGTTTGCTCTCAGCCACCCTGGCCACGACACACCTGCAGGCTGTGTGACTCACCGAAGTCTCACAAGAGAAATGCAACTTCAGCAGCCAGAACAAAGGATTATTAAAAGAATTAAAAGTGATCCTGTAAAATCACTCATTGCCTACAGAAGCACACCCCAGTTCGGCTCATTAATTTGCCTCTAAATTTACAAGCCCAAAGTAATCCTAATCCTATTGCAGATTTACATGTGTTAGGTGGCGTTCTGGACTCAATATCTGAGTCTTTCCTCATTTATCTGACAAAAAAAAAATCTTATTAACTCTCCACCATCTTCTCAAATAATGAATTAGACCATTTTTTTCCTGCCCATCATTTATTTTGACACAAGTATTCATCTTTAAAACTATTTAAAACATTAGCTTGACATTTAAGAGAAAAACTGAGAGAGCTCACACAGCCAAGAAGTATCGGAGAAAGAAAACAATACATATCTTCAGAGAAAAAAGCTGTTTTTCTGATGTGGTGTGTCCTCTGTCTCACTAGTAGATGAGCTCCTGTGAAAGCGCACTGCTTTGTAAAGGTGGTGCTGGCAGATACTTCCGTGGGAGGTAAAGCACCTCAAATCACACTCCCCCCTCTCCTGAGGCTACCCAGAGTTTATGCCTACTCGGCTTAAATTGTAATGGTACAACTCGCTTAAAAAAATCAATAGACATTACATCTACGTATTTAAAAATCAATATGTGTAATAGATTAATAAAATATTCTATTAGAGATTAATAAAATATTATTTTAATTTTCCCAGTAATTATAACCCAATATTTATAGGCCTCTTTCTATTCCAGTTTAACAACAAATGCAGATGTACACAGAGCATTTAGATGTATTCTGATGCTAGGAAGCAGAAGTTACAATGTAAACAAACTATAGAGAATCCCTTTGTAAAATACCTACTGAAGAGTAATAAACTTTATTTTTCAGTCTAAATACTTTGATTTTGCTAAGTTCAGTATAATTAAATAGACTCAAATATGTAATTCCACTGCCTGTTGAGTCTTAGAAAGATAATGAACAGGACATAAAACTGACAAAGCAAATGACTGACAAAAAGAAGATTGTATTTCCAAAACAATACAGGGACTTCAATGTGTGCCCTTAATTGCAATGGAGAAAGTGGGAAACCAAGTTCACTGCACTGTCTGAAAATGTCCATCTGTGTTTTTCTTCATACACGTCAGGATTTTGCCTTTGTGAATTCAGGCATCCCTATCAAGGTAAGTCAGTCTCTGGAGCCTGAGAAATGCAGAAGGCAAGAAAGGGGATGGGAGGAAGGAAAAAAAAGGGGGGGGGGGGGGGGGGGGGATAAACTATTTAAGAGCAAGATACAGAAACAGCAGATGAGACTGCCTACAATACCAGTTAGTTGTGATGTCAATGCTGAGCAATAGAGCAAGGCAGAACCTAGAAGTGCTTCCACATTAATTGCAGAAGCTTGAGAAATAAACCAAGTTATACTTGGCATCAAATAACCACCCTCATGTAACAGGCATCCCAGACACCTGCCCAAAGGAGGACAACCTATGGGAAACACCATTGTCTGTGTAAGCATTCCAGCAATCATGAAATAAGATGCATGGGCAGAGAGGTGGCTCTGTACATGTTTATCAGGATGAGAAATATTACAGCAGAGAAGTATCGTGGAATCTCTGTGGCTGGAAAAGCCAGAGTGTAACAGTAAAAACACAGTCTTAGCACTGTGTTACCAACCCTCTGAGCAGGACAGTGACAGCAATCAAGAAATACTAAATAAGTTTAGGGACGCTGTGAAGTCCTAAGAATGGAAGATTTTAGTTGCCCACACAGCCTGGGCCCACACCTCATTAGGATACGGCAGAAAGAGAATGTTTTGGGCACAATAAACTATTGTTTCCTGCAAGACTACTCTGAATTCCAAGAAGCAATGCTCTTTTGGATTTGTCCTCTGCATTTGTCCTTGAATACTCCACGTTCTTTTTAGTGCTTAGCGCCCACAGTATGATTCAGTTGTGAGGTGCAGCATTCCTCCTAGGCAGATGACGTCAGTTCCAAAAGGCTGATCAGTTCCCATCACACCCAATCCCTCCTTTTCACACCATCATCTTGTCTGCACATTCGGGCTGCCCACCTCTGCTGGTCTACAGAGTCCCACACATGGAGCTGGCAAGTTTTAGAAAGTGTTAACACATGAATTGTGAATTTTGGTATCCTGCTTGGCAACCTGAGTTCAGCCTCAAGAGTACCCCTCCTTTAAGATCCCACACCTGAAGTCCAGTTAACTGCATCTGCTAGCACAGTCTCCAGCTGTTGCAATCCGCTTCTCCTTAACGTTTTGGATCGCCTCTGCTGCAAGAGCCTCCTCAGTAGAAGATGCAGGGGCATCACCTGGAGAATGGGTCTTATCTGAAAGAGTGGGTCCATGTTTCTAAGCAGGTCTGCCCTCTTTTTCTGAACTTCACGTCCTCTGCAACAGCACAGCCACAGCTAAGATGGGAGTACAAAGTATAATGTCCCTATAGGTCTCGTCTATAAACCTCTCTACTCCTTAAATTGCTCCAGTTCGGATACTCTCAGCTTAAATGAACAAACCTATTCTCTTATTGCCGGCAGCTCCATGAACTGCATGCACACATGGAAGGCCTACTCCTGGAGTACGTAACCCAATATATTGGGAATTTTCTTTAATTGCCAGAAACCCCCCTACTTGGCCACTAGATTTTTACTCGTATCTTGTGCTTAAACTGTGTTAGGCAGCAGAAGCTACTATTAATTAAGCTTCTCCTTTTAGGTGACAAGTGACAGAACGGAAAGAAATGGCCTCAAGTTGCACCAGGGGAGGCTTAGACTGGATATTAGGAATATTTTTTTCACAGAGAGGGTGGTCAAGTATTTGAACAGGCTGCCCAGGGAAGTAGCATAGTGCCCATCCCTGGAGTTACTTAAGAGGTGTGGACACAGCACTAAGGGGCTGTGATGCAACAGGTCAGGGTGATGCTTAGACTTGGTGATCCTGAAGGTCTTTTCCAACCTAAATGATTCTATGATTAAGATTAATCTCTCCTAACCTATTCTGCTTTTTCAAAGCAAATTAGAAATAGGTGAGATATCCAAAAGCAAGGGTATTGTGTTGTTTAAAATGCTGACTCAAGGCACTCTCTCTCTCCCCTGTGCCAGCCAATCTTTTTGCTGTCCCTTGTTCGCTGTATAAATTAGAGAATTCTGCTACTTCAACTCTTGTATCCCTGAACAGGCTCAGCAATCGCCATATCCCATACGGCAGACACAAAGCTGGGTAACGTTTCAAGTGTGTGATATATATCACAATAAAAAGTTTTTAAAAATGCAGAAGATCAGAAGTAAGTAATTGATTTTATTACAGCAAAATGCTAGATAGGAGACTTGAATGTTTTCCATTAATTCCAGCATACAGTACGTTAGCATATACTGCACAAGAGCAAACGTGTAGATTTTCTATAATTCTGTAGCAATTTGAGAAATGTATTAGGTGAACGGTCAACACAATGCCAGAACTAACATATATATAACTAACTACTCATACACCTATGTAAGGCCAAACTAATACTAATTTCAGAAAGAAAAGGATAAAAACTGTGAACAGCTCACTGAAGAAAACATACAGCTGGAGCTTGGAAAAAATGCAAGCAAGCTGTTAGGCAGCATCAAGGACAGGATGGAGCATAATATGGATATTACCATAATGCCATTAGCTCAGTCAGAAACACAGCAGCAGCCATGCCTGGTTCTGGTCATGCCATTCACAAAGACAGATCCCAGGCTCATAGCTGAGACAGCTAGCTACTATTCTGAAAATTAATTTTGCTGTGTAATATATAATTGAGCCTGAAACTAGAAAATATGGGTCAAAACTATCTTCAGGGCTCCAAGCGCTGAATTTAAGGAACAACTTTTTAGAAGAGAGTAAATAATTTGTCTTTCTAGACAAAAGAACAGAGGGATCTTCGAAGGCCTGCAGTGTGACAGCACAGGCGGTGCTTTCCATAGCCCAGCACCGGAGTTTCTGCAGTACAGCAAAAAGAAATCAACTTCCAAATGCTGGCAGCCCCCATTCCAGCTAGTAGTCTCCAAAAGTAGTCTTTGGCTGCAGTGATGACAGTCTCTTGGATTCATTGAGTAAAATCATACAAAAATTCCCATGGAAGGAAAGCTACTGAGAACAAAGGATAATGCTGGCACGAGAACTGATTCATAAAATGGGTGCATTTAAATGTGCTGGAAATCAAAGTAAGTTTCTGATTTTCAGCTGGCCACATTTCTGAAACTATAGCAATACAGATTGTGAAGTACCGACACTCCCTATGGTCCTAAACAGACAAAATGATAAAATTGGACAGTATATACATTATTCCATGCCCGTGTGTACACACACAACACACACACAATTTCTATGAATAAATATGCATACTACAAAGAAATTCTGTTTCCTAGGGATATACGGAAAGTTCACACACTTTAATTTGGACATATGCAAGCTTCAATGAAACCAGAAGCGCAAATCTTGTTCCAATGCACTGATGCAGCACAGATTGTTGTATTGTTTAAAACACACCTTCTTTTACAGCTGACTTCTGGAAAACAAAAGATTTAAAAGCCACAGGTTTCTGGAATGCATTTTTTTAGATATGCAATCTATGGAGGCATTCAAAACTGGCCTACAATATATTTAGCAAATCGATAAAGCTTAGCACAGAAGGAATTCTCCTAATCTGCTTAAGGACAGGATTTTTTCAGAGGCAACATGGCCACTGCTTTATGCCTGTGTTTCTCTGCATTAAGCCTGTTTATTTTTTGTTTTCTGTTTAGTTTGATTCTCTGGGGGGGGATTGTTTTTTTCTTTTTTGTCCTCACGGTAGGATTGCTTTATCATCTGATTTTACGGCTGCCATTGCCATTTTCTGTCGGGGCACTTTTTTGTTTGTTTTGTGGCTCATCTTCAGTGAATCCTCTCTAGCTATGTCCAACCTTTTCGGCTTTTGGCTCCACTTAATACACTACAGGCTATCTTATGAGAGAGAAGCTGCAAGAGTATCAGCCTCAGTTTTCACCAACTGAAAACTACAGGAGGATCTGCCTGCTGCTGACACATCGAGGTCCAGGTGAAATACTTCTTAAGCCACAAATGTGTCATTTGGGATAGATGAAGGTAAATCACCACATCTTTTTACTCTATGACTAGGAATCAAACTGTTGGAGAAAACACTATGGATCGATCAGGATTTTCTTCCAGAAAATCCAGAGGATTTTTCATCTGGCTGATTCCACCAGCAATTACTATCAATGATTATTTAGGGTTTTTGCATCTCTAAATAAAAAGGCTTTCATTATTTAAAAAAAAAAAAAAAAAAGAATTAGCACCTCTATGTTAATTAATTAAAATATTTCATTTAACTTTGGCTTGGTTATTAAACTTTGCATTACACTTTTATGATACGGACCTTGAAAATACACTGGTGGATTAATCTCCACAATTAGTGCTGCAGTAAAAGGAGATTGGCAGATCTCTCCTGATCAGCTTCCAGATGTGAAGATGCAAGCTCCATAAACTGAGAAGGGGTTATTTCAGATCTTCTAACACTGATTGCTGGGTGTATTGTTAATATATCATCATCTCATATTACTCCTAAAAATTAAAATTCTATGTACTTTGGAATAAAAAAATCCATGTTGCCTACTATCAAGGACAAAGGGAATCTATACAATATGTGGCTGTTCTTTTAGTATCAGGTTGGAATTACGTCAAATTTGTATCTATGTCTCTAATCTTCCAGACCAAAATAGGCTCTACAAATTTTTACCTGGACTGAAAACAAAAGACCTTATTAACACAAGTAATGTTAGCACTTTTCTTCTAATGTTTGCATTAATTCTTGTACTTTTCATCTTGAGCTAATGCTGGTTACTGTCCCCTTGTGATAGCTTTACTTTGTTTATAGTCAATCCTGTGGCATTAGGTGCTTTAAGTATGATGAATGTTCTATTGCTTACTTGAGACTCATATTTTTCGTTTAAAATTTTCATGAGCTAAGCTCTGTATTACGATTTTATATTTCTACTCAGATAGCTATTACACAAGTTCTTTAAGGAATTATAATTCACATTCTGATCTCTCTTACACTATTTAACATGTGTCAAAATATATAGTAGAAAAATCCTTTTGAATTCAAAAGAGTATCTGCATGGATATTGCACAAACCTTTATCAAGTAAAATACTATTTGAAGATTTCCATTCCAAAGCAATTACCACTCCTGCAGAAGAAAGCAGCTGATGAAACGGGGGGCAGAAAAGATCAGTACTTAATCCATTATCACATTGCAGTAATGCTAATCTAGGTGTAAGATTAATTTGGACTTCAAACATATTAGAGCAGCAAAATAAGATTTGCTTCCAGAAATATCAGTATATCCATATGATCAGATTCAACATTTATTGCAACCTTTCTTCCATAATATGCATTTCAAACCAATTCATTCAGTTTATAATTTATCTTGGAAGGTAAGTAAGAGATAATACAAATAGATGGTCTTCAGAAGCATTTTGAAGACCCAAACATGGATTTTAAGTTGTGAAACAGAGCTATTAACTAGATCTTCTCTGGTGGGGCAATTAAAAGACAAGGAATACATTTCCAAAGCAACTCTACAAGTGTTTCTCTCATATAAACTTATAAAATGATTATAAATAAAATGTTATTTTCTATTCTTTTTAATTCTCTTCATCATGCCTTCATTGGCTTTGAATTTTGCTCAGTTTATAAAGGCAAAAACTGCTTAGCAGGATCTGTCAAGTATCTTTCTTAGTTGGGATTTCAAACTGCTCAACTGACCTACCACTGAACCAAGACAGAACTCATTTCAGTGTCAGAAGAATTAACAATGAGTATGAAGGTTCAGAGTTGAAGGCACCGTGATAATCCCGTCTTCCACATCCTTCTGAGTTCTTACAGTACCTAGAGCCAGCCTCACAGCTTCCAGCAGTCAGCTCCCAGCCTGCTGAAAGTTTCCGTCATTTACCAGAGCTCTCATCTCACCTGGCCAACACTGGAACATAGGTTCTGACATATACCTGTTTGGTTTTATTTTTAAATACTACACGTATTACAAGTCTTGTTCACTATATTGCTAATGATTTGCTTGAGTTTGGTTTACCTTCTGCTCTTTGTGTTTAATAAAAATGCAACTTGTTGATGTTTTCAGGGTTAGGAATGAGTGGCTGGGTGGTCTGTTTTCTTCCTAAAACTAGCTGCTAGCTGCTCTTGGTTTTACATTTCAATGCTCTCATTGTTTCATTAACTCATTATCTCATTTTTAATTAAATCAAATTTTCTCTGAATTTCATTTAAAATTTTAAACTTTTAAAAAAGAATATCGATTTTGTGAATGTTTATCTCTGCGTTATTGCTCCCTCAGCTATCTTTTATGATTTTTGAGTACTTACCTGCATTTTCCAAGTAGTCATTAAGTTATCCCATTTGGAAAATCTTTACTCCAGTCAAGGAATTAAGAAGAGTCTTCTGCTAGAACTTAAAATACATTTACAAATATTTCTATACTTTGTCTGCATCGTTTCTCATTTTCTGTTTCTAAGTGGTTTTCTGGCTGCTATGAAGCACACAACAGTTTAGCACTAGACAAGTAATCAACAACACATATCCCAAAACAGAAAATTCAGAAGCAGGTGGGGAAAAAAAGGAATAAACATTCACCAATAAAGTGAACATTATTTCAAACTGACCAAAAAACATCTTGTCCAAATTCATGTGTTTGCATGGTTAAAAGACAGTGAGAAAGGGTAAATACAAGAAGATTTGTAAGAGAAAATAAGAGACTACAGTATTGCTCTGTACTCTTCCAAACCATTCCAAAATACTGTGTTTAAAAGCAATGTTTAGCTCTAACATCAACTATCAATCACTCTTATGCTAATAAAAGGATTTCTTTCTATTTTTCCTTTTTTGAAATTGACACGCATCCAAGACAAAGTGGTAGAGAATGTGGGACATAGCTGACATTTAGGAAAGAATCCTCATTCATTTCAAGAATTATAGAAGCTTTTTTCTTGTACTTATACAGGATAATACAGTTCCTAAAGCTGCTTGCTACACAAGCATTAAAGAGGAATTTTATTTTTTTTTTTCTCAAGAGTTCTGTTAGACCCAACAACACATCTCAAGCTGTTTGAGCATTTACAGTTTTCACATACAAGGGACAGGGAAGAAACAGACCCCCAAACCACCATTTGTTTCATACAAGACAACAATAAATTTATGCCAGTCTTTGGTTCACGCAAAGTGTTCATTTTTCTCTCTTTTAACAAAATAAAAAAGAGCCTAATCAATTAACTTCATAAAAACACCCAGCAAATGCCCAAAAACCCAGCCCACATACAAGGGTAGCCTATTTTTATCTTTAAAGCTAAGTATCTTTATCTGCTTTGGTTTTTTTTTTGTTGTTGTTTTTTCTTCCACTTCAGGAGAGCAGGGATGCTCTTGAAATACCTAAAGGAATTATTTTAATGCTTTCTCAAATCTGGCTCCTTGAAGTTTAGGAGCAGCAATCCTTCACCACAAATACTTGGGGAGAAATTGAGTTGACTAGCTAAGAAAAAACAGTGTCATTTAAAACTTCTCCTCTCCTCTCCTTCTCCTCTCAGGTGGTCAGGTTTCATTTGCAAGCTGCACCCTGCTGCCAATAATTTAGCAGCCCTCTAATCAAGCCGTCTTCCTGAAACATCAGTAATGAATGTTGAAATGATTGTTGTTAAACTCCAAAGTTTTCAGGCCTTAGCACATCAGAAACCAGAACAAACAAGTATGAAGCCTCTCTACAAGTCTGTTACATATATAGTCGCCCAACAGGCACTACTCTGAGATGCTATTCAACCTCACCTGTAGAATGCTAGCATCTGCACATCATGGCCTACGAATAAACGAAAAGGGAGACACAGCTCTCATCAAAAGGCTCTAGCTTGCCTACAGTGTGAAATTTTTGCAAATTCAAAAATAAAATAATAACTGAGAACATGTTTCTTGATATACTCACTTTCACCTAATGCTAGTGACCTGCGCAAAAGAGACCCAAGACAACAGAAGTTTCAAGAACACAAGACACCAATACTCAAACGCTTTGTTTAAAGTGTCAGTGTCTACATTAAGGGTATTTAAAAATAATTTTACTTTAGGAAGAAACTAGGTCACTTGAGAATTAAGGAGAGAAATTAATTAAAAAAAAAATAACTTCTTAAGTCATTAAGAAAACAAAGCTGTTTCCAGTTGAAAGATGAAAAGATGAAGGTAGTAAAAGTGGTTGTTCACATCTTATCAACTTAAAAAACGGAATGGAAATCCCTTCATCCAGTAATTCACCTATTAAAAAGACATAGAAAAGAGAATTCTCCTAGTAAGGAGAATTATTGCCTATCAGAGAAGTCTAAAAGTTCCACACCATGCAGTAACTGAACTAAGCTCCCAGAAAGTTATTGCAAGTTCTACTTTACCACAAGTGCTCTTTTGTTTGTTTTTAAAGCAGGAAAAATTTGTTCATCTTGTGGTACAAAAATGCTACGCAAGAAGATCAAGTTATTTGTGTAAGTGATACAAGGGAAGTTTTACCCCCAAATTCTCTTATGCCAGTAAATGTCTGCTTCAATTCTAGGGAAGTAATGTGAGGACAAACTTTCAAGAAACTTATCTTTTTAAAAAGTACAACAAGTTAAGAACATGGAAAATTGGCAGTTCCCAGCAACAGCACATGAAGTATCTCTCAGCTCCCCATTTAGACATCTAACTGGATTTTATTTTATTTTATTTTACCTAGCTACAATCATCTCCCCACCTCTATCAAAAAGAAGGAATTCTCTTTCTGTCCCATTTTTAGGTAACTCATTTCACTAAGATTGCTGCAATCCATACAACCAGGCAAGGTAAAAGCTATTTCTCTTGATTCATGGTAAATCAATATTATGTTTCCAGCACCACACAACTAAATTACATCTATTGCATCTGCTGCTGAAAGCTAGATGTAAGGGCATGGTTTTTCTTTAGTATTTCATTTTTATCAGTCCCAATGGTACTACACTGCATTCTATGTTATATTATGCCTTAACAGAAATGATTTTACTACATCACTCCATCATCTGTCTAAACTTAATCAAGCACAACATTGCTTTCTGAAAGTCCACAGGAGTCCCATTTCCCTGAGGGGCTTTCTTCATGGTAGCCACTTTGGAAGAAAAATATCAGCTCAGCATTGTCAAACTATTAAAATTTACAAGGAAGCAGTCAGAAGCACACAGAAAAACTGTTCCCTAGCATGCAGCTTTTAAAAAAGTGAAATCTTTAATATTTGCTGATTTCTGTACAACAAGGTTTGGATGCTACTTCATAAATACCTGTTCTCAGACACCAAGTGCAATGGAACGGATGGGGTTAAATTTGGCCCTCGGAGTTTTAAAGAAGGGTCTGTCAAAACACTCAACAAGAGCAGAACGTGAAGGTGCACAGCATTCACATTTAAGAAATGAAGATAAAAGTGAGAAAAATAAATAGCTAATAGCTGGAAACAGTTCGAGAGAATAAACTAATAGTCCACACTCCCTGTAATCCTCTCACCCACCTGAAATGTAAAATCACTTATCTTCCTGCTTAACTCATGTCCAATCTTTTCTTGACTTTAGCTCCCCGCAATCTACTCCGCTGCCCTTTAAAAGTATTATTGTTTAAGGTACTAATCCCTTCCCAGCTGGTACCCAACAACCAGAGGGGCTCTGTTTTCTAGTCAGCGCACTTGCTTCCACTTCAGCCAAACCATTCACTATGACTATGAAAAACAAACCTCAATTAGACACATTTTGGCAGAGAAGGAGATCGCTACATACACCTCAAGACAAAAGCTGGCATAACATCAGAAATACTTTCTTATAGGCCTGAGTCCCCGCAGGTTTGCTCAGGAGGAGAAGGCCATGGACTTGGCCTGTTCTGTTTCAGACCAACATAGCCTACAGTCATTGCCAGCATGTGCAAGGCACAGCTCACAGGACAACTGGAGCAGAAAGGACCTCATTCATGGACTATGCTAACCTACCTCAATGACATCTGTTATATATTTCATTTTTTTGGCTGCCAATACAAGTGACATTTACTAGCCTATGCTGATATAAAACAAGTGATGAATGTCAAAGTCAATTAATACGTTCATATTTGATGAAAGTACTTTAAAAGTAATTAGATGAGGTTTAAGCTATGCCATACAATAGGCAGTAATTATATTCATTCTCATTCTAAACATGATTTTATCACGCTAATATCCAAGAGCATTTTGGAAAGAGAAATCTTCGGCTACAAAAGCATCTGTTGTGCTAAATTGATCTGAATTAAAAGGAGCATTGCCATTAGCAAAATGAGTCATTTATAGATTTGACCAAAGACAGGTAAAAACATAATCGAACCACTTTACAACCAGAGAATTCCTTGTCAGTATTGGTAGACAAAGTGCTGCTAACTCCAAAGCCCCCATTTTAATGATACATCTCACCTCCAAATAGAAGCAAGAAAAAAAAATGAAATCATTATTAAATAAAATAATAATATATTCCTTAACAGGACAGCAATGAATACTGCTATAAGTAGCATGAAAGTGGAAGAATTAAACTATTTATTCACTATATTATAAAAAGCCTGCAGAAAAACATTCCACTCAAAGGCCCACAGCAGAAAACATGTCAGGATGTGTGGGAGAATGGACCTTGCTATCTTCCAGACATAACTGTTCTACCACATTTATTGGTAAGGACAGTGAGGTTGAATGTTAGACCATCAAATGTTAGAACCATCACATATTAGAACACAGATCATCAAAAGCTGAAACAACTTAATACTTTTTATTGGATATTACTCTTGATCCTTAAAGCAAAAAAGAGAACCTTCAATCATATAGAAGCATTTATGTAAAATGTCATTTAATAGATATTTATGATATAGTACAATAATTGAATTCAAACTGAAATTAGCTTTCTAATATGGAATAAATAGGACTAACAAGTTCAAATGAATAACTGCATAAACCTACCAGTCTTTTTTTAAGCTCTGAATCACAAAACTACAAAAAGTGATTTGTAATAAATTTTCCAAATAGAGATTATGATTTCAAAGCTCATAAGCCAAGTTTAAGGAAGTCTGCACTGCATTATTTACAGTATAAATGCAATGTTTTCACAAAACATTCTGCATTCTTGGTGCTTTTTACTTCGTGTATCAATTTTTTTCAAATGTGCCACTAACAGACAGCCAGAAGTTACACTGTTCACCTGCTCAATAAGAAAAACCTCTAGCAAGCTGAAACCCGACCACTCACAGCTAGCAAGTTCTCAGTAGGTCAACCAAAGCCAACCCCATCTCTGATTCCTGAAGGAGTTCGTAAACTTTAGACACTTTACTTTTCCTCACAGTTTGTTCCCGTAAGGAAAAAAGCTGCTAAGGTGTATCCACAGGCTTGAAAATTCCAAGTTTATCCAGACAGCTGAACTATGAGGAATACCTGAACTGTCTTAGATGTTAAGAGCACAGTAGTTGTACTTCCATAGTGCTATAGCAGGTAAAAATACCCTGCTCTTCACATAGCTGCTCAGTAAAGTAACCCAGACACCTCCATCTCACAGTTGTGTCAAGTATGCATGTGAAAAACATCTAGGAGATGCAACTCTTAAAAATAACCCCATATGAAGATTCAATATCATATACTTCAGAGACTAACATTAGAATAGCACAGAGACATTTTGCAGAGGCATTTTGGTGTCCACCAATTACTTTGTATTTTCTCAGTAATGGCTTCTAGATATAAAAATCCTTCAGAAGCCTATTGTGTCTTGATCCCACAAACGTCACAATCCCACCAACTTCCAGAACTCCCATAAATACTAACGGCTCTGTAAAGCAATTTAATTTAAAGTAAACTAGGAACAGCTAATAAATCATTAAGGAAATTCTGCCACATGTTTACAACTGACTGTAAATGTCTCTTGATATTTAAGAGAGTGTTTTCTAGGTGCTATTAAGACACCACAACTGATAATATACTTTTGTCATTTATTTGACTAGTAGTCAGAATTTACAAGTATTCAACATGCAAAGATATTTCACATTTATTCCTTGAAAATAGGAGAAGACTACCTGCCCCCAATCAATACTGATAGCTTTTCAAAATTAGATTTTCACTTGGCATGTTTTAATTAGGTTTCCTTTTACAACAACCACTATCTTTCAATGCATTAGAGAAACTGAAGAGGCAACCATAATCAGCAGAACTGACAGGAAAATAAAAAAGTGCTTTAACCAATTTCAATTCCTAGGCTGATGACATAAGCCTAGAAGCAAAATACATGCTGCCTCACTGCAGGACATATCTTCTCATTAAAGAGGTAAGTGGGTCTGTGTAAGCAGCGAAGACTGTTAAAGATAAGCAGATTAAACCCTAGTCTTGCAGCACAGTAGCAGCATGTTATGTAGCTGGGTTGGAGAACAGTTTTTTTTTATTTTGTTTTGTATTGTGTTTTTTGTTTTGTTTTTAAGATTTGGGATTTATCATTAAGCAAGAACAAAATGAAGTGATATTAACCCAAGTGAGCACACTGAGCGGCTAATGGCTAGGGAAAGAAACAAAAGCAATGGCAATCCCTGCGACTATCAGCAGCAGCAAAAACTTCATGGCCTCCCGGCAACAAACAAGTCCATCAAGAAGACACTTTTGAGACAATGAAATGTATGAAGAGATGTCACAATTTGTCTTTGGGAAGAACTTCTTAGTCCAACACCTACTTGTACTCAGACGCATGTGCATAGAACCAGTCTTTCATACAGTCACCTACTAACAAAATCTTTCTTCCTGAAGCTGTAGAATTAATTACTGGCATTTCACCTTTTCACACAAGCTGAAAATAAAAAGTTTAGTTCAGCTATACAAGCATTCATGAAGTCCTTACTGACAAACTGAAAGCACTTATTTAAGCGTAACTATAGCAAATTATCAGAACAATTTAACAATACCCTGAAGATAGCAGCTAAATACTATCTTTTCTGCCTGAGCAAACCATTTAACCTTTTATCCTTGTCCGTATCTCAAGGATTTTTTGTTCTGACAAGCTTTCACATTTTTTCCCTTCGTATATTTTCTCTGTGTTCAGAGTGAACGCCAGAAGCTTATGCTTCTCAAGCTCAGTACCATTTCCTACTCCACTGCAAAGCAGACCACAGGTACCAGTCCTGAAAAATCAAACCAGTGTGCAAGCTCACGTGCCAGGCACGCAGATAACCACCAAAATTAGTGATGTTTCTTACCTCTCCAACCATGCATCCTCAATTCTGCAATGAGATGTAGTATGCTCACACGTCATAATGATCCATTTTCCTATGGTCTAACAAATGGCATCCACACACAAGATTGTGGCAGACCTGCCTAACAGAACTTCACAATTCATTTCTGCAGAACGAGTTTGATCGAAACAAGTTGCTTTTGACTAATCTAGCTAATGAATTCTAGTAGACCATAAATATACTGTCAGCGTTCCCCAATCCTCCTCCTCGTGCAAGTCTCTTCAGACACTCCACCTGAGCAAAAGACAGTGCACGCTGTCCAGCTAGTCTGGAAACAGCCAGGTAGTGACCAGCCAACCAATGTGTAACAGCAAGTTCATCTGGTCTTACCTGCTGTGCTGACACTAACGTAGGTCTCTGTCCTTTTATCAGCTGCTGATTTTCACAGAGGTTAAAGGCATTAGACTACCTTTTGGACACTTTGTGCAGTCTAAATTTTAATTAATTTAACATGCAGAAAATTTATTGGGAACTACATCCAAGCAAAAAAGCTTGGTTCTTTTGGGAATCAGCCTAAAAATCAGATTTTTTTAAAAACACCTTAAAAAAAATAAAAGTATGGAATTTCCTGGATCCTAAAATAAGCTCATAATTTCAGTATCTACATAAATTGTTTTTATTTATCTTCTTGCATTACCACCTCTTCTTCAGATGTCAGTAAAACTTGTGACTACCTACATCACCACAGTTGGAAGCCCTTCAGCAGACATCTGACCTGAGGATTCAGTTATGTTCTCGGTAAATCTGTAAGCAGTATAAAATAGATCTTATCAAAGCAAAGAACCTAAATTAAAAATTATTTTTAATTATTTATTTTTAATTATTTATTTTTATATTATTTATTTTTATATTATTATTTAAATTAAAAGATTATGTTCCATAGGACATTTGTTTATGCTTTCAGTCTTGAATTCTTCAAGTACCTAAAACAAGTTAACTACAGAAAACCACCCAACAATGTTCCAGACTTCAAATGTAGAACTTTACATCGAAGTTTCTAATGCTACCTTTCAACAGTAACTCACCTAACTCAAAGCAATATCCACATTTTTGCTAGACATTATTTCAATATTTTTTCTTTTTAAAGAACACTTAAGCTTGAGCTTTCAAATCAGAACTGTCAGCTTTGCTTTGACACAAACGTAACACTGTCATTTCTTGTGTTGTCTTGTGTCAAGAACAAAGCAAAGCCGTTATGCCACACATACAAAAAAAAAGCACTACTGGCAAATACAAGAAGCCAGTATTTGGACCGAATATGAGATCCAATTTATACCACTAATTGAAGTTTTTAGAAGAATGCTATCCAAAACAATCCCTTCAAAGATTACGAGGAGGTATGCTCAAGCTTTTCTCTCTCAATTTATGAGTTTTTTATTTCTTTCTTTTAAACAGCTCCTATGTATCCCAAAAGGATATAAATCTCCAGGATGGGAGTGAAACCCATCTCCTTCACAACCCAAAATTCTCTTTAGTTTCAACATGCATTCCATTGTCTCACCCAGAAGCACAAAGAAAATTATACAGTCCAGGCCAAACCCCAAATCAATGTGAACAACATCCATGACCAGTCCAAATTTTGTGTGTGGAATTTAGAAGTGAGGACCTGCAGGAGTGAAGGGAGTTTAAAGGAGGGTCCAGAATTACCAGAAGTGTTCAGACGATTTGCACAGTTAAGCACAGGACTAGAAAATGTATAAATCAAGAAAAATACACTATGAGAACCAAAGGAGTAAAGATGAGAGCAATCTATGATTTTAAAAAGCTGCTCAAAGTCTAATTTCTTTTAAATGCTGTAAAAGCAAAGCCAGATTTCTCCTGCAAGTAGGTGCCAGTATTTCCCATGGCAACATACATTGTAGCAGGCAGTTCCAAAGCCACAAATCCAATAGACTCAAAATGTTCACATGTGCATGTATGCATCTCCACTGTAAATTTGAAGTAAAGCCTTAAGCTTAATATATGTATTAACTTTAAAATGTATTTAACAAGTTTTAAACAAGCAAAAAAATGAATTTGGGTGCCATTTACAGTCTTCCCTCACTGTAAACAGATTCTTTTCCTTTACAGAAACAGTCTCCACTTGAAGATTTTTACAAAAATACTGTAAAAAGCAACATTCTTCTGTCCAAAGACATCCCAAGGTATAAACCGTACCGAAAACTGAATGGTAAAATAAGCATTTTCTTGTTAAATATAATGAAGCCTAAAACAGAATGAGATTGTATAACCACTGATTCCCTTTCTCCGTAAAACAAAGCAAGTGCTCAGGCCTTAGAGTAATAAGCAAGCTCAAAAGTAAGTCCACCAGATATTCTGAGATGGTATTCTTCATGACCATGTTTTTTTTCCCCTGGAAGAAAACAAAATTTATCTTTAGAATGAGAAATATAATTCTGCTGGTTTTGTTTTTGTTTTGTTTTTTTACATTTATCTTGATGATAGTCAAACATGCAGTGTGGTAGAAAACAGTAACCAAGACAGATACATTCTAGTACTGTGATGCACTTTGTGTTTCACATCTCTACTACAACCAGGACGAAAAGAGTCCAATAAAGCAAATTAATAAATTGAACTTAACCCAGATTTAAGCAAAAAAAATAATAATAAATAAGTGGAGACAAGCAGTATGTAGGAAAACTGAGATTCAGAGAACTTTGTTGATGATAATGTCCAACCACACATCTGAATACCACAGATGCAGAAAATAATCTCCATGACAAGTATCTGAAATTTGGCATATCACTCTCTCCATTACTTTCCTTATTTGCACTTCCAAGCAAGGATTTTTAGGATAGAAACTCTAAATTCTTGCACATATGAGAAGAGTAAAAGTATACCTGCAGCAGCAGCTACTGCAATGAAAAAAAAAAAAAAAAGTCATTTTCTAGTACAAGATGATGTTGAAGATAAAAGCTCATTTTCACTGGGACTCGTGGGATACTACTATTCATCTGTAGAGAACTAACAGGGAAAACCAAATGATACACATATAGGAGGGACTGCAACAAACCCAGATAACCTCATAACATCTGTAGTGTATCACAACATACATCATGATGTGTTTCACATCATGATATATACACGAAATAATAAAAAAAGATCTCTGCCCAATACACTGGAAGCAGCTCCACACCTGTATTACCACTTGTCCCTAGGCAGTAAGTTTTGTCAATAGTTCAAGTTCATTAGTCAAAATGAAAGCCTACAAATTAAAAGAATATTCCATTATTAGAAGCACTTTCTCATTCTTCTGTCAGTATTACTGCACTACTATGTCAAACTATGTTATGTGTGTGTACATACACACACACAAATACATACACCAAGAAAATCTGATTTGCCCCTCCTAGATCTTCATTTCCACATTATTTCACTGTTACTCGTTAGCAGTTAGCCTTCACTGTCTGAGGCCAAACAGCTTGCAACAGACGGAAGACATGAGGAAGGTGATACAGACAGGTCACACCCCAATATATTGCTTTAGCCTATAGGAGCAATTCCTGTCTCTTTAGGTCATCTGCTTACACAAAATGTAACGCTATTTACTGCACAGATCACAGCAGAAGAGGGTCCCTAGAGAAGGGACATCGTACACAGCAGTGATCTCAAGTGTATTTCAGGTAATGAAGGTAAAAAGAATCATGAGAGAAAAGTATGTATGTCTTTGTCAGAACTGGATGAGCTAGTGATAGTGAATGGCTTGTTTAACAGGGCAAAAAAGAACAGGATTTGAAAAGAACAAGCTGCCCGTGAGAGATGAGCACAAGGGAACTTGAAAGTCATGCAACCCAGGTCCTTGAACAGGTATCCACTGAAAATGAGAAAGGAACAGATCAACAGTATTTTTGAAACAGTGGGATAAAGTGAAGTGAAAGAAACTTCAGAAGAACTTTAGTGAAAAAGAGTAACAGTCTAATTTAAAATTTCTGTTGATTTGAACAAAGAGCAGGGAGATAGGAAAAGCACCTGGTAATTCAGATTACGGGCTTATGAATAGTGCTCTCAGTAGTGACAGAACAAAGGAAAATAAGAAATCAGTTTGCTTTTGTTAGCCAGCAGGAATAACACACACAAGAGGTATATTCATCACATTTATGCTGAGAACTCAGTTACAGGAAGCAGTGGGGAAGAAGACAGAAGGAAAGGAAGACAAACACCACCAAAAAATAAAAAAGAATTCCACCAACTAAGATGTCAAATGAGCAGGAAGAGATAAAAACAAAAAGAACAAAACCCCCAAAACGTGGAAGTATCAGGGAAGCCAGTTCAGTACGAGTCTAAATCAACTCTGCTAAAAATAATCAGAAGTTATCAAGATAAGACAGAAGCACCGGTTAAGATAATTCTGGTGAAGATAATTCATTTGTTCATCTCAATTGATCTTCAAAAGTTGATTTCTGCATGAAACAGTATCAGCAGGTTGAGGAAAGCATTCTTTTATATCAACTACATATAAAGGAAACAATATTTTTCTCAGTGCAAGTTGGTTAAGGACCAGAACAGGTGCCAAGAAAGGCTGCAAATTCTCCATCCCTAGAAATACTCAAAACCAGTCTGAACAAGACCTTGAGTAACCTGATCTCACTTGGAATCAGCACTGCTTTGAGTGGGGGCTTGGATTAGAGGGCCCAACTTAGTCTGTGATGGTTATTTTAAAAGCCATTGACATCCAGTTTGAAATGAGAACGTAATTTATTTTCTTCAGTGGCTTTCCAACACCAAACTATCGGCACCCAGCCCCTCCACAAGTAATCATCATGTGTTGCCTTGGCAGTGCCAACATAAACCAACAGCCTTTTATTTTTTCCTAGGGGCCATTAAACTAGAAATTTTCCATAAAATGGTCACTTCTCTGAGTCACAATTTCTTCTAAAAACCATCCACTTCAAGTTACAGGGGAAAAACAACAAAACCATTACAATCTTTTCGGAGTTGCACATCTGCCTTACTACCTCCTGATGTCCTTTTCCTAGTTCCCCAAGCATTTTTGATGTCCCTGTCAATAATACATACATAAATGCACATGCATTTTACACATAGCTACCTACAGACTACATACTACGTAACTACATACAGACACTACACCACATATGGATGGAAAACACTGAAGACTACTAAAATTATCAAATTCTACCACACTACACATGTTAAATGAGGGAAATGCATTCCCAGTCTCAGCACGTCTTTTGCTGCCACTGGTAGACATTTGGACTTTCCTAGCTTCACATCCTTTTTCAGTAACCCCCTGAAGCATCATCATGAAATTCAGAAAGGAAGAGCCCTGTCTCTCCAGCTGTCACACCACCATCTACGTTACCAAGGAGGAAGGATACACTATTTATGTTCAAGGATGCTTCACCTGGAATTCGCCATCTGAATTATTTTAAAATCCACTAATACAAGGACTTCTTTTTCTCTTTTATTTCCCCTCTTCCCTGCCCCCCCCCTTTTTTTTTTGTTAATGACAGTGAAGAATTCTTCTTGATCACTAACTGTCTTTAGAAGCTTCTCTGTGAAGCTTTTAGGATTATTTTGGAGACTAATTAACACAGTCATTGGCATAGTATGAAATCCTTTGCATTACACTTGCTCCTCATTATTATTATTATGAAGATGACTGGTTTTTGTCAGTAAGGTGCTAGTGTGCTAAACTTGTCTAGCACAAGTGAATGTTGAATTAACTTTTATCGTCTCTTCCTTCGCTTTAAGAAGACATTAACCTCAACTTACATTGGAAAGGTCGATAACAGGAGAAGCTAAACATCACTTGTAGCACGAGACACTCCAGAGAAGCCAAGGGGATCTGAAGTCTAACATAGTGGTATTCTCCTCTTCCCAATAACTGCCCTATTCACCTCCACCTGAACAGGACACTAACACAATAATCACTCTTCAAGAACAACAGAAATAAGGGGTTGGGTGAGTCAGATATTAGAAAAGCTGAGGGCCTTTATCTGATTTGTGAGTGGGGCAGAGAAAAAGGACAAGTGGCGCATTAACTCAAATTCTTCATTAGACTTGCAAAATCCATGGATCAGTTGTACACTTACTGCTTATCACAAAAATCCTCATACTGGGACAGTCCACAGATAGCAACTACATCCAGAAGCATAACAAGCTGGCCTAGAAGATGAAAGGAACTAGAAAAAGAAAAGCGGTGTTCTCCAAGAGCTTTATAAAAATAAATAAATAAGCTACCCAAAGCTAATACAATACTTGATACTTTAACTAAGTAATGTCATACTCTACATTCAAGAAACAGCATGACCTATACAAGTTGTTTTTTGTTGTTGTTGTTGTTTTGTTTTGTTTTTTTAAAAGGTTGCTCTCCACATTTAAGAGTCCTGGTTGTGCTCCAACTAGCTTTCCCTAAAAAACCTTGGACAAACTCATTTACTCAACATTAATGTTTTTCTCTCCATGTTACAAAAATGAAAGATTTGAGTAAAACCATTACTGTTGCAATTAACACTATTCTACAATTAAATTTCTATCTACATTGTCAAAATATCTTCTTCTTATATAAATATTTCTTCCCAGTTCTGTGGTATCATACAGTGAAGTACAAAAGCAAAGTAGAGACATAATAGACTAAGTCTTTCATATTTCCCGAGTGGATCCCATTTCTTAGAGAACATTTATTATTTGGGAAGTTATGAAATGTTTGTTTTCAGTAGGAAAAATACCCCCAAAACACGCCCCCCACAGGCCACACAATTGCAACATCTCAGTCATTCTAGTCTCAGAAAAGCTCTAAAGCCTCAGCATATAAAACTTAAATAAATTTGGTTACCTGTGGTCAGAAATAATTTTCTTAGTTACTAAGTTCCAACTAGTTAACATATCATCACTGAAAACAAGTATCTTAAGCCTATATACTTCAGTTAATGAAAAATTAAATATAACTAATTTGATGACGAGCAAACAAACGAGCATATCATACCAGCACCATGTTAGATGCAGCACACTATGTCAAACTAAATTTCAGAAATATTAATAAGCTGGCACAGAGAAAAATCAAAACACACAATTACTAAAGAGGTGAGACAAAGCACGTTCAGATAATGCAACAGTTAATACCCTAATTACCCTACAGCGTCAGTAAGGTATGAACGGTAGTATGTTAAAATGGAAAATTTATTTTCCTCAAAGGAAGTTAAATTAACCATGCCTGTCATCTGGTTTGTTTATTGTTTAATGGGCAAGGTTCATGGTTTATAAACAATTATTTATGCTAGCGAATAGGTAATAGGCTATATCACATTACAACGTAAAGAAGGGAATATGATGCTTTCAAGCAAAAAACTGTTCCATTTCCAGACAGCACAAGATTTGAGAGCTCTCTCATTTCCAGCTGTTTTACTCAGCAAGAATCAGCTCAGTCGTCACACGCCATTGACACTAACACAGATTACCATACTTGTCATACCACTGCAATTTAATAAAACTTCCACAGCACCACTACAAAATAAAACTTCTCTAGTATGTTAAGCAAAGCTTAGAAAGAAAATGCAGGAGTATCTGTTTCAACTTCACTACAATATTTATTTATATTATTTGCATTGTAGAATTTAATTTCTGTTGCATTGCCTTTGCTTTTGGATTATTGTGCATCTGAAGTAATAAATAAGCATAGCTCTAAAATAAATTACTCTGTTTTCACATTGATTTTTTAAATAATGCTCAGCTAAAATGGCCACTCTAAGGCAAGTCAGAAAAGTCACTTAAAAGATTTTACAAATATCTGTATAACCGGAAGTTTCAAAAATAAAGTAAGCTTTATAGTTTGGGGATCACTTCTTTCCATAAGAGTATTTTTAAAGGCTTTCACAAGTCTACTTCATTTAAAGCAGAAACTAACAAGATGTATTTTATTACTTTATACAAAATTCTACTTCTAATTAATAAAATATATATTAGGTTAAAACAAGAAAACTCAAATTTTAGCATCACTGTTGTGTACTCAGTCAACTTGATTTCATTTGAAAGACTGTCACTTTTAAGAGACTGTCGACATTGCGAGCAGTAGGGAAAAAGAAGATTGAAGTTACACTTACCTGCAGCCCTCTTCTTCGAAGAATACTTGAATCATCCATATCTTGACTCTGCTGATCACAAATTCCTGCTAAAGCTCACTTGCTTCTGGCTAGCTTTCCTCTCTAACTGTTAAAGAAGTCCATTATTTTCAAACTTTTTCTCCCCCCTTCACCCCTCCTCCATCCACTCTAAAAATAGGACATGGTCTTTCACTTGCCTGTCATGAAGAACTGCAGCCAGGGTTTCTGACTATTTGTACGTAATTTTGCCTGCCTCTTTTGTGACAGATTTAGCAGGTCACATTGGAAAAAATCTGTTCACTTTCCTAAATCTTTTCAAGGTTGGATGTCTCATTCCCCTCATACACACAACCCTCTAGAAATATAATCCACGCCTCCACATAAGACCAAAGACTGGAATTTAATTCAGATCCCCCCCACACTTATTTTTGCTTTATTTCCATTTACTTGAGCTACATAAGGGATCAGCAAACTACAACAGCTGCCTTCATTTACTGTTCATAATAAGCTCACCAAATCCAGGTCACATTTCCTTTAAAAAACACATGCTCACACTTAACTAAAAATCAATTCTGTAGACAGACAGGGAACAGTACTATTTAAAATTAGAAAAAAAAACTCACTATGAAACAATAGAAATTTTATTTCTCCAAATTCTGAAAAATTCCTTTACTTCTCTGTATGACAAAGCAAATGTCAGACTCTTCAGATACTGTCGCACATTCTTTTGTTTCTGCTATCTCTGAGGTATGCTGGTCTCCTCATATGCAGCAGACACGGCACATTCTTTAGTTCATTGCTGAGATCTTGCGACTCTTATGTGCTGAAGGGTCTGGAACACATGTTGCAAGTTCTGAACATATAAGAAATCATTCATCTATTCATCGCTGACAGAGCTACAGAGCTGTCTTTAGCAGCCCTTCCCTCTTCGTCATCCATAGCAAAAAGGCAAAAAAAAAAAAAAAAAAAAAAAAAGCACAGTTCAGCTGAGGCTTTTGCAGTCTGTCCTGCAGTTTCTGTTTGCCAGCTACCCCCTTCGCACAGACAACTCCAGCAAGGTCAAAGGAGGCTTTGCCCCCTTATGTATATTATCGCAATCACGTTTTAAAATATGAGCTGTTAGCCTGTGTTGAAAAACAAATGATGGTAACACTTCTAGCTATACGAAACACCATTTCGATAAAAATCTAGTTACATTCATCCCAGCATTATTTAAATTACTGAGCGTCTCGTGGAATCTTTGTTCTATGCACGTCCTTTCTATGTTAGAAAGGAAGAAAAGAAATATTGCAAATATAATCAAGAACCTACAGCAGAAACAGCCTACAATTTCTTAGCAGAAAGCTAAAGCAACAGATTTCATCTCCTGATAAAAGCTTAGGAAGAACCTATTTATAACTTCTGAATATAAATACTGTATCTAAAAAGAACCTAAGTTCAGACTCTAAAGGATTTTGCTAGATACATAAAAGAAATCAAACTTCACGAAGAGCTGTGTTTGTGAGGGGGTTTCAGCCAGACATCCTGAAGTGTGCAAATGCAACAACAAGGAGAGCCCAGACCATCGGCTGCCTACCACAGCTTGATGCAGTATTCCTGTTCCCACAGTTATGACAGCTGCAAGCCAAAAAAGTCTCCATAAAAGCACACAGGTTGACGGTGCTTAGAGGAATAGATATTTACATGGAAATCTTTAGCTGATCTTCACGCTAAGTGACCGAGTCACATGAGCTAAACACATCATTGTAAAGTCAGCTGAAAGCAGATACAACTCAATCCCATTCACCAGGCTTTTTCTGATCCTCTGCAGAGCCAGTGTGGTCTTTTATTGTGAGTAGCTAATAAATCCTCATCTTGCCGATACCTCCTTCCATCTGCCGTTTTAAACAACTGAATGCTGAATTAGGTCTGCAGAGTCTTTGTGAGCTCCCCAACAGGGCAGGCAGCCACACAGCGGCTGAGCAGGCAGCTCATTTGCATGGAGTATACTGTACCATATAAAAAGCAGCGCGCTACCGAAAACAACTCAATGAGCCACTTGATTTTAAAGGCACAGGATCTTCTTTGGCAAATCGAAGGGGGAAACATCAAGCTGAACACAAAACTGCGTGCCAACTTGAGAACATGGCACCGGGAAGAAGAGCAGCACAAAAACACAGGTAAAGCTCTGTCTGGGTAAAAGCAGACTGAACCATAAGATGATCCTATTTCTCCACTGCAGTATTTTGGATGGATTTCAGCGTTACTTCCTGCACTTTGCCACCAAATACTCTTCTTCAGAAAAGGAATCCTAACAATATGACTTCACTTACCAGAAATCAGTGTCAAACAAATTGTATTTTTACTAGAAATCCCATGGAAATTAAACATTTTGGCATGCATACTCGCCTACATTACATGCATTTTTCCATTATATTTAGTCTATAATGCATTTTAGGAATATTTGTATTAAACCACGCACTAGCAGCATCACTGATTTTTACCTCTTCTAAGGCCACCAGCATTAAATAACATATACTGTGAGAGGAATCAAGTAATCTTAAGAATTAGGTGATACCTTTCACATGGTATTTTTTTCCTCTATCAACCGCCACATGAAACAATTTAAGCCTGATAACACAATAGTATATAGTTCCAATTATTTCTATACTATAATTGAAAACATTTCCATTAGCACATATAAATCTAACCCTTCATGGATTATTTACCTTAGTATTCAGGCATTGGCAATTCTCAAAATGTCTTCACAAGTGCCTTATAATTGATTGAGGCTGGCACAAGTCTCAGAATACCATGAGAATCATCTGTTCTCTTCCAAATTTCAAGCTTTCTTGGGGAGAATGCTTTCAAATTGGCTGCCTGCCACACTTACCAGTTTCTGGGGTTGAGAAGCCAATCAGAGCTACTGCAAAAAAAAAAAAAAAAAAAAAAAAAAAAAAAAAAAAACAGGCATGGTTCTTCCTCCAGCTTCCCTCTCTCCTTCCCTTCTTCTGAGCAAACAATCCTTATTGAAATAGCAGATCAAAAACTATCACCAAAAAAATCCCAAATGTGATGACTACAATTTTCTTCTTTCCTATTTAACTATTAACAGTCATCCACTCTCCCTTTTCATTCCTTCAACAAAATCAAAAGTAATCACAAAAATGGGTGGGAGAGAAGATTCAGTACCAAACCGAATCAAGTGAAGGACAAACGCAATTTAAAAGCAGTTCTCTGATGCTGATTTTTTTCCTCATGAAACATTACCTTTAGAAATTTATCTGACATTTTGTCAAGAGACTACTCCATCCTCTAACACTCATTTGAGCATCTTAAGAGATCTGCAGGTAAGTTTCCAATCCAAGACAAGAATGTATTCATATAAAAATTTCACTAAGAGAAAGTACAGACGTATATTAAAGAAACTGAAGTACATAAAATAGAATTTTATCATTTATATAAGAAGTCATAAGACAGATTTCTCCAACCATTCTCAGATGCAGGCACTATTTATAAAGGGTCTAATAAACTATCTGTTTATCAGAATAAAAATTCAAAATCAGGAGTCGTGTAATCTTTGAATCCTTTAAGAATCATAGTATCTACCTTAGCATTCAATCTCACTAAGGAAAAATGGAATTAGAAAGGGGGATAAAAAGAGGGAGACTGACGTTACTGGTGAACAAACTGACTAACTCCTAACTCAGTTCTTCCTTCTTCCATCAAACGAAAAGAAACCTGGGGTAGACTTTCTTTTCTCCTCAGCAAGGAGAGAAGAAGAGGGGCAGTATGATACTGGGTCATTTGGCTGTAATCTAACCAATTCCACAGCAGAGCCTTCCTATCCTCCTGCTAAAATCCTCACTAAGGCACAGCTAAAAGAAAAAAAAAAAAAAAAAAAAAAAAAAAAACAGTACAAAGTCCATGTAGGATGATTTACATTCTTTGAGACACTGTATAAAACAGACGTACACTTGCATTCCCCTGTTGTCCTTCAGGAAGGAAAGGCATAGTTGTGCCAAAGGCTTAATTCTCATCATTCTGTAACTTTTCAACTAATTAAGAAAAAAAGTGCTTAAAAAGAAAACGTAACTTACACATATATTTTCTACCACAGTCTGAAATAGCCGTCATGTGTCTTTCTGTATACGCAGAAAGTTTTCTCCAGTGACCTTTTACACAGAGCCCCAAATAAAGTATTTGGCTGCAGCACTCTGAGAAGCTATTCAATCTTGACTTGAAGGCATCAAAAAATGGAAAGAGGCAGGAACTTCCAGTAACTGTGTTCCTGCAATGGTTAACTTGATGAGTAGGGAAGGGCAGCTTATAAGCTTTCCATTTCCAGAATGAATTACATGGGGCTATCAGCAATTTCCAAAAAAAAACAAAAGGAGGTACTTCTCTGCACAACAGTCACATTGTGATATTTGTTACTGTAAAAGGCTAAAAAAGCTTCACATGAACATGGCTAAAAGTTTTGGACAAATTCACTGAAGATTCATGAATTCATGAAGAAATACAAAGAATTCTCAAAACAGAAAAACACACATGAAGAAACCACAAAGAGCTGCAAGTATTCAGGAAAAGGATTCTGCCTTAAGCACCTGCAATCAGCTGCTTTCAGAGTGAAGCTAACCCAGTATAATCATTTTATCTTTTTATTCATGTAGAAAGAGCAAAAGTAGTCTTTGGTGAAGACTGCATCTCGAAAGATGAACTCAAAGGAGCTAGGGGTAACAGAGAAGTTGGAAAATGAAAAATAGTTCTAAAAAGCATGTGATAGCTCTGACAGCTCATGTAAACCTCAAACAGACCAAGAGAACCCACATGTCATAAATGAGCAGTATGAGTATCGTGGTATTGTCTCTGTATACAACACTGATGAGACCGTTACAGAAAATCATGTCAGGTCCTACATTTCAAGATGAGCATTGATAGAATGGAAAGATCTAAAATAAATATTTTCAGGGCAGAAAACCAGATCAGAGTTGGACTTCAGGAACTCTCCTTATCAGGAACTTTACAGAAAAGTCAACAAGTATGACAAGACATTCAAAAACATTATGAAGACATGGAATTTTACTCCATACAGATTAGGCAGCATCCAACCCTACCCGACAGTGAAAATAGATGAAACATCTTGGTGGTCCGACCACTTTCTACTCACGTTCCAAAAGGAAAATCAACTCTAGGAAGGATCTTGCATTTACATTTCAGTCAGAACCTTCACTTCACTTTACATAATATGGAGTATACTCCAAGAACCTTTCATTTCTGTTGGTAAAAAGAAATCTTTTCTCAACCATCCTGATTCAGACCACATCCTACTGACAGCTACCAAAATCTATTACACTTCTGTCTTGTAGAAGAAGAATCTGGAAGGTTAGAACAGTTCCAGTAACTATGTCTGAAGATGACTAGAGTTTTCCATCCGTTAACTTCAGTAAAATCAAAGAAACAATTCTTTCAGTTGTTCTGTAACCCAGTGGTATTTGGGTAGTGTCAGTAAAAGATGACCAAAGGCATACCAATTTCACTGTTAGGAAAGCAATGACCACAGGAGACGCTATTAAGTAGTTCCTATGTACAATGCATCTTGCAAGAAAACAATTGAGAAATTGTGAACAAGCTATTATCCTATTACTCACATTTTCTAATCACCAAAGAAACTGCCAAGAAGGGAGATAATCAAGAAAGGAGTCTGCATCTACTATATTGGAGCGTGCATATTCGGATGCACAATGAAGCAGCTGTATAGAATCACATCTTCAAGTGTTCATCTTTTAGCTGTTTTCAGTTAGTTTGTTGTATTATCTAGGCTGAACATAAAACACCTTTTACATATCCTAAACTGTAATTGAAAGTGGAAGCAAATTTCAGGAATCACTCAATATTCACTCAAAAAGTTCCATCCAGTTTATTCAAAATGAACTAAAACATGAAGAGCAATTAATTTTGCTATGACTTTGTGTTTCTTTCAGGTCACTGCATCCTGACATCTTCTGTGGTGTGTACCATCATATCAGACTGGAGAACTGCCCCTACCATAAAAGCAAAACCACCAAAGGCTATCTTGGCAATCAACTCATTACACTGTGGATCAAAGCTTTGTGTACTCCCTAGGGTAGTTTAAGTGAATTCAGTAGCTGCACACCTTACACTCATAACGCTAGAGGTCTAAGTCCATCAACACTGACAGCTTATACAACATGTAACGAAGCTGCTTGTGATATTTAATATTTGCTACAGAAACACCAGAAATCATCTCAACACAACTTGGACCCTGCTTATGGGGAGATGTGGAGTGAAGAAATTCTGCGCTACACAATAGGATGATCCAATGATGAAGATCAATTTATGGATCATTTCCCACACAAAAAGAGCACTCATGTTCAAAATCAGGCAACAACACCTACAGCTTTGAAAAGAACAATACCTTAACATAGCATTATGAGATTCAAAATTCAAACTTTTCATGAGTCAAAACTCATTATTTTTCTTACTCTATTTAGCAAAAAATAAAAACAACAGGACATCAGTTTGTGGTAATCTTTAAAGATACAACACTTCCTTATATAACACATCATCTGCTGGGAAAAAAAGATCACTTTCTGGAAGATTATTAGCTGACAAGTACAATGGAATGTTTTTCTTAAATCTTTGGTAACATTTGTCTGTGCAACCAAATGAGCCAAATGTTTCACTGTCAATCTGAAACCGAAGTATTTGGGGGTTTTTATTTATTTATTTTGATCAAGCTATGTTTATCCAGAGATTTATAAACGTGTCCCTTTGCGACAAACTGACAGACTACAGAAACAAGGAAGGTTGATGAGGTAACTTGTTTAAAAAAACACACACACATACACACACATAACTTGGCAGTCAACCTAAGGAAACTCGCCTGACAGCTTGTCTGAATTTCTTCTGGATTTCCTGCCTATTTACAGCATTCAATTTGAGAAACTAAGACCTTTGGAGCAACGCTGTGCATTGACAATGAATTGTAATAGGAACTCATTCTGAACCACAACAAATGCTGCTTATGAGGCTTGGTCCTAGGGAGAAAAGTGGTAAGAAAATGCCTAAAATCCTCCAGTTTTCCACAATACTCGAGCTTTCACAGCAAATTTTCTGTTTCCAGTTTATTAGGTTTAGATTCCTGTGCAGAACTGCCCCATCCCCCACACCCAATCCACTATGGAAGGCGGCTCACCCACTCCTCTGCCATACAAATGTAGATTTGCTGACGGTAAGGGTTGAGGAAAGGCTTCATTCAACTACAGCCCAACTGTTTTCATGCTGTACCATAGAAGGTATATTCAGATGAGACACCAGCTTCCAGGCAGAAACACGTTCCTTGGCTCAAGCCACCTAGAAAGCTAACATCTTTGGAAAGGCATCTTCAATTAAACTTTAATATTTACATAAGATGTTGTATTCACTATGTAAACATTCTTGTTCTGAAGTTAAAACTGGCATTAGGACAGAATGGAAACTAGCTTCTCTGATGTTACATTTCAAATACAATTCCATTTTTAAAGGAAACACTTGTTCTGATAGGTGGAGAAGTTATTGCTGCAAATCTGAAGGAACAACTTCTGTTTAGTATGTGTTTAGATGACATTGCCAAAATCAGGACTCTGTTACTAGATTCTGGGATAGTTCTCACGCTTTAGAGACATTTGGACTTGAAAATCAGTAACAAATACCTTTAATTGGAACATGAAGAAAGCCAAAGCTCAAGGACCTAGTACCAACTCATGTCCCATTTCCCTAATGAAAGTTATTCATATTTACTGAAAATGTGATAGAAACAACAAAATCTGTAGTTTCAAGAATCCCATAGAAAAGAACACTGTACAGCCAGTTAGCCTGTGATCTATTTAGCCACAGAAACTGGTTCTACGGAACGAAAAACTTGGGATGGATGTCATATCTCACGTAGGCACACCCTAAGAAAACTTTACTATGCAGAAGGCTTCCTCAAGCATCCTCTTCAGTTCTTCCACATTCCTGGCTAATGGGACTTTTTCTGCAGCCCCCCACAGCAGCAGCAGTTCTCACATACTAACTTGCCCTTCCTGCAAACTCTTCCCAAACTTCTGCTTCTGATCCTTACTTCATCATTAAAGCCACGTTTGACTTTCAAGACCAAGCTAGACAAGTTTTTGCATAGAAATAGCGCTTCCTTCACAGAGTTAAAGAGTTATAAGGACAAGAAATCACAGAGGTATATGACTATACCAAGCTGTATTTCACTTTCTTTTGTCGTTGTGCACACTAAACTCTTCAGAACAAAAATGTGATGCTTGGCAAAATAGCTTCTTCTCTTATATTACACTAACTTAACATCTACAAGTAAGGAATTAAACTGTCGACATACCCATTAGGAAAAAAAAATCCATTACAATTAACTTATTTTTCTTTGATCACTCCACTCAGAACAGAGTCTACAGCACTGAACATATTCTTCCAACTTAATCCACACACAGTTCATAACAACGTATCTTAAATACGTGCATGGTTTTACCCTCATTTCCAGCTGACATTTCAAGTGCTTAGACAGGTCTCCATGCCATTAAATCATACCACTTTGTCTGCTTAAGACCAATAACATTGATTCAAACACTGTGTCTGAAAGAAATACTTGAAAATAAGCCAGAACATTTGGGGATAGAAGATTTTACTCTCCCCTGCTCTCCTTGTCCACACTGGGCTAAGCGTATATTGATATGCAGGGAAATGCCTTACAGGCAGGTTTTTGGCTGATGGGTTCTGACAGATTTTTATTCTTCTCTTTTTGCTGCTATAGAAAAACTTCTGCTATACATTTCCCAAAATTTTGTCATCCTCCCTTAAAATGCTAGATGACTTAAAAGTTTGTTGTTTTGTTGGTTTTTTTCTTTGTAAATCGAAATCCTTTTTCCCAACATTTATTCAGTACACACACACACACAAAAAAAAAAAAAAAAAAAAAAAGGCACTGATAAAGCAATGAATTCATTTAGGATTTCAAAGGTTTGCAAGTGCAATGACAATTTTTTTCTTCTCTTCCGCCAGGATATGTCAGACCTCCAATTTTTAAGAGTTCTTCTGTGTATTTTTCTTTGAAAGCTATTTTTCTCAAAAAATCCTAGATGCATAAAAATTTGGCACTCTCTCACACTTTATTTTTTTACTTTTGTTCAACAAAACCTATTACATTTAGTCAGGGGAGAGGAAACAAAAAAAAGAGATGTTGACTTAGTGCCCCAAAGCATTTTCTCAGAGGAAACGTGTGACATTCATTATTTTAAAAGGTGTGCGAAGACAATCTCTTTCCATAAAACCAGCAGGAAAAAAAAAATATGTAAGGCTTCATGTTAAAATGAAAAAAAAAATATTTTACATTTATTGCAAATTACAGCTACACGTATTCCAAATTCAGTTTAAACACACAGTCATTATGCATGATGTTACAATACTGCCACATCCAACAACCAACACTTGATAAAAAAAACAAACGTGCTTTATTTCAACAGCGACGGATTCACAATATATGATCTTTAAAGTGTTCAGACGTCCTATTGAATTAATGCAACATTGAGCTTTGTAGTTACAATCTTTCATTCTTTGTTTAAAGAAGTAAATAAATCAAAGCTCACCAGTACAAAATTAAAATATGACATTCAGGCATCGTTTGAATTGTCACCTGGGCTTTTGTCTCAAGAACTGACAGGGAATATCAATGTGTTAATTGAAACAAGCAGTATGCAATCCACAGGACATTTTTAGCATATGTTTCCTTCTAAGGGCTGACAAGAGCTTTCTTGAATTTTTCAGCACTAGAGGCTAAGGTTTCCATTTTCAAGCTAAAAATACAAATAAAAATGTTGTGTATTTACATAAATATATACTTTCTCAGCTGTATCTTTCCACAGAAATCACAGACAATATTGTATCTGTTTTAAGACCTCAATAAAGAAAACAGGAGTATGGCAACAGTTGCATGAAAGTGTTGAAAAAAATCTTTAAAGCTGAATTTCTCTCCGTAATTTGAAAGGCCCAGAAAAATAAATCAAATCAGAAACCTAGCTCCATAATGGAACATTCTTACTGATGAAGGAGAGTGAGCTAGTGGATGTAACAAGGCAAAGCTCAATACTCAAAGCTATCATAATTTAAAATTAGATATAATTATCCTTAACAAAACCAGGCACTGTGGAAAGGGGCTTTGGAACAGCTGCTCCTCTTCAATTTAAATGCTCATTTGTTTTACATTGACCTAGAAATCAGTACCCTCCTAACCAAAAGCCAATTAGATAATAGTCTCTCTTTGAAGCTTGTGGAATACAATTTTTTAAAAATGTCTTTAATACCAAAAAGCAAAGAAATAAAACTGCAGATGATGCCACAAGTACACTCTGCTTCACGACGCACAACCAAAATCTGAGGGTTCCCCCCTCCTCCTGCTTTCTTAAAGGGTCAGATTTACGGCCCAGGAAAGACACTCATCACTTCCTTGCGCTAACCTTTCAGTGCAGTCTCAGTCTGGGACAGTCACAGAATTCTGCGAAGAGGGCACATGGAAAGATGTTCCGTTCGCTGCATCAGCTTCCTATCGTTCCCTCCACAGATAAAAAGTAATACGCCAAACTGACAACGAGGAAGTATTACAAGAAGTGTTTCAAAAGCTGTCCTTCCAACCTTGCCAGAGTTAGGTCACTAACATCCATGCTTTTAGAGACAGAAAGACATCAGGTTCTTTCAGTACTACAATATAAATAAGTTGCTTCTCGAGCAACAGAATTAAAAACACCTGGTTTCCTACAGACTCAATTTTTTCTTTTGTCATCTTGCTTCCTCCTGTGTACTTTAAAAGCAGCTTTAGCTCTCCGATTTTGCCTGCACCCAAAGGAGACAGCATGTCCCCCAGCTAATCGGAGAGCCGTGTGCTCTGTGATATTTGTGTCAGCCAGTGCTATCAAGCCACAATAAACAATGAACTGCATCTCTCTCAGAGAGAACTTGCAGGGCTGTCTCCTACTCGGCTCCAATTCTTATGAAATTGCAATTACAATTATTTTTGACATTTCTTCCTCTTTTCAAGCCTGGATAAAATTGGCCAGAGGCTTGGAAGTTGCCAGGAAAGAAGGAACAATTGTACTAACTTTGATTCCCTACCACTGTTCAGTGTTTCTTGCAATCGTAATCATTTACGCCATTACTTTCAAATTTGGCTAAAGCCAATGCCAAAAATACATGTGCACCCATAGATCTCTTCCAGCTCTGGAGAGACAAAATGATGTTGAGAGACAGTTTGATTACAGTCAAGTACAAAGCCATAATTTCTTGGTCATGATTTCTTGGTCTTCTGAGTCTTGGCACCATCCCTAGAGAAAATTCTTTCCATGAAAAAGATGGAGGGCCTTTTCTATATGCATCAAAAAAAGAAGCTTCTCAGAAAGCTGGTAACATACCGACTCTGACAGGATCCAGGACAAAACTAATTATGGCAGGAAACTACATTAGAAAACAGAGAATTCAATTCTACCACAACATTAGGACTTCAGAGGAGAAGAAAACTGGCAACCACCAGCAGCAATCTACAGTTGCATGCTGAAAAATTATCTGCTAATGTCAAAGTCTTAATATTGAAAGGAAACTTCCAAAATTGCCAATATTGTCAAGTAAAAAAGCTTATATTGGCAGCATGATCTGATAGCAGAATGCAAAGTACGAGGTAGAATTCAAAGGAAGGAGACACTCTTTCCAAAACAGGTGGTGAAGCTGAAGAAACCTCACTCTCCTAAGGCTTCCTTCTGAAGATACTGAAATGGAAAGCAACTGAAGAGAAGTGTGAAGTAGGGTGAAAAAAAAAAAAAAAATGTGACAACAGCAGCATGATTCTAAATATACCTCAAAGTTATCTGGCATCAGCATCAGTTTATTGTAGAAATTTGCTCTGTTCTATGCTACATGGAAGAGCCTTGCTGCTGAATTTCCCACACAAGCAGTCCAGTTTCCTTCCCAGTACTGCCTTCAAAGCTCTTTTTGTAACAGGAAGAAGAGTGGAGAAGTCCAAAAAATCCTTTGCTGCCCAGCCAAGCAAGAGTTAAGGAGTAAACAGATTACCCAGGAGGTTTCAGTGCAACCAGCATAACGTCAATCCCAGGCAAAATAATTATTTTAATCCTGTATCAACTTTTCCAAGTAAAGTGAGAAAGTAGAAATAACATCAGTTGTTGAGACTGTTCTGGAAAATAAGGTTCCAAATAAATCGCTGCCATTTCTGAGAAGAGTTCTTAGGTGCTTTTGGATAGGGGGAGCGAGGGAGGATTAAATTACTGCCTCTGCTGATAAAGTAAACATGTAAACATCAGACTCAGAATTCTTTGGAGCCTTTAACTTGCCACCAAACTACATTTCTAAAAAATGTATCTCTGGGAAACAGCAAAACTGTCTGGATTAAGAACCAGCCAGCCAATTGAATTTTAAAAAGTAGCTGTCAGAAGAAGAATCAGTACTGAATAGGACCGTTTTGTGTCAACAGAACAGTCATGCATATAAGACTATTCAGCATTTTAATTGATGACCTAGAAATAAATATAAAACCACTGATGAAAAACTTTCTGTAAGAGCAGAGTATAAACAGTGAGATCAGCACTGTCAGGGTTATCTGAATGACTCGGTAAGGCTGATCTATTCAAATGCTGTTTAGATACAACCAAATGGTTAATTGCACTAGTAACAAGCAACTGTAGCACAAAGGGAACACCTGCATGTCTAACTCCACAGATTCCTTCTGGATCCCTTTTTTTAAACATTGGTACCACCTCTGCCAGTTTCCAGTCCTCAACTACTGAAACTATTTTAAGCAATAGGTTACACAGCACAATTAGTGGTTCACATGTTTCATCCCTGAATTGTGTCTAAAGCCATGTCATTATCTCCTTTTATTCACTGAATTAACAGCCTCCTTTATCCTGTTTTTAACCACTCCACTTTCCTTTTAACCATTCTTAATTGTCCTTTGCAGGTGGGAAGAGGAAACAGCATTTCTCTGTGCCTCTAACAGGAGGTCCTTAACTAGGTTCCCTAGAGCCTATAAAGGAGCAGGTCTCTTTGCTGAGGTTCCTTGCTCTTCCACAAGCTCTCTCCTAAATCAGTTCATCTTCTTGAAACTGAAAGCAACTATAGTAGTTTTTTCTGATTATTTTTAGTTCTGCCTGCATATATTTATTTCAGTTGCTATTAAAGGGTGGCTTTTGACTTACATTTTGAACTAGAACTGAGCACTGCTAAGGATAAAAGCAATGCTGCCAGTTACACACAAGTAACTGAAACCTCCTCCCACTAAGATGTCATTCTACAATGCCTGAGTCTCCTCAGCACACTGCAGTCGGCGCCACTTACCCTGGTCACATAGTAGGTAAGACAGACCCTGGATTACTACTACTTAATCAGATACAGGTTTCAACCCTGATGCAGCTGGGGTTGGGGATTCCTTTAAACACCCAGCACCACTCAGCCACAATATAGTCTTTCACACTTATTTTCTTTGGGGACAAAATACTGGGATGCAAGAACTTGATGTAAATGAAACAGCCAGTCCTCAGAATAAAATGCTCAAATTCTGACGTGGTTATGTGATTAAAGTAATTACCCAGAAAACAGATAGCAAAAAAAATATAATTTTACTTAAGGCTAGTGGGCATTATTATACACTTTCCACTCCTCTGGACTGAGGTATTCAGCACAGAGCAGCAGCTCCGAACAAAAAGCTTGAGCTCAATTATGTAGCTTGGGTGGAATCAAGTTAAATCAACTTCCTCCATTTTAGTTAACACAAAACAGAGCTTAAGTTTAATCATCCATTCAGTACTTGCTCCAGAACATGAAACTGAGATTACCTACATTTAAACCCCCAACCAACCGGAGAAGTTTCCTGATGAGCAAAGAAAAATGGAGCTAAAAATTACTTAAGGTTGTCCACAACCATTCTCAGATGGAGATTTCATGCAATACAGGCAAAGCTTGATGATAAAAGCCTTGGTTAATAATGGGACAAAAAAAGAAATCAGATAGCAGATGGAAGGTCATGCATCATTAATGTACTTAATTGAAGAAGATATGCACCACAATTCTTTTCTCTTGAAACTACTATAATTTATAGTATAGTACGCCAATCTTGTACCTGTGTTTTAAATTCAGAACACCCTACATCTTAGTTTATTTTGAAAGCCAAATTATTTGAGTGAATTAAAGCAAAACAACAAAAACTTACCTAAAACAACCAAATGGTTACTCAATTTTATGTTGCGAATGGTCATTTGAGCAGAATTGAAGAGCTCATGATTCTAAGCACTACATTTAGCAAGGAAATACTACAGAAACAAAGGCTGTATGAGAACTAGTTACTGTATGATTAAAAAAAAAAAAAAAAAGTTAGGTGCAAATTTTGACCAACAATAGATCTGTAACATAAGATACAACACTATAGCTTTCACCTTAAGATCTCCAGTCCAGTAGCCCACAGCCCAAAGAATGTAGAGTGGAGAAGAATTAAGGACGTCACAGAAGTAATATACTTGTACACAAAGCAGTCTAACTCAGAACTTTTCTAGCTACTGTCAAATAATAAGAATGAATATTTACTGGGGGGAGTTTTTTTCCTGTTTTCTGGAGATAGGGGAAGCCACAGAAAAAAAATCAATACTTATGGGAGAATGTAGTAAGAACACAAACTTAGGGACATCAGAATAGTCAGGAGTCTTAAAAAGGATCCAGCTCTCGCTAGAGATAGCACAGTATACAAAGCTGCAAACAGGCAACCAAGGTTTGCAACACTGATGAAATGAAAGCAGTAATGAACACTTTGACCTTTGCCTCTGACCCCTGGATTCTTGACACAGTGATAAAAACACTATGTATTTTCCTTGGCAACACTCATTAAGTAAATTAGTTCACTTATCAATATTCAGAAAATTTGCCAAATTTGCCAAAAGTATCTTTGCAGAGTTACCTTCTTACATTTGCTTCTACTAGAAGACAGCGTGAAAACCTTAGTGTGTGCAGTGTAACCATATTTGTGTAAACTAACAACATAGCTGCATACCTTTAACATAAAGAGTACCAAATCCTTCCTTCTAATTGTGAGTAAAGACAAATACAGAAAACACCTCAGATTTAAAGTTGTGTGTTTTATTTAAAATCCAAGGCAGAAAATTTTAATTTCAAGTTTCACACAATACTTGGTTTCCATGGGCAAATTATGCAACTCTGCAATTGGGGTTCATCATGTAACTATTTTTTATTGTTGCTATACCATATGACCTCATTAAAATAATGAGGTTTGAACATTCGTGTCTTCAATTAGAGCTTTGTAGCTTCAAGCAGTTAAAGAACAAATGCTGCCATTAACCTAGAGCATACCCCTCAAATACGCACCAAATACATTAACAACGTTACTGAATCATGAGGTCATTGTGAAAATGTATGTCTCAGTGGATTCCATCACAAAGCAAAATCTTGAGGATTTTAATAGGATATTATTTAAGGTATAAAATTAAAATCTCTCATTAAGTTATCTCAACAGCTCATTTGATTTATCTGGCTCAAAAATATTTTAAAGGTTATTTTAGGTTAATTACATTTCACATCCTTTCATGACAGATCTGAAACCCTGTACTTCTTTCAATCCTCTATTATAAACATTTTCCCCTTGCCAGAACTTTACTGACAGCCAGTAAAGTTCACACTGACACACATTTTTGCATACTTGCACTACAGTTTCAACATGACAGCATTTTATATTCATGTTGTACACAGAATCCATTTTTATTTTTTTCCCAAAATGGAAACTTGGTCACTGCAATAAACAACGAAAGCAAGAAGCACCTCCGTCAGTTGTTCCTCACTACTTACTTATAAGGCACCTTAGGTAAATTGGTTTATTTCAAACACACAACAAATTTTGCTTTTGCATACTTAGCCAGCCACAACTGCTTTTCAGTGAACAAAATTTTGATCAATCCAAAATGTTGCAATACAGTAATCCTCCTCATGTATTCCCAAAAATAAACAAAGCTTTGAAAAAACAGCCCGGTAATTACTCCTAGTCCCAGTTTGTAAAGGAGAGAACTATAGATACTGACTCCAAATCAAGACTGCAAGTCTAATGGTTATTCTGATTTTATACCTCATGTTCTCACAGACCAAAGACTGTGTGGTTCCCACCTTTGAAGAGTTAAAAACTGCAGAAATACTCAGGTTAGCAATAACGATGTAGTAAAGCCCAGAAAAAAGACCGAGGCACTTCCTGCTTTGAATAACTGACTTCAGAATCTGAGCAGTACCTTTAACAGAAATCAGTAATAGGCGAGTGATGCAGGTACATTATCTATAAAGTGACTGCAGGAATAAATTATTTCATAGCTCTGTCCGAGTTTCCCAAACATTAATAAACTGAGCTTCACAGAAAGTCTGTGAGGTATGCTTTCCTCCCAGTTTTACTGATGACCAAGTGATTTAACCTCTCTATCTCGGTTTATCAAAGTTCAGATATCAGGATTGTTGTGTAAGCCTCAGGCTTTAGTACTGTTCAGTTACAAGGCTGAACTTATCTCTGCCAAGTGATAACACCTCTCCCCCTCTAGTAATCTCAAGGCAATAAGGACTGTAGATTAACTCTTCGGCAAGATTCTGAGCTACAGCTGTTCAGAGGAGAAGCATATAAACAACCGTATTCCCATTTTCCTCAAAGCAGTAAAATAAGCAATCACTGAGTCTCTAGAGCTGTAACTGTTTGGCTGGGAAGATGCACTGCATGGCTTGGATAAACCAAAATAACACAGTATAGTAAAACACACCAAACAACAAAATAGCTGCCAAACACAGGGGATTACACTACTAATTTCTAGAGCATTTCCAATGCTTTTGTTAGTCACAAACTTGAGGGCTTTTTATAGATAACTTAAAGCTCAAAACAGTTTGTATTTCTGGAATAAAGTAGCTTGAAACTCAGGCAACCAAACTATCTCATGCTTGAAAACTGACCTTCTTATTACCTACCACATCCTAGGAAATAGTTACCAGATGCAGAAAGCAGCTATATTAAAATACTAAATGTGGGCAACTCATGCTGCCTATGGTAATACCTACCAAATATATATATATTATATATATATATGTAAGAAAACTTTTGAATATTTTAGATTTCTCAAGTTTGTTTGCTTTTACTGTCTACATCAGTATATTCTTATACAAAGGCCAAAAGGAATCACAGAACACACTTATGGAACAAAGCATCATTCCAGTGACAATGTATATTCAAAGGCTGTCTGAATAACTCTTTGTATTGTCTTAAGTTGCTCACACCTCCCCAAGAAAAAAAATGAAAAAAAAAAAATAAAAAAAGCTAATTTTCCATGCACACTACAGCAGTTTCTCACTTTACACCTACAATAGTACTGCTGTCGGGAGCAGAACTGACTGCATGTGCCAAAAATCAATTCAACATATTCATAGACAAAAAGTAACACACAGCATCTGAAGATAATGAGAACTGCAATCATTCAAACTGACAGTCTAGTGCCTAACAATTATCACATGGCAAGTTTTATGAATTCATATTTCCTATGATGACAAGCCTCAGGTTACACAGAAGGGTGTTCAGATTTTCTTTCCAGGATGAAAACCTCCTTTGAGCCAATGAGTCCACTCCAAAATGAAATTCACTTAACTGGAGCTAAAAAAATGCTGACCTGAAAAGACTGAAAAGACTTCATAGCAAGATGCTGACTCTGTTCAAGTACAATGCACTATTTATTAAGCATAACTTTGGCACAGAATTTGTCGCAATTATTTGCTGTTCTTTATTCAGGTACACATTATTTAGAATGAAATTTCATTGTGAAACTCCTAACAGGACTGTATCAGTTTTGAATGCCACTGTGAAGCGTATGTTCCTGAATTTATCATGAAAATACGCACAATTATAGCATATGCATTTTATTTTTCCCACCAGAGATGCCTTAAAGCTGGGACAAAGGTAAATGTCTGCAAGCACTTTAGGCACTGCCTAGTGCTCAGAATTTTGCTCAGAATACTCAAGAATGTTCAAAGAAGCTCTTCTGCAATTTGCTTATAATGGCATTTACTCCTCTGCAAAAGGCCTGATTCTCCCCTTCTCCTCATTATCAGATCTTTGTCCTCATTTTCAAGTCTTATCACTCAGCCCATGCCAGTATGTCCAACCCTCCACCCAGAATTCACTCCCCACCTCTCCCTCAAATCCAGTCCCTTCAAGAAAACACAAGTCTGGACAGTGCTTTAGTTCTTCAGGCAACACTTACCTTCTATCTCATCTCCTCAGAGCCACATCTTCCAAAATCCATAATTTACCCAAACTCACAAAGATTTGCTCACAGACTTCACAGCATAAGCAATTGTAATTTTTTTATTAGTAGGCATCACGTTATCTTAATCTGAAAATCCATTTACTTCCCATCTTAGGCTATTACTTCTATTTTAAAATACAATTTCCATGACTTCAACAGTAAGAAATTTCATTCATATAACCATAGTCCTCTTCTATCTTCTACTTTTCTAACAATATGAGACTTGTACAGTCAAGTATTAAAAGTTCTTTACATGCTAGAACAAGTATACGGTCTTCATGAGCTGTAACTTTAATTATTTTTGATTATTTAAATATTTTTGATTATTTTTCAGTTAAAAATATTTTCAAATGTGTTCAGAAACTTTTAAACAGTCAACACCTTACCTCCTAAAACAAACAAAAAATAAGGTTATCTATAACAAAACATTTCAGAAAAAGAGCAGCTGTGTGTTTCAGAACACACAAATGTAAATGAAGTTTTCTCATCAGACTCAAATGTCTGCTCTGTAATAAGTAGGCAATCAATCAGCAGGGGGTAGCTCTACTCACAACCGGCATTAATGACTTGTCCCCCAACTACTGCTGTATTTTTCAGTAAAAAGACAAAGATTACATCTAATTCTTTGCAAGGAGGTAGAAGTCTAAGCTCTGTGCGCTCACATCACTGTGACATTCATATCAAGCAGAAAGCTAGAGTTCAGTGGAAGACCAGCTTTGCAAGCTAATGCTTAATTTGCTAATCAGATACCTGCAAGTCACCACAAACTCCATTCCTTCCAAGGACTCATCACTGTGAAATTAGTGAATAAACCTAAACAATACACAGTGAGTCTGTTAAAGCACTGCAAACTAAGTAGGAGACCCAGATATAGAATTTCCTTTCATAACTAATAGGGTTTTGGAAGCAGAATATTAAAAAATGGAACTTCTAACTACACTGCATTTCAGCTGGATTTTTCAATTGTTAATTTCTGTAGCGAATTTGCAAACAACACAGTGTTAATGTCTCCTTCTAGCTGAAGTATACAGGAAAACATCTCGCTCTTCTTAGGTTGGCCCTGTAGCAATGGTGTCATTTTGTGTTGAAAATGCAATTTGCTATGCTTAGATGAAACCGCCAGTACTTCAGCACCACCTAGCAGGTCATAGACCAAAACACAGTTAGGCAACACAGCTTTTTACTCCCCAAAAAAATGCAAAAAACAACGATTGATATAATTACCGCCAAAAAAAAAAAAAAAAAAAAAAAAAAAAAAAAATTAAAAAATAACTTATTTTCTTCTTTACTATCCTAATCATCAACTTTCTGTTACCAGAAAACCACTGCTGCAAGCCATGGTACATTAAAATATGAAGCTAATTCATACTCCAGCTAAAAAAGAAGCCAGATAATTATCAAGTGGTTACTGTAGAACACAATCACACAAATAGCATTCTTGTGCTGCAAAATCACAAACAATTACCAGGATCTCTGAAAACCTTTTACTAAGAGTTACTTAGATCTTAGGGTTAAATTATTTCTCTCACTTGCTATGTGCCCACCAGCAGATGGCAGAACAGCACCACAAATTCCTCACCAGGCTTTACAGACGTCAGCAATTGGTTTTATCCTTAAAACGAGTATAAAGGGAATTACCTAAATTATGTCACTACAAACCCAAACCTGTAGCCGACTAGCTACAGTGAATATTCTTTCCTAAAAAGCACACCTCAACTTGAACATCAAAACTAATATGCCACAGTGTACTGTCTCAGTTACCAGGTTTCCAGCACAGGCTCCCTTCCCTGCCCCAAGGATGACCATTTGCCCCGTTCTGCTCAGAATTACCCAATCCACACAGCTTTGGGTAACTGAACGGTCAGCATAGATGAGGCTGAATGAGGGCTGTCACTGGCTCAGTGTAATTCAATGCAGGAAGTTCTTCAGTGTGTTAGTAATTTCAAGGCCTTGCATCTGAGACTTTCTGTCTTCCGGATTGTTATTCAAAATCTGAGAGGTTTTGTTGTGTGGTGTTTTTTTAACTACTTCTTATAGAACAAGACCAGAGAAAGGCAAACTTTCTGACACACTCTACAATATGATTGTCTCATTTTAACCATTACCTTGCAAAGTGAATGTAAAACCATAAGTCATTTGAAATTATTCTCTGAACAGGAGACTGACTCTGGAAGGAAATCTTAGAAGTCTGGCATCAGGATTAACAGCATCAACAGCTTAGTCACCAGACTTCATCTCTGAAGATGAAAAAATGACCCAGACCATATATTGTGTGGTACAGAATACAAGGAAGAAAGTTTATGTCAACAAGAGACCTGCCGCTAAACTAGAATCCTCAACCTTATTTTCAAAAATGATGCTCAGTTTTCAGTTCAAGGAGTACAGGGAGCAGTTTAGAAAACTGAAGTTTGGAGGAAGGAAATGGAAAAAAAAAAAGGTTCAAAATTCCTTTCACAAAAGTATCAAATTTTCCAATGACAAGCTTCCTTCAAGTGTTTTCCCATCACCACAGTTGGCAACAGGAACATGCATGGTTTCTTATTCTTGGAACATCTCTAATTTTTCCAGGCAGTAGATAGTGAGCAATGCATGAGAGATGTAGCCCAGGAGTTGGGCTCAATGATCCTTGCAGGTCCCTTCCAACTTGGGATATTCTGTGATTCTAATTTATGGGTAGCACACTATCAGATGTTCTTTCACAAAAAGCTGGAGACAGTGCTTGAGATGTGCTATATGCGAAGGGAACACGCACACACACACTGCTCTTTCTCCACAAATGTAAATACATATTTGGCAATAGTGTGGTGCTCCAGTTGAGCAGCCTATCCTTAACAATAAAAATTAAGGGAAAATCATCCCTTGTCCACCCATACACACTCCAACCCTGGAATATTAACACTTTGCAGCACTGAAGTAAATTGCTTTTGGCAATCAAATTCACTCTTTGAGTTATGTCAGAATAACTTTTTGCAAGAAAGACCCTCCCAATCCGCCTCCTTTACAATTACAATCTTCTCAAGCTTTTTTCTTTCTAAAATTAACAAGCCCTGATGCTTTTCATGTCTTTTATTCATAAAAGAATGCATCCTTATCCCCCATCATTCTCATTGGTTGTCTTCAAAGCACAATCCAAATCCTAATTCCTTTAAGACAGGGAGTCTTCAGATAAATGAATCTCCAAACTAAGTCATGAAAGATTTTCCACGTTAATATCTTTCTGTTCCTTATATGCAGTTCTTCTATCCACCACCCCGTATTTTTTTTCCTTCATTTTTAGTACATTTGAGTCTTAAGAGCAGAAAATATAAGAGATGCCCAGAACAAAGCCTGTGTCTTTATTCCCCCCAATTACTTTTTTCGGCACCTTAAGGAATTAAATTCTTAAATATGGAATAAAAATCATAGGACACTCCTCACCAGAAGTCCATCTACTACAATCACAGACGTGATGAACCGAAGGTCATGGTATGAAGTCCTCACATATTTAGAAGACACACAGATCTGATCAACATCACAAGAGCACTCGGCATTCAGGCTATGATGGCTTCCTTTTCAAGTCAAGGATCTAGTGGCAAGTGCTACACAGGCACATTAAACCAGATTATCACACATGTAAAGAGCTGAAAGGTTCTAACAATAAATTATGCTTACGAAGTTTAGCATGTTGGAATGTCATTTCCAATTGTTGAGCTGTTGCTAATAAGTAGCCTATCAGTCTTGTTTCAGAAGCTACAAACTAATTTCTAAGGAGTTGCTACCATTAATTTATTGTTTCACTTCGTAAACAAAGTTGAAAAAAATCAATTTAAGCACAGAAAAAAAAAAAACCACACTACTGAATACCAACCAACAAAGCAATTTGGCAAAGGAAAATACACTGATACCTACAGTACCATGAAGTGGAAGCAGAAATAACGCACGTAGCTCTGAGTATTATGCCTTCCCAGTACAACACTCCCTAGCTATCCTTCTATTGTATTAGTAACAAATAATAGGAGAATTAAATGTTCTAACAATCAAGGTTGGCACGTTAAAATGACACTCTGCATTACTGAACCTACTCATCTCTTAATAGAGCTATTCTTCTAAGAAGATTAATTATACTGGCAAGAAACCCTTTGCTGTTCTAATTTGTGAAACATATTTCAATACCACAAGCATATTAGAAGAGCTGCAAACACGTAACTAGCTCTGAGATCCCAGGACTCCCTGCATTTAATTAGGTGTTCATCCTGTGACCAGCTCTTTAGTCATTGCTTTAGAAGCACATTTCATATTAAAAAAAAAAAAAAAAAAACTACGCTTAATTAACTGCAACTGCATTAACATACAGCCCACCATAAACCATACAGAGGTAGGAAAACGGCCATATACTTCAGTACCTAGCAACAACACAAAAGGACAAATACTGGATTTATAGCTGAATTTGTCTGCTTTAATTAGAAAGATGATTATTTTAAAATAAATTATTGACATTGCATTTCATATCAGAGCATTTGATAGACAGCACAAACACTGCCATGACAAACTGAAAATACATCACATTAATATGCAGCACTACCATGCAAACACGTCTGCAGCCCACTGAATTGTGCAGAGTTGTTAAACAACAAAGCAGGATTCCAAATTAAATATCTGAGAACTAGTGCTTTGGTTTAAAGCACAGCCATTTTCATTAAGCTATAAAACTTCAAGGTTTTGCCTGCCTACCACCAGGCAATAAATCTGTATTTCAATGTTTTGTTTTTTCCCTTTTTCTTCTTTTTTTTTTTTCCTTAAGTCCCCACCAGATAAGTACTTGGATGCCACATTCATGTGCCAATTTTTACTTCTATTCATATAGAGAAATTACAACCACTGCTAAGAATAAATATTTAAGACCAAAACCAATAGAAGAGTATCTACTGACAAGCACCAAACTAAGACAATACGATTAAATCAAATCAAGGTAGTAGCACATCTAAAAATGTTAAGACTTCATTGTGAAATGATGTTAACACTTCATTGTGAAATCAAAACACAAACACGTGGATTTTTTAACATCAAAGATTTTAATTTCTTTTCAAATCCTGGTGGTACCAAACTGCCAAGGATTCCCAAACAAAAGTCTAACAGGTAGCAATCTAAGGGCTACATACAAGGTACACCATCTAACTTCAGGGGTCATTGCTTCTATAAACTAGAAGCATTTGAAGGGGTCATTGCTTCTTACAATATAAGAAACATTTACCTAGTTCCTTACAGCCCTATAAGATGATGCAGTTGACACACCAAAATTTCCTCATTTCAGTAACACTTGTACAGGGACAATACTACGGAAATAGCGCAAAAAAATAAGCTTCTAGCTTTGCTTTTAGTTTACCATTTATGAACAATTTATGTTGCACGTATGAATGCTCACAAATAGCTGATAGCTGTCTTTACCTACTCTTAAACTTCTCTTCTCCTTGCACTTTAACAATTTAAAATAGTTAGAGGGAATAAGGAACATCTAAAAACAGAAGTTATGTTCCTTTTGGTTTGCAATTCCATCTATAGCCAATTGAATTTCCTTCCCAAATATAACATTCTCTTCTTAGAGAATGCTAATTCAACAGATGCAACATTCTTCAAAAATACTTTCATTTTTACTAAAACCGTTTGACAGAAACCATGCAGAACAGCAGATGTCAGTTCCAGCTTTTCAATTCCATGGACAGTTATTCCTTTCAGCTTCATCCCCCTAGCTGCTCTCTGGGGAAATAGGCCAAGGTAGCTACTCAGAAAGCTGCTTCCCAATTAAACTTGTTTCAAATGGTCAGGTTCCCATGCTCACATCTCTCTAGACTTCCAGTGATATTTTTTTCTTTCGGGAATTAGGCAGCTTAAGTAGCATAAAAAGAGCTTCCCCAAAAAATAAATAATTCTTTGTATGCACAATTTTTTCTTTCCATTTTTTTGTCAAAAAAGGGATGAATACGTTCTCCTCTTGATTCACCTCCAACCCCAAAAAATGGGCACATGAACAAAATGTGGCTTTTGGCGAGAGGGAGGAAAGAAAGCAAGGTAAAAACCATAGCACGGGACCACACCGCTCTTGATTTATAGCATGAAATCATCAAGATCATTGCCAGACTTACTCACCAAGCCAGCAGTAAGTGAAGGAGCAGATTGTCCTAGAGACTGATTTCTCATGCGGACCAGGTTTGAGGTATCTCCAGGTGGCTGCCATATTGTCTGTCCCACTCCACTGTGGACACTATTTGATAAGGGAAGTAGCTGTTTTCCTTTAAAAACAAAACCAAAATATTATCAACTTGTTTTTAAACAACTTTGCAAGTTCATAATACCATGCTGATAACAAATATTGCATAAGTAGAAAAAAGGTAATTTAAAATTTTGATTGCTTGGAACTTGTAAAAGTATATACTACCTGTGAATTCATTACCTTTTATAATTAAATATTTTTAAATTATTTACTTTCATTATTAGGTAATGGACAGATCCAAAATCTCGTAGAAATGGACTTTCATCGCTTCATACCTTTCTATAATTTGCACTGCTTAAAAAGAAAATAGCATTTGCTGCCAATTAAACAATTTATTGCCCTACTGAGAGGAAATGTTCATGTTACAAAATCCTTGAAGTATAACTTTAAAAATTCTCATGAAAAAACACTCATAATTTTACAATATTACCTCTTCTCAATAACTTAGCCAATATGACATCCCTGTTTTCCCATGCTACTGCAACATTCAGCAGCAGATTTCATTCAGCTCTGGTCAGAAAATAGTGTATGTTTAACCATTGTTTTGCTTTGAGTCAGGGATCAATATTTTCTCTTTAAGAGAAAATTCACTGGTCAGCAACATCACAGTATCCTAAAAGTGAAACATCCTGTATTTTTTCCAAGCCTTCTTTGCATCTTATTAGTACAGGTGCTGATCTCCCATGCCGCACACACAGCGAGAAGAGTAGTTCCTATCTCAACAATCTCACACCATTGTGACTTCCTGCAGGAAGTATACAATAATCATTTAAGAGGATCTTCTCAGTACATTATTTTTCTAGTCAATATAAAACTGTTTTGAAAATGACAAACAGTAAATTTCCAGAACAAGAAAGAAACAAAGTAAGCCAGATTTTGACTGTATCAGGCTTGACAGTGTCCTTTTACGTACAGTGTCATTCACAATAAAAAGAGAAGACAGTCTAGCAGTTAAAACACAAGAGAAAAAGCGTTTAAATCCTGATTCCACTATTAGCTTCCAAATTACTTCCTCTGTAACTCCAGTCAGACTCTGTAATTCAATTTCATCATCTGCAAAGTGGGAGCAAATAATACCTCTTTTCTTTAAAAATTAAGATTGTCACATTAAATTATTTCAATGTCCAAAGCTCAAAAATGAAATATGGACTGTTAATAATATATTATCCTAGACATTACATCCCACATTAAAACAGTGCAAAGCACTTATTTATATATGGAAAAGGGAAATACTAGTTCTGAAACGGTGCATGCCCTCCCCTCCTTCCCCTTCCAAGCACAGTGAACACGGTTGCATTCAACAGATTACTACATGCTCATATTCTACAACAGGAATCACAGGAGACTAAGACATTTGTTGCAATCAGTAGCAGGAAGAAGTCTGCATCTTTCATCACATATACTCAAAAGAACCCTTTTTCTCAGCAGGCTATTCTTTTGCAAATTCTTCAACTTGACCTTAGAATTAAATGTGAAATACTACATTTGTTACATAAAAGCAGCTAGAATATTTGGAAAACTGTCAATGCGATTATCCATGATTCCATGTGGGTGATGGTGGTGTGTTTCTGGTTTGTTTGTTTTGTTTTTGTACCTCGGTTATGTTAATTTTCAGTAAAAGTTAAAAGTAACGTACTAACTGTAGATTAACAGAATGAGGCAAAGTATGAGAGATGAGAAGGCTCAACTTTGGCAAGCAAATAAAGATCCAGCATATTAGTACCTTTTTCTCAGTCCCATTCAAGCTGCTTACAGCTATGGACATGATTTTTGTGGTTTGCTCATTTTCAAATTATGCGTAAATACAATGACTCTGCTTCTCTGCAGAAGTCTAGAACTACAGAAATGTACAATGCTGTATTTATCTCAGTAAAGCGCTAGCAAAGTATCCTATAATAGCAATTCAGAACATGTAATTATCTACCCATTCAAAATGCCAGTACTTGAAAGTAAGAATAACATATGATATAGTTATCAATATCTCCTTTTAGTTCCACAAAAACAGCTCACATTTAAACAAAATAGAACTTCTTTCAGGGAATCAAGAAGGCACCTACTGTGTAATCTGAATCCAGGAAGACAGTTTTCCATCAATAGTCAAATCTCAGCCATCCAGTTTGCATGCACAACCATCTATTTCATCTATAAGCATGTATTACTCAAACTGATTTGCTGCTGTCACTAAAATAAGGTGGAATTATTTTCAGGATGGAGCCTGAAGTTAAAGCCTTTTCCTACCATGCCTCAAATCCTACATATGTTCCCAATACCCGCATTTAAAATATCTATTTAAACATCTACATTTCCTTTATCCAATTGAGTTAAAATGATCTGGTTGGGGCTCTTTTCCCCTTCCTCTATCAGGTTAGAGCAGATTGAAAATCCACTAAGCAACAAATTATGGAGGACATTATCATTTCAGACACAAAATTTACAAGAATTTTATATGCAAACAGAAAAAAAATATATTTTTTAAAAAGTATAGAACTTCTCATTTTCCTGCTTCCTCTTGCTTACTTCTTCTTTTATTCTCCTCTAGTGATTAACCTACCTTAAAGAACATCCTTACTTGCATACAAAACATGAGTGAGTTTCCATTTTTCAAAAACAACCCATTTATTACAAATAAAACATTAAGACAAGGCCAACCCAAAATTAAATGTGCGTTCTTTACTGCTTATTTAATTCCATTACACCCAGCACCTGAAACATTAGTATATTTATCTTTCTCCAGATAAAGGACAGAGGGAACAAAGCTTTTTGTATTTTCACAATCATGTAAGTCAAGCCCATGCTACTGCCAAAATGAGTGGTTCCGCTCTCTTCCCCTCCCACCTGAGAATTTCAAGCCCTTCTTGTTCTTGCTCTAACATGCAAATAGTCAAACAGTCAGCCTAATTAGGGAGGAAATGGGCTGAAAGTTAACCCTACAGAAGAACAGTGGTATTCAGGCAGATCAGTTATTTCATTCTAGACTGATCATGCAGCTAGCTCTATATGGTCTAATACTGGTATCACAGAGCTTGATACAAGCTCTAAATAATTGTGCAAGCATCCCCTCGTCCACATATGAAGTGTCTGAAAAAGTGAGCTACTGAACTTAGTCCAACATATTTGACTCGTCAGTAGATTATGTTCACTCCATGGTTCTACAGTAGTCGTGAACTAAATTTTCTGATAGAGCTGAAGACTGTTCAGAAGAAAAAACTTTATATAAACTGAAAAAATGTATGTTTTTTCAAAGCAGCATTTTCATTTTGAATCACAAACAGGGGTTATTAATCCAAAAATATATGAAATGATATAAAAGTTGGGTTCCCCATAAGAATCAATATGGCAAAGTAGGCAAGCTTACAGTCAGTGATGACTTAGAAGAGGTAAGAATATATCACTGTATTGCCTGAAGTCCCACCACTCCCTTCTTTTAACTCTGCACATCAAATCTTAGCTTTTAACTTTTCACTCTGGCCAACATGCAGAATTTCATGCCAAATCCAGCTCTCTTTTTCACTCTTTTTTTTAATACCTCTGTCTGAATCTTATATAAAAACTTGTATGCCTTCCCAACAAGAGGTCGCCTCTAGTTTTAAAGAAATGTCCTATCAGTATATTTTATCCCAACTGTTATGCCAACAAGTAATACGGAGTATTTTAATAGTAATTAATTGTCATGTGGTCTTTACAAAATGGCATACCTGACAAAGAACTTGCCAAACTACCTCTGCGTAGCTTGCAGTCATCTTGACTTAGCTGACGATGGAGCTTAGTTTTCCCAGCAGATGAGAAGATGTCAGGATTGCTGAGCTTTCTGCAACGCAAGGGAGTGGACTCTGTTACTGTTTCCTGTACAAAGAAGAACAAGTAGAAATTTGTTTGTGAAACCTATTGTATCAATTTCTGAAATACACTATCTTGAAGTATAAATGTGACCTGATTATTTGTTTTTTTTGTTGTTGTTTTTTTTTATTATTATTATTAAGCAGACTACTTAAAAATATAAATCCCCCTCTTTTGTGCCACTTATCTGTGCTGAAAGCACATCTCAAGACATCAGTCAAATATTCTTCTTGAACATTATTGCTATAAGGATTACCATTAATATGAGTCAGAAAAAGGCAATTAGGCTACAGAAATTATTAGCAGTTACAGTATGTAGGTAGAGGCCGATGAAAAATCATGCTCAGCTTTGATTTAATCTATTTCCTACTAAAGCAAAGAGGATTATCTCTGGATTTCTTGAATATTGAATATTTGAATATTGAATATTTGTTCCTTCCAGTCTATGAGTAATATTCATACAAATAAACTGTTCACTTGTCTAATTGCAACCCAAATCTCCTAATATAAATTACAGTTCAGCAGCTCTACTACAAGAACATACGTATCACTATATAATAATTCATTAGGAAGAGATCATTCTTTGTGGAATGTCTTTGTTATTACTACAAACAGAATTAGACATGTATTTGTCAGAAACACTCCCACACATGTAAATTCCTTTCACAGCATACAATAAACTTTCAATCAAAATGGAAATAGGTAGAAGAACAGCGGTGAACACAACCACAGCCTTTCTGTCTTGCATTTAATTGTTCTGGAGATGTCAAAATAACTCACATTATGTGCCTGAAGAAAAAGTACAAGCATAGCTATCATATGTGGCTTTGAAGAAAATGTGACACTTTCCATTCCAGCCTCTATAGATGCACTTGGTCAAGTCTTCCCTTCTCTGCAGCTGTGCAACACGTTCTATATGTCTTAATGGATCACTCCATTTTATTTCAAATGCCTCTCATTAGCTACTTCAGGTCATGCTTATCCTTATAAAATCTAATCTGAGGAAGAAAATAAGCTGCAAAGAACAATTTCCCTGCATGATACATCACCACATAGCTTAGCAGTTTTAAATCACGTCTTTTAAGTCATGTTTAAATCAAAAAATTCATCTATCATTAGTGGCTTTTAATTAAGATTTGCAGATTGCAATCAAAATCAATTTCTGAGGTCATTAATTCAAACCTATTCAGTCTACAGAGTTATGCCTCAAACTGTCAAATCCAGACCAAGACTGCACACTAAAAGCTTCAAGAATTTTTGTGGAAAAAGGGAAAAAAAGGCATGAGTAAAGTGGTTTTACATGAAAAAGAAAACTGAATGCATACTTGAAATTGTATCCTCACTTAGCTCTGACTCACTCATTCTTGACCCTTCTTAAACCCCATCTCTTTTTGGCACCTCATAACAGTAAGTAACTTGCTATTTGTTTGAGGAGCAGGAATGCTTTGCTCTACATTTGCTTCAGGGTGAACATTTCATAGGTTGAGAAGTACTGCTCTAAAACAATTTGTTCCTCCACTTACAGTTAGCCATTCACACCTGCCACACCAACTAAACCAAATCAAGAACGAGACCTGGGTAACTTAAAAGTAGACCAGCTCACTCATCCAGTTCATCACACAGCTGCAAGCAGTTGTGTTGGTGCAAGACAGGGGAGAGAAACAAAAACAGTTGACCTGGGGTAAGCTGAGTGACCTGAAAACTGCTTTAATCATACCTTCAGGTTCTTCACGTCTTGAAGCAGAGATACTCACATTTTCATCTGCCTCTGAACTTTTCCACAAAGGTACTGAACACCTTCGTGTGCAGCAGCCTATACTTCTATTTTTTCTGTCATTTTGAGAGCTGAAAAGACATCTACGTTCATACTATCACACTTTCTGGTTGTACTTAAGAGTAAGCTAAGTAATTTTAAATTGCAACATTAGCAGTCCGCTAGCACATCTCTGAAAGCTGCAGAGGCCCGAGGGAAAAGAGAAAAGTCTTTGCTGTTTCTATTTGGGATGGCAGAAAGTGGTTGCACGCACATACATGTCTGTAAATAGATAAATACACAACTCTTTTAATATGACCTGTCCTAAATGCCTGTAACTTCTAAAAACTGTCAGGTTTTTCCCAATTATGACAATCAGAAACTAATGTATACCCACACCCACAAAAAACAAGGGCATTCTAACTTACAAGCAGGTTAGTTAAAATCTCACCCAGCCTACCCCCTCACAGTCAAAGTTAGGCTTCAGTTCCACCAAATATTCCCAGCATTCTACAATATCTAGCTATTTTACTGAACCTAGTCACATCCCTGGTGATGGCCCTACAAACAAGATGCTCCTGGTCTCCTCAGTCCATGTGCTGTGCACTGTTAAATAAATCCTTAGAAGTGACAACTTTTTAAGCACCCTCACCCTGCACAGGCCACTATCCTGCCTTCACCACCACAGGAAGGGGAAGCACAGTCCTGCTTGTAAGGCTGATGCAGCAACTGTTGTTGCTCTCCTGCCAAGTCCAGCTGCATTGGGATGGTTGGAGGAAGAATGCAGCCAGAAGACACGTGGCAGCCAGCAACAGGAGCAAGGGACCCTGCCCATCACTGCCCAAATACTCCCCACACCCAGAATACAGAATACACCCCTCTCCTAAGCTGGGGCTCCAGGACACCTCCTCTGCACCCCGTTCCTCCCACCCAGTATAAACAGCAGAAAAGAGGATTTGGGGAAAAAAAACGTGGGAAAGAGCACCAGGGATATACAGCTATATGGAATTTCCTCAGCTTTTGCTTTTACTTCACTTTTATAAACATCTCACACATCTTGATGATGGCTTAGTGTGACATCCTTAGTTTGAAAGGTATACCTTACAACGTTACTTGATTTATTGGACATTTGTTAATTTAACTCCAAGTCAACTATTAATTTAACATTCAAATCAACAAAAGGAACAAGAAATCAGCACCTGCAAGAATAGAGGACTTTGTTTGTTTCAGGAAGAAAAGCAGGTATTACTTCGTCTGCAAAAGATTTCAGCAGAACAATACTGTACAAAAACAATCCTAGGATTATTGCATTAGCAGGGCAAATTGAAATTTTCAGATGAACATGAAGAAGTGTACCCTGACCAGAGATTCTGTTTGTTCACGGTTTGCCGGGGGTGCACGCTCCCACACAACACCCCCATCTTTCTCAGTGAACTTCAACTAAAAAAGAACATTCATTCATTCACAGCACCAAAGTAAGGAAAGGCTGTAAAAAACAGAAATTAAAGAACTGTAAGAGAAGTCCTTTTAAAAGTAATTTATGTATTTTACATCTTTTTTTCACCCAATATATAGACACGTGCATACCCCTACAGCACCAAGGAAGTGCTTACTTCCCTACCCTTCCCCTTCCCCCTCTACACAGAGTCTCTTCTTATTGGTAATAATAATTACAAGTTCTTATCATTCCTTTTTGAGTTGCAGTACACAAACGTTTAACATTTGATAATATCCAAATCAAAAGCGCCCCACTGAAGGAGCACACGGAGCACCTACTTCTACTACAATACCCGTTCAGGCACGACATCCTACCTAGGCACACCTTACAGCCCGAGGTGACACCAGTGGCACCTGCAACCCCCCAGGATGCCATTCCACACACATTTCTCCAGCAGCCCCCCCAGCTTAAGCAACTCCTCCCCACCAGATGCTCATACTACAAAGACAGGAAAGGAACAGTGGAAAGGAAGCAGCTTCCCACACTCAGTAATGAACCTAGGCTGTCTTCTACAGCAGAAAGGCTTTGCACATACTACCTACAGAAAATTCTTCGTAAGCCCTTCTTTGTTAAGCACATTAAGCACTTGGGCAATATTCAGAAGACTACAGAACTGGTGAATGGTTTGAAGAAAGGGATCCCAATTGCACTCGGCAGGTTTATATAGCTGTCAAACTCACTTTTCAAATAATAATAAAAAAATCCAGAGCCCTGCTCTCAGACAGCATATTAATATTTTAAAAATGCAGAACTACAACATGGCCAGTTTAAAACTTCATTTTTTAAGAGTTATGCATATATTGGGTCAGCAAAACAATGAAGAGGGGAAGTATTAACTTCACAACAATAGAGTTGTCTTTCATAAGACCAGAATGTCTCACTTATCCATCAAAATCCAGCCTTGGTATTGCAGTTCATAGATGAAATAGAGAGAAATACTAGTGTTATATGAACAGTCTTAATACAACCAAGGGAAAACCAGAACACCACAGGAAGAGATTTTTCCTTGTCCTTGTCCCAGTGCAAGATGCAATACACATGAAGGACAAAGATTTTACACAACGTTTCAAATCCATGAGTAAGGAAAACTCTTTGCAGTGACGGAGCATAATTTTGCTTACAAGCTTTCAAATTACAAGCCAAACCACCAAAGTCAGTGGCTGAAGAACTCATTATATAGCACAGGCTGCCAGAATTCTAAGGGTACAACTTCTACTTTTGAAAAGAAAAAAAAATCTTGTAGCTTTAAAAATAAAAGCGTTAGCAAGCTCCTAGGAGAAACACTGCTCACATAGTGTGGAAAAGACTACAGGCATCTCTCCTTCAAATTCTTTTCAAAGGTGATTTAAAAAAAAAAAAAAAAAAAAAAAAAAAAAAAAAAAGCATTAATTTACTCTGCCATTGGGGCTTTTGCCAGAATCAAAATATCACACTTACACAGCCTGCAGAACTCTTCAAAACTTAGAACTTGAGATAAGAGCATCACACAAGCAGACCTTGATCTGCTAGGCTGAGATTATTCCTACCAGTCCCTTCCAAGGTATACAAAAATTAACACAAAACAGTAGAATATGAAGAAGAACAGAAATTGGTGTTCTTCAGCAGTGAGGAGCTCTGCCTTTTTCAGCTCAGTCACTTAGCACACTTGCACAGAAAACCAGTTAAAACAATTGGGGCACTGGGGTTATTGCACTCAGCAAGGAGAATCAGACAGATTGTGGCAGGAGCTATAGACAAAAGACAAGAAAGCAAATGGTCTTTCTGATGGGTAAGATTACACTACCATGCTGTGCTAACGTTCTGATTTGGTAATTTCAGAATATAACTACAAAGAACTTGCTCCATCATCTTTTCCCTTCCTTTGCACTGCTTCTAAAACCATTCAAGCAAGAAAAAGCATATACAGCACCGCAATGATTTTCAGCAACCTAATTTAATTGCCTTTAAAAAAAAAAAAAAAAAAAAAACAGTAGCACAGCACAGATCCTTAACCTACAAACGGCATGTGAATGTTGCAAGTGTGGATGCATGTGAAGGTAGTGATTTCTTGAACTGCTAGGCGTAAGGAAATTAACCAATGAGAATGCAAATTGACTGTAATTTGAAACTTTCTGATTTTTTTTAATGTAAACAATTCTTACTGCTTAATTTCTTCTTTATGTTTTAATCCAGTACTGTTTGTCCTTTAAAAGAAAAAAAGCCTATTGTTTCAGGATTGTGAGCATATATCTAAGCATTTATTTCTCTTCTTATCCTTTCTTCCCTATGTAATACGTATACATACCCTTAACAAAAGATAAATCTGATTCTGCCATTAGATTTACCCTACTGTACGTTAAAACACACCAGGAAAGAAAATTAGAGCCTAGAAAACAGACTACAAGGCAAATATCTTAGTAGCACTTAAAGCAATGTAAGTATCATATTTATGCTTTAGTATTTAGCCCTGAAATTCACCTTAACTTTGTAGCCTTAGTGAGTAGGTAGGAAGGGGACCAACCGTTTATCAAGAAGCTGAGGTGAGCCCAAACGTGACAAAAAGTGTAGGTTGAATATGAACTTGCAACTAAGACGCTTCTTAACTGCATCTGCTTAACTCATGTACTTGCCAGCAGCATGCTCAAGTGTCGGAGACAGCAGAACCAAGGAAAATTAAATTAAATCAACATAGCCTCTTAGAGGCTATAATATATTGATTTATTACATCAACAAGATAGAAAAGCTTTACAGAATATATTATATTATATTAAAATGTCTGCATTTTAAGGGAAAAAAAAATAACTTTACAAGTATTTTCCTCTTTAATAATTTGAAGAGCCTTGCAATAAATCTTAACATTTCCAAAAGTAAATATATAAATTTTATTTACTGTTGGTTTGAAGTTTCCAACTGACTTGAAAGCTAAGCGTTATTGCCACAATGATGTTTTCAATACAGTTATATACAGTTATACAGTGTAACACAGATTTAACATATTGCAAATATCTATAGGTTCCTGTATACACTCATCTGCATTTATAATGCAGATTACAGAAAAGTAACAGGCAAAACAAACTGTAATCCTTCTGTAAAATAAAATAAAAATACAGTAGTTAAAAACAAGCAAATGCTTCTAAAAAGTATCAGAAACTGGCACTAGGAGATACACCTTCCTTATCTTGTTCCTCTGATGGCAAGATTTTTTTTCTTGTTAACTCTTCAGGAAACAACTCCAAGGCATGTTTGATTAGAACTAATGAATTAGAAGCTTCAGTGTTGTTTCACCAGGGAAGTTCAAGTTGTTAACTTTGTAGCCAAGTGTTCCCAGCTGCAGGAATGCATTAAAAAGCTTGTTAAAAAGCAAAAGTAAATATTTACAACTATGTACGATATTACACTCTTTTTGAGGCTCATCAAGATGCAGAATCATTTTACTCCTAACAGAACCAACCACAGCCTAGAAGACAGGGTAAATTGGGATTAAACTGTTTCAGCTTGAATGTTTGGTCCTTGTATGAAAATATAAATAGCACCACAATGGTTTACTCAAAGTATTTGATCCTACACATTTGATTTAGGATCTCCCTAATAAGAGGAAAAAGCATAGTGTGATTCTTGAGTTCAGCTTGTAAATGCCTAAAGCGGAGAAGAATTCCACCCAGGAAAGAAAGAGCAACAGACCCTCTAATTAAAGGCTGTGTCAACCTTCTCAGAACTTAAAGAAATCACTATCAAGAGTGCTTTATATAAAGGCTCAAAACCCCACTGCATGCTCACTAGCTATACTGAAAACAAAACCAGTCTGAACAAAGACAGTGAACATTAAAGGCTTCCTCCTCACCTCAACCATCCCTTTACCATTAGTATTCAAATATGAATGTTTCAAACATAAAAGGTTCCAGTTGTACAGAGAAGGGAAATTAACTCCTGGCCTGATAAACACATGAAGAACTCCGTGGTCCATCATCTCTGCATTATAATCCCATCTGCTCTAAAGATTAAAAGAGATATGACAAAAAAAGTGATTTGTACTAAAATGTGGTGTTATAATACATCAATTTTGTCTTCTTTATGAAGGCTTTCTTCCACTAAATTCAGAGGATGTGCCATGCATGTGATGTGTCCCAACACTACTGACTTGTAAGTAACCTTTATTAAATACAACCAATTCTCAAAACAAAATCATCTAGAATTTTCTAAGGCTAAGGTACAAATAAAATATATTAAAAAATAAAATACTAGCTGAAATTAAGTTTGACAAATGAACAACAGTGCACAAAACGTGCATGCTATATAAAAATGGCTTATTTACAAGTGCAGAGTTCCAATCTTGTTTTGAAAAATACACTTTCCAACGAAACAAAATGTTAGAAGCTGTGTGAAGTACAGTCTCAAACAGAACTCTCTGTAGGTCCTATTTGAGATATAGCCCTTAAAAAATATCCCAAGGCCAAGGGGGCTAGAAGAGAAAAATCCATAACCAACCGCTGTTCCAAGACTTGTTTGAAAGGAAGCTGCCTACAAAGAAAAAAAAAAAAAAAAAAAGGTCACTCATGAACTCATGAAACAAGTTTTGGCAGGGAACAGTCAGATGACAAAGGGACTTTTCTAATTAGATATCCAATAACTACAGAGAGGTGTGCAACAATTTTAAGATGTGATCTTAATTTATAAGCTCATTTAAATAGTGCAAACTGCACAGGAAAAAAGCATAGAAACAAAAAAGCACTACTGGAATCTCTTTAACCAAACTACATTTTTTGCCCAGGATGCTTTAATATTTTATACTGCAGCTATCACCCAAATAGTAGTAGCAGTGGAACCATTAGATACCACTAATTTAATGTAATTAAATTATTAATGACCACTAATGAGAGTCACTATTTGCAACAGGAAAAAAAAATAAATACTCGCTTTTGTCTGTAAAAATGAGAGTGCCGATCCCTTGGCAACAGTATTTTTTGTCTCTGCAAACCATCTGGAATCTTCTCACTTCCTTCCACAGATGAGGAGCACGCCAATGCACAGCAAAATAATAAGCACTATGCAGTTTTCCTGAGAATAATTTTTCCCTGAAAATCAACAGCATATATACACACATGGTATG
>NC_048900.1:22072593-22355540 GCF_011077185.1 Oxyura jamaicensis | reverse complement strand
TTTTTTTTTTTTTTTTTTTTTTGTGTGTGTGTGTGTGTGTTTTTTTGTTAGGTTTTTTTTTTGGTTTTTTTTTTTTGGACAAGCCATGTATTTCTTCGCTTCTGCTTGAGAACAAAAACAATGCCCAGTTGTCAGGTTTCTGCACATCAACAAGGCTCAAGCACAAACTGGAAGTCTAGAGTCAGCAGACTCCTAAGCAGAAGTGTCTGCTAAACTGGCAGAGAGCTGTGAACAGATTCTCCTCTGTCCTAAAAACAAGGATCAATGCAAGGGCCAAAGAACACCCAAATAATTATATATTGTATATTCAGTTACATATAATAACTGAATGCATAATTTAACTTTTATGGTTAACTATTTTTGCCATCATGGTGACACTGCACTGGTCCACTATAAGTCATTTGATTTGTTCAACACACAAACAGAGAAAAAGGCTACCTGTAGGTCACTGCCACCAGCTACATCTCAATGTTTAAATGCCTAAATGCCTTTGGTCACTGCATTAACTTTGCAACTTGTTTATAGCTTCCCTCATAATAGTGACCATAATTTATTTATTTGGACACTTCACATCAGTTCTGACCACTTGGTTCAAATTTCAATAGTTAAATAGTACTCAAATAACTTATTTTGGCTTTATACTGTTAAAAATGTTTATGGTGCATTACTTGTGACAACATATAGTAAAAAACATTAGAGCAAATGTTCCTATATAGACTGTTCGTGAAGATGTGTATACTGAATCAGAAGTCAAGTTTCAAAAATTCTTGAATTTCCCACAGCTCAACATTTATCTCAGCACCCTAATCCTATCAGTGGTATCTGCTTCTGGAAATTTAAACAACTACATGGAATGCTTTAAAATTTCATCTTGCTCTTACATCTGTGAAAATCCACACTAGCCAATGTCTTCAGAAAATATTTAGTTAGGTTTTTTACTATAGGTATAATAATGAATATGTAACTATATATTATAGGTATAGCATAACAAAAAGTACAAGTATTTACTACACAATTCTAATAGCAGAAGAAAAAAAAAATGTTTATTTTGCCTGTTATTTTTCTTTTTCTTGAAAAGAAAAAATGCATTAGCCTATTTTCCACATAATGAACTACCACCAATTTCAGAGCAATTCCAAACAGCAAAAAAAAATAAAAACTTACGAGCTAGACAGCCATTTTATTATGGTATTATTATTATTGGGTTTTCAGCCATCCGCTCTCTTCCCTCACTGCAACGTAGCATGTATTTATAACAGAGTATTTTAAAATAATTTGATTGACTACTAGATTTGCGATTCATGAAACCTAAGCTTAAGTCAGACAACACACTATCACAAATACATAGCTTAGAGAAACAGCAAATAAAAAGCAACATGTTTTAAAGCAGGTTTTATAGGCAACAACACAGCTACTTCATTACAAACCAAACAAGGCCTTTGGAGCTTTTTAATACACTGAGATAACACAGAGCATCAGTTTCCTATAGCCAAAGAGTGGCACTTAGCAAGGCACCAAAAAAAAAAAAGATGTTGAATTCTCCTCAGATGAAACAGATTTTTGTACTTCCTCAAAAAAAGGCAGGTTTCTGATTGGCTACGGACTTGGTTTCTTCCTCTAACAATCAGCATTTTGATCAGGCTTCCAATAGTACTACATCACCACAAAAAGACTAATCACAGCACAACATAATTTGATGTGGGAATCAAACTGTATATGATTTGTCTACTTAACTGCTGTGGTTATTGAGGAACAAGTTTCTGATGGGTGATAAAGGTTTTTGGTTTAGTCTCATACAGCTCACTAAGTCGGCAGTCTTCACTGCTTCCTGAGCTTTGGCTACTCAGGTTCCGTGAGTAAAAATTAAAGAGTGAAAAAAAAAAAAACAACTCATACATACATAGTTTAAATAAGCACCTATCATCATACCATATAATAATTCACTGCATTTCTTAAAAGCACCAAAGCTATCTTGGCTGATGGAGCACAACAGGTAATATTTATTGCCTGAGCTGCCTATTGGGGAAAAATAAAGAACTGCCTCTTCTAGAGCCTCTTAAGAACTACCTCGTCAGGCAGGACAACACTGAAATTGTTTGCTCTGCAAGAAGACAAGTGAGCTTGCACAACAAACAAGCCAACTTCTAAGCATACAGTTAGTAACACACACCTATTCCTTCAACACAAAACACCTGGATGTTACCTGTTTTTTCAAAGCGTGCAGTCATTAATATTTCCACAGTCTTTCTGAGGCTTTTGTAGATGCCTAATCCTAGCCTTGGACATCATCTCACTTAACTTCAACTACTCTGTATCAAATACTAAGTAGCAGCAGTTTTTCCCTTCAAGCTAATAATTGTTTATGACCACAAAGAGAAGTAGTCCCACAAGAAAACCAGCCACTACTGATGAAGTCTTCTCTTGACTCCTTCACATGTATACTCTTTTGGTCAAGGAATACAAGGAACTGCTGAATTTAGAAGCAAATCATCAGCAGTATGAACATCAAGTGTGAACATATATTCTTAAGTCTCTCTGCTGTCCACTTAGCTATTCTAATACACAATATATTAATGTGGATAGTGCACAATATTTGTTCTTATTCTTCATTAGTGACAGGCAATTTAAACCTCACATGGGCAAGCTGAATCATCTGTGCTGATGATGCAATGTCTACCCACTTATCGATTACAGAAACAATTTACGCTTGTCCATTAATATGCAACTTTGAGGGACATTATGTTTTTATGGCACCAGACCAGAGAGGTGCCGTATGCCCTTTGGCTCCACTTTGCTATTATCTAACAAGCCCATAGCAGAATCAGTCCCTTTACAACATTACCTTTTGCCTCCTTTTAGATGAGTCTTTTCTTCACTTTATTTTCTTTGCTTCCAGACATTAGCATGAACACACAAGTGAACTCAGAGTGCTATGTTGCCAGCAGCTGCCATTGCTGCCTGACCAAAATACAAAAAAAATCAAAAAAAAAAAAATGGCTAGTGAAGACAGTGAGCAGGAGTGGCTGTGGCATCAACAAGAATCTGAAGAGGGTTCAAGAAGAATCAGCTGGTGGAAGGTGGTGACACGTACCTACAGAACACAGCGGGGGTTTGTTATCTGACTCTTCTCACTTCCTCAGAAAACGGGAGAACAAACAGAATCATGCATATTGCAGGGAAGAGCTCCCTCCTCCCTTGCTATGCTCTGGCTTCTTCACTACCTTTATTTTCCGACAGAGGAGTGGATAAATTCAAGAAATTAAACTCTGAGATGAGTAAGAACTCCCGCCAAGCAACCATACAAAGAAGCTGCAATCTGGTTCACCGTATTATAAGCTTTATGAGCTAGAACTTGGCATCTTCTCAGATCAAAAACAAAAAAAAAAAAACTTTTTTGTTCTCCTACTAAAATGAGAAAAAGTTCTGTAAGACAGCAAAGAAAGGAAGATGGGAAGAGGAAGTCTGAGGTCTAGAAAAAACAACCCTGAGTTTTTAATGGTAAGTCATGTCGACAGCTCATAATTTGGGAGTCTTTACCAATGTCTTCTGCAAGTATTTCCTTTAGCTTCTCTGATGAAAAAGACACAGGACAGAATTGCCCTGAAATCAACCCTAAGCAGCAGGAACATCCCAAAATTTGCAGCTAGGTGTATTTCCGTAACAAATGGTTTCTGATCTTCTAGCATTCAGCAAACACCATCCCTCCTTTGATAAGATGGGGCAACAATGTTCATAGAACATATCTGGCTATTTTTAATCTATATTTGCCTTCATGGTATTTGCAATGTGTATAATAAAAACTGCATTGCTAGTGGTATGTCCACTTGATTGTTTGCTTGCTTGGATTTTGGAAAAACTTTCACCTTCTTCACATCAGTTTCAACCCACTTTTACATTTCGATATGAAATTACAATTTAGTGTGTTGTGAGCTATTAACCACTGGGTCCATGGCTGACAGAGCAGAACAGCAGTTGCAACAGAGCCCTTAGCAGCAGCCTGAGAGACAGAGGAGTATAGAAAGCTTGGAAGCAAAGCGCCTACTGAACTCCAAAAGCTTGCTTCTTCACCTAGCAAGCAAAAGGGAAGACCCATAGCAAAAATAACCAAAGAATCCTGAACTGATAGGCAGTCTGTATAGGGTTCATCACAACAGAGGTACTGCCTCTAATAGCACTGATGGTACATAGAAGGAAAAAAAAAGAAAAAAAAAAAAGAGAGCAAAATAATTATGTTTGAAGCACAGTTTCTGATTAGGAGAAGAAAGAAAGATCTCTTCAATTTCCAGACTTGCCACACAACAGGGAAAGCATGGTAACAGCTTATTTGCAGCTGTGGAGGCAAAACAAATCTGACTAGGACTCTGGGGTTTGGCCAGTTTCTCCCTGCTGGTTACTGACTGCTTTCCAAATAAATGAACAGGATAAGAAGTCAGTGGAAAAGATCCTTTGCTGTTCCTTATTAAAAAGAAAAAAAGAAAGAGACTACATGAAAGGCGGGGGAATAAGTTTTCCAACTTATTGTTTCTAAGTAGTCTTGGACCATTTTGCACAATGTCCTGAACACAGAGAGTAGAAATATCCACATAGGCATAACGTTACAAAACTTTCTCTCCTATGACACACCCAACTGTGGTAATGCAATCCCTGAACTGTAAAAAGACAAGTATCAAAGAGTAGTTGAGAAGTAACCTCGCTTGCGATCGCAGTATTCCAAGCTGCTACCAAACTCTGCCTACTTCTGGTGCACATGCTCCAAAAACAAATAGGGGGAAAGCAAAAGAACTCTTCTTCTGTTCCAACTTAAGCTAGATTTTATATTTCAAATACTTATACATGGAAAAATTATCAGATAGTAGAGACTTTTTACTGCCTATGCTAGCACAGGCATATTCCACCACTGAAAGTTGGATGTTAGACAAAACAAGCCTTGAAATAAGATGTGGTTTAGTTTCCTAACTGCAGGAATAATTAAACATTGGCAGAGGTGACAGACACACCATGATCTAAGCTTAAGATAAGATCAATTTCTAAGAGAGATTTTTAAATTTCTCTCTCGGGAAAGTTCCATGGCCTGGGCATGTGGAGAAATCACACTTGATAGCCACAATAACCCATGTGGGCTTTGGGATCTATAAAACTACAAAGCTGCAAAGATGTGGAGAGAAAGGAATACTGCTGCTACTCTCAAAAGGTTTGTAGTGTTACAGTTCCAAATGACTGTAACAGTTAAAAGACTTGACCTTGTTCAGAGGTCAAGAAACACTTTCCTCCAATGCAGAAGTGACAAAATGTGTTTGTCTGGGGAACGCACAAGGTCTCAATTTCTTTGGTCACATCAAAATTTACAGCTGGAAATAGCCTACTGCACAGACTGCCATATACAAAGTAATCTCAGAACATAAAGCTAACCAGGAGTAAGGAGGTTTTTCATCTTTCTCTATTAGGTATGTAGCTTGCCTGCTGGCATCAACTGAACATCTCCCATACAACGAATGCAGACATAGCAGAGGAACTTCAGGCTTTAGCAACATTTCTGTCTGACTCCTGGTCAGCAGCAGCCAAGTTAAACTGCATACAAGACCAAGGGTCCATCTAACACAGAAGGCTCCCTCTACAACTCGCAGTCCCTCTATCAGCCCCTTGAATTATTTGTTCAGATTTTGCTACTGTATTCCCCTTCATCTCTTTATTATCCTACCAGGCCACATAAAGTCATGGAATCTACTCATAAATCTCCTGGCCATGGTCATCCAGAGTACGAGAAGGAAGCTTGACAGAAGTGAAGGTGGAGCACTGACAAGCACGGGATCTGCTTCTGTTCCCTTATCCCCGCATATGTCCAAGCCAAGCACCCACCAGCTCCCTGGATACATTTAGACAGCAGTGCACACTCTTTGTGGATACTCAGTACTCAGCATCCTTGATTTTTATTCTTGCAATGCTCAACCTCTACCCTTCTATACTCTCCACAATACTTCAGCTTTCCTCACATCTGTTTATCTTCCCCCTGCTTTCAGAGGAAGACAGGATTTAGTTTTGTTAGGGAGAGGCTAACACCCACTCCTCCTGGAAATAAAACATACAAACAGCGACAGTCATTCCCAAGTAAAAGTCAAGTAAAAGGAGGCATCGTGTGCTTGCTCTGTTCTAAAGTTCTCCCAGACTCTAGTTAATTGCAGCTCAGTTTTCCTCAGTAGGATGCAGTCTACCTATTTAGTGATCTTCACTACACCCTTCCCCCAGCACTTGAAATCTGAATGCTTTTTGCATCCATAATTTCCATTGGCAAACAAAAAATCATATGCCCATCACTATTTGCATGAAGATCCACCTCTTTTTTTTTTTTTTACAAAAAAAAAAAAAACCTCTGACTAGCTTAATACTAGTGGAAGCATTCAGCTGCTGCATGCTACCTACGCTCTACGTACCAACCATGATCTTGTACACCTTCATCATAAGCCCCTCAGTTCCTATCTTCTAGACACTGAAGACTCCCTTATGAGAACTTTCACCTTTGATTTCTACCTGAAGTAGAAAACAACAACAAAAGAAACACTGACAAACACTGACTACAGTTCACAGATGATCTTTGACAATAAATATCACAGTGTCTCAAAGTAATTATGTAGGCATCATATAGAAGCAATTTAATGCTTGTAATATGCCTCTGGATGGAGGTGACTGTCATCATTCTTAAACAACATTAACTTTTACTTCAACTTTCTATTCTTCTATATAGTCAGTAAACATATGATGAGTATGCTGATACAGCCCACTTGCATTTCTGTAGTCTTTGACAAAAATGCCTTCAACGCAATGAAACAAAACTGTCATTGGATAGTAAGGACAATTCAACTACGAATTGACTGATCAACAGATAAAAAATAAGAGGCTGGAACAACTAGCCTTCTTCACAAAAAAGAAGGATCGCCAGTGGAACTCCACAAGGATCTGTTTCAGGTTCAATACCTTCAGCATTTTAAAGCAAGATCTAGCAAAGAAGCTTAACGTTTACAAGACAAAGTTTGCTGACAATGCTTAGTTTTCAAGGTTGCAAAAGTGATGGCCAAAGATCTGAAGATGACCTTAATGATAATGTTTGAGTAGGCTGTAAAATAGCAGGTAAGATTAAACATAGATAAATACAGTTAAGCAAATAAAAAAAATTACACTAAATTTATGTACACAGTGAGAAACTCTGAACCAGCTATTACCACTTAAAGGAGTGTTTGTGGAGTTATAATAATTCCTCAAAAGTGCCCACTCAATAGTCAAAGATTGTCAACATAAAGAAAAAAAAAAAGTACAGACAGAAGATTAAAGAATAAAACCCAACAAACTATATAAATGTACAGGGTGTTATATGCTGAAATACTGTATCAGTCCTGGTTATTGTTCCCCAACCCTGCTCCTCTGATCATCATCGTCTCCAAGAAGGAACAGACCTGCAAAAGATGCAGAGTACACAGGACAATGACAAGGACAGTCACCTCTTTCTAGAACTCCTCTGGAAACAAGGGACTAGTAAGTAAGAGTTATCAAGCCATAAGCTACACAGAAGAACGTGGATTCTTTTTTTCCACTGCCTCTTCCAATACAAGAACTAAACAAGGGATGAAACAAACAGGTAGAAAGTTGGAAAACAAACAAAAAGGGGATGGTTTTTCCCCACACAAGTTGTGCCTAAGCTATACAACACTCAGCCAGCGGATGTTGTGGATGCTACAAGTATACATGGCTTCAACTACTGATTGGACAAATTCATAGAAGAAGAAACCCACTGGGGGCACTAAAAACAAGTATCACCTCCAGTTCCGGAAATCAGAGAGCCACAAATTACTGGAGGCTAGGAAAGGTATTTCCTCAACATACGCTATGCTCTTCTCTAAGCATCTGCTTTTGGCAGCTCAGAAAGGCACGTTACTGGGCTAGCGGGATCGGTAGCGTGACCAAGTACGGTCATGTTAATGTTCTTATATAACACCTAAAAAGAAGTGAAAACATTAATTGTATGTACAAGTCAAATCTATAAGCACAGCACATTAAAGGATCAGATTTTCAAAGGCCCAAAGGTCAGTACAGCGATTAACTACCATGGTCACAGTCTGATAAGTACTTTTTCCAACACTAGAGTAGCTTAGTCTTCCCCAGCCACAAACTTGTGAAACTGTATGGCAAACAAACTGTGAAATCTGAATTTAATCCCCAGCAGTTCCCTGCAGCTGTGCACACTGTTGCATTGGTCCTGGCTCCAGACAAGAGCTACTTAAAACAGAAGCGGCCCCCAAAGGAAAGATTTGTCAAGTTGCATCAGTGGAAAGAGTATCAAGCTTTCTTGAGCATCTCCAAAGGCCCTTTCCACCACCCCCTGCACTAGCAGCTCCTGACCTTTAAAGAAATACTGAATTATTGAGATTAAAGACAGATTCTGTGAGAGGGATCATTTGCTCTGTTTATTGAAGTTACCCAACATGTCTACTTATTCCCAGTTGTTTGCTGCATTTACAAAACTTCTACCACTTCAAATGGAAGACCAAAGGGAGAGGGGCTGAGACGTTCTCCTTCGAAGCTTGGGGTTTCTTGCACAGATCAAGTAGAAGGTTTCCAAGTTTTAGCTGCTCATCTCCTCAAAGGCTACATCCCACCAAATACTTGACAGCACAGAGATCTTGTTCCTGCAAGTCATATTGGTATGAAGGTTTAGTCAGAGTACCTGAACTAAAAACACACTGCCAGCATCTCCCATTTAAAAGGCTTGTGAATCTCAAATATTGGTGTTTCTGAATTTGCAGCCCTGTTTTGCAATAATAATGTTGTTCTGATGCAGCTCCCTGAGAGGTCGATACAACATGATACAGTACATAGCACATTCTGTATCCATGGTTTGTAACAAGTCTGGTTAACAAGTACCAAGAATAGAAGCAATTTCCTCCAATTTCCATGTCAATATACCATACACACGGTGTCATAACAGTACAGCAAGCACCTTGCTGTTGCCTACAAGAGTTCTACCAGCCGCTATTTTAATGGGCAGTTTAGAAGAGAAACGGTCACCTCTTCTGTTTTTAAGGCTTTTATTTTGGCCTGAATAAGCACATCAGCGTTCTTCAGTTATTTCAGAAAGCAATAAGCATCAGAGGCAGCAGCACCTCTGCCCTCTTAAGTACCTGGTTTTATAAGGCACTAGTGAATAATATTAAATGGAAAAAAAAAATCACTACACTAGATGTCCCTTCTTCCAGATCCCAGTCCAAGAAAGTCTATATTCAAGACACCCACCAGTCAAAACTAAAATGCAAGTCCACTATGACTGAAGGCAGTGTCTGGTTTCCAAGACTCCCAACAGCATTTTTTCTTCTGGAAGGTCAGGACAGGTTCTGAGCTCAGCAAGACTGCATACATCCCTGGGGCTTCTAGAGCAGCCTGACATTTGAATACTTCTCCCAGCTAGCAGATCCCTGATAACCAGTTAAATCCAGAGGAAGGCTCACAGTTTAACTAAAAAATAAAATTTTCCAATAAAACTAAGCAAGTATTCATGTTTCTGACCTAGAACTCAACAATGGTCATTTCTGTTCTGAAATAAAGTTTCTCAAAGTATCCACCTTTCCCACCCTTCCCCATTTAAATACACCCAAGTACAACTTTCACATAGCTAGCAGTGGGAGAACAAGCATCAACAAATGCTGGTCTCTGAGTTACAGAGACCAGTAAGTTAGGAAAGTTGTCCTGTACAACAGTTACTAATATATAATCTTCCCAAGTCTTTGCAGTAATTTCAAATGAACCAACGGCAGTTAGTATTATTTCCAGCGCTTACGTTCATAGTGCTGTATAGACATGAAGTCACCTTCATGCGCATAATGCAGCTCTTCCGGAATAACCTAAGAAATTGTTTTAAAAAGCTACAGAGTAAACCTGAGCATCCGAAATAATGATGCAAACTTAAGACACCTTTTTGACAGGGAATGTCAAAGAACAGTTCTTCTCTTCGCTCCTAAAAATGGCAAAACAAAGCAATGAATTACTGCATCGTGGGAATCCTTATACTTGTGATGCTTTCTTCTCAAAAAAAAAAAAAAAAAAAAAAAAGGCATTGGTTGTCACCTGCATTTTTAAACTGCTAAGTCTCATCTCACATTTTCTTTCATCTAAAACGAGGAATATCAAAATGTATCCAAAAGAAAGCTTAAGATCTAGTGGGTCTCTCATCCCTGCAATCTTAAGTAGCAACCAGGAGATCCTTTTCTGCAGGGGTGAAAGATGTGAGTGTATGCACTGAACATAAATGCTCTTATTTTTAATAAGCATATGTATTTTTAATAGCTACAAAATTTAGACTTCCCAAATAAATCACTTCTTGTGTTAAGAATGAAGACAAAAACGCTAAAACATGTGTCACAAATAGTGTTACGCTGAGGAGTGACCTGCGGGAGGTTCCCAGGAAGGGTTCCGCACTAACAGCAGCCAGCACATAACACCAGCTAGATGTCACCGCATCCTCCCTCCCTCCATCAGCACGCAGGCAGGACTCCGGGCACGGGAAGCCTCGGGGCAGCCCCCCACCACTTCCTCCGCCTGCCTGACAGCCCCCAGCCAGCCGGCGAGCGCCAGCTTCACCCTTTTTCCCCCTCCCCGGGCCGAGGAAACGCGCTCCACGTGGAGAGATGCCGGCAGGACGCCGTCCCCACGGAGAGCTCAGCCTGCCCTCAGCCCTCAGCACCTCGACCCCCGGCCTCAGCCCCACCCCCGGCCCCCAGCCCCCCTCGTTGCCATGCCAACGCCCCCCCCGCCGTTACCCTGTCCGGCGCCCCCGCGGCCTCCGGCTCCTTCCTGCCGCCCCCCAGCAGGGTGGCTCTGCGCTCCGCCGCGCTGGCGGCCACCGCCCGGCCGCCTTCCCTCCGCGGCGGCGGAGGAGGAGGAGGAGGAGGCGCCGCCGCTTTGTCCCCCCGGGAGCGGCCCTTCCTCATCGCGGCGGCGCCTTCTCCTCAGCGGCGGCTGCGGCGCGGCTCGGGCCCCATGGAGAGTCACGGAGAGCCGGGGCGGCGCCGCCGCCACCGCCGCCACCACCGCCGCCGCCACCACCTGCGTGCGGGGCGGAGGGACATGCCCGGCCCCCGGCCGCCTGTCACGGAGCGCGGGCGCAGCGGCTGCCGCGGCGCCGCCCCCCCCCCCGGCGGCCACCTCCTCCTCCTCCTCCTCCGCCTCCTCACGGCCCGCCCGCCGCCGCCTATCGCGAGAGCAGCTCCCTCAGAGCGGGAACAGGCGCGAGATCTGGGTGGGGGGGTGGGAAGGGGACGAGCGCGAGACTCGGCCACGAGGGGCGGGCGGGAAGGTGCGAGGCGGGAAAGGCGCGCGGGCCCCTGAGAGGAGCCCCGGGGGTCGCTGCGCAGGGGCTGGTGCCTGGGATAATAAAGACATTTAGAAACATGGATCCATTCCGGGTGGAAAAGACCTCCAAAAGCATCTGGTCCAACCATTCCACCGTTACCCCTACTAACCCATGTCCCTAAGCACCACGTCCAACCTCTCCTTAGACATCCCAGGGACGGTGATGCCACCACCTCCTGTTTACTCATGGGCAACGCCATCTCCATCGAGTCCCTCCATGCACTTTTTAGTTGGAATGAGATCACATCAAGGAGCAGATTAAGGTGTAATTCACTGTCTCCTCAGTAGAGGAAGACAAACCTACAGATTCATTACCTGAAGGAGTAATCAGAGCATGTATCATCTTGTGTTTCATCTCTGTAATTCACACCCTTGCTGCATTTTTGCCTTTGCAAATCATTTCCTGGGGGTGTAAGTTACCAGTTTCTGCATCCATTTTTCACAAAATAACTTCAGAGTTGCCTTTTTCCTGACTACATAAGAGAGAAACTTTGCCACTACTGCAGGAATATATATATATATATATATATATATATATATATATATATATATCTGTTTAGCAAGACGAAAAGATTCATACATCCTTCAAGCAGAAAGTCTGATTTTATAAATTATTTATTAATTTTGTACAAGCAAAGACAACAAAACTACCCTTTTAAATGATTTATTGATGTACATGAGTGGGAGCATTTTAAAATAATTATTGAGAAAATTTAAATTATTGCTGAAAACCATTTGAGGATGCTGGATTAGTCACAGAGATCTTTTTCGATTATAATTGTATATGAGGGAGATGGACAATCATGTGGAATTTCCCAGCTGGGAATCCTGCCCTAAGTAAATGTAAATAATGCAAATTTATGGAATCTTGGCATCCGCGATAATGTCAGTCTATTAGGATGGCACAGTGCCTCGTCATAATTTGGCTGGATCTTTTCCCTGTTGCAACAGAGATGCCAATTAGTTATGTGTTGGTTGTGGCCTGTGGGCCACCTTGCACTGGCTCACACCTGTTCTCTTCATGTGCCAAAAAAAGAATTCAGAGGAAGAAAAGTCGCAATGAGAATTTGAATAACGCAACCTGCCTTTGAAACATATTTAAAACAAATCTTCACTTGTGACTTTTAGACAGAATTATAAATAATTGCCTTCTGGTCTTGTATTTTTCTCAAAACAATTTTAAAATATGTTTTATCATCCTGGATCAAAAAGCCACTTGGGGTTTGATAGGACATTTTGCTTGTAAAAGATTGTGTTCAGTTTGCTTTGGGATTATTTACTTCTCAGTTTAATCCCTGTTTAGTATGTTGGACTCAAGGTATCTTTTCAATATTTTTGAAACAAAAGAACTGAGGTTTCATGTTGAATGAGTAGGAAAAATACTCATTGTACCGATTTTCTCATATTTTTTCAATTTAAACTCTTCACTGAAGATGGCCTGAATCTGCAGACCAAGCTGATTGACCTGACGTTTCTTTTCCATATGAGCTTTGTTTGAACTTTCTTCTTCCAACTTTGGGTAAAACTTTGAGGCTTAGCAGGGAAAAAGGTAAGGATGAATGAGGCAGAGCATGGTGCGTACCCACCTGTGCACACACTTTTTGTCTCCAGCGATACTTCATCACATACAAAAAGATAGAAGAGTAATTAATGAAGGCTTATGAAGGGGCTGATTCTTCACATTATCCAGACTGTCTAACATAGAGCAAAAGCAGGGGACCACAGAGAGCCAGCGTGGCTTACTTACAGATACTCACCTAATTAAATCTGTTTCTCTCTGCAGCTCCAGATTCTTCCTTGCCCTGGCTTCCACCTTCTTTTTCAACCATACAAAGAATGTCTGAACATGATTTTCCAATTCAGAAGGTAGCTGGAACAGTGCTATCCAGGAAGAATTCCCTTATGTTCTCCCCTTGCTGGTTTAAAGGGACTTTGCTATGACAGAACACAAAATCCAGTCCAGCTTATTTCCTAATATTTTCAGAAAGGACAGAAATCTATCTGGAGCAATTTTATGACTGCTGAGCACACTGCTCCAGTAGTAATTCCTGGAGCTGGAGTAGAAATACGCAGTTTGCAGCTGCAAGTTTAAAACCTCTTTATTCCAAACAGAAAATGCAAAATAGTAGTGTTGTTAGGGTGCTGCTGAGCAAGAGAATTTCCTCTGCAAAATGAAATACTTTACCCGATCATTTGGATTCCTGTTAAAGTGAATTCCAATGTTTAGCAAAACCAGTGCAGCACAACAGCCAGCTGATCACCGATTTTCACTGTTTCCAAGGCAGAACTGCATCACTAATGCCACCAAACGAGTATATTGTTAACGCCTGTCATATGTCATTCTCCTCACGCAATATCCATAATCTTCACTCTCAGTATTTCTGCTCTGTGTGAGATGGAGGAAATGGCTTTAGCTGTTCTGCATGTTAAGCTGTCACGCACCTTCTGTTAGTGACCCAGTTCTAATGGTATTCACAGTGAAGTTTTGGTCTTTACGCTGGAATACTAATGTTTGGCAATTGGCAATATGCTGCCAGCCCTGAAGACAGCACAGTACTGTGGGATATGTTGTACTATACCTGCGCAGAATGTCTGTAATGACAAGTAATTATGCAGGATGCCTGTCGTCAACGTGACTCCTGGCTATTTCCTTAGCTTCACCTCTGTGACAACATTCTTTTTTCAAGATTCACTAGGAAAACAGCATGATACAACTACATACCAGTGGTGAGCAAACCAAAGAAATTAGGATAAAAAAATGTAGTTATGTAGACCGCAGGAAGAGTAAGAGTTGCTAGGAAAAGGTTTGACGAAGGCTAATCAGTCTTTATAGAATGATGCCCCACTTTGTTCAGCAAAAAGCAAGACACCAGTGCCAGCTCTGCCAGACTAGCCAAGCAATACATGCTGCCTGCACAGCTCAGAACTGCAGCCAGAGTACAGCTCCCCACCACTAACCCCAAACTCCAGGAAAATGGTTAAAAATATAGGATTTTCCAAAATAATGCAGGAGATTTTTTAAGTACAGAACTTTGACACACTCTAGTCAAAATTTATTCATGATCTGGATCTAGTGAAGTCTGCTATTTGAGAAGTTCTGCGTTAGACTTTTGTGTAATTAATAATTCTCATAATTACATGCAGACTGTTTTTACAGGAAAGATAAACACTCATAAGGCAGAAGCTATTCTGCCTAGAAGCTTAGTTCAGTCCCTGAACTAAGGAAGAGTAGGAAGGAATTTCTTACAGGCAGGCTATTCCATAAGATTATATCATATATATTGTGTCTTTACTGGAAACTAATACTATTATTCAGTCCCTGAGACTGACTAATGCAGTAAACCAACTGACAACCTGGTCCAGGATGGCAATTGCTGGATCTATATATAGAAGAAGTTGGGTCATAACACAATATGATTTCCTTTCCAATTGTTATTTTCCTTCTTTATATACTGTGAAGGACATTTATCCTTGTTTACAGTGATGCAGTATGTCATAGTGACAGCTTTGCACTGCTGTAACCTTGTTCTAGATACCACATTTACATCAGGTAAGGAGCTAGAAGATGTAAATACACAAAACCTGTGAGATTTAGGGAGAGCTCAGTGCAGTAGCTAAGTTAACAGCACTTCTTAGCAACAAAAACTCAGCAAACACATCACAGCTTTAAGGAGACGGATAGAGTCCAGTGAATACACTGCCTTTGCAGTCGGCTTGGACTTGATTGTACAGCAATTGCCACAGTGGAGCTGTTACCCCTAGGGCTAACAGAATACAAATTCCATATGTGTATAAATATGTATATTTGTGCGTATTTCTAGAAGGTCCAGAGAAGGAAGCACGTGGGGAACAGAGAGATGCTGGCCAGCAGAAGTAGCATCAGATCCTATCTGTCGTCACCTTCTCTTTGGGCACCCAAAGAAAGATGAGTTTTAAGGAGGGCTGGAGGAGGATGACACAAGGTGATACGGCTGTTTATAGAAATGCCTCCCAAATATGAGATGGCATACAAGAAAGTAAGTCATTGGAATCCAACAAGTGTGCAGTGGAGACTGGCGCTGCAACACTTCTAGGGACTTAACCTGTCTGTATTGAAAGAGAAGAGAGAGAAAGGTTGTAGATAAACTACGAAGGGATTGGAAATGAAAGAAGTTTTTGACTGATAGAGAGGAGCCATTTGAGAGATGCAGAGAGAGAGGTGGCAATGTAAAGAAACAAACTGTGAAAAAAAAAAATACCTTTTCTGGGAGTTCTGTGGTCAATTTTCTAACCAGAGATTCACCACTAGGTAATGAATGAGCAAAGCTTTCTAGAACTAATAAGGCATGCATGGGAGTCATTCCTCACAGAAGTCAGCAGAGACGCTACAATGACCTCAGCTGTGTCCTACTTAAAACTCATCCCTGCTCTGATGCTAACAGGAAAAGCTCAGCAATGATTAATCTGGTGGTTTCCTGCCATCGCCTTTAATATGCTGACCAGTATGAGCTCACTGTTACCTTGTGTTTGCATTGTTTCCTTTATAGACCTGTCGGCTCTAAATTTTGATTACAAGGTGTGAAATGTACCAATGAAGAAAAAACAGAACACTCACACAATGGGGCTCAGAGGCTGGCAGTTCTGACTTAAAGTACTGCCAGTCCTACCCGGCACCGTTCGTCTCTCTCATTGTGATATACCGCCCTTTCCCTCACAGCAACACAACTGTTTCTACAGCTGTGCTATAAACTGGACTGGGAAATTGATTTGGCTAGGAACACTGGAGGCGGGGAATTGCTGGATTTTGATTTTTTTTTCTGGATCAGTTCCCCCATCTGCTTGGGAGCACAACCCTATCTGGGTTGTGCCAGCACAGTGAAGGGAATGGGGCAGCACAGGGTGAAGGTACAAAAGGGGGCTGTGGGACGTGGCCATCCATCACCCAGTATTGGCACCAAGTATTTCCAAACGCTACGTCACAACTTTACTCAGGGACATCTATTATTACCTCTTTACACTCATAATTACAAACACTTATAATTAAGTGTAAATTTAAAAAATAGTATTCATACTCTTCTGAAAAGAAATACATCATAAGTAATTGCAGACAATTCAATCAAATAGTAACAGTCTAAACCAGGGACAAGATTGCGATTGGTGAATTCTGGAGTGTAGGTCAAGCTGGACCCGCATTTTCTTTGTCACTTGTGAGAGCCCACATCACAGCACACAGTCAGTCAGTAGCTATCCTAGCCAGAGCCTACTCTTTGTTAAAAAAAAAAAAAAAAAAAAAAAAGCAATAATTGCTAGTGGTTCAAGGAACCTCACAGTAACAGACGAGCAGAACATGAAAGGCAAATGAAAGACTAGGGTAAAGGAAGAGCATTCAGTTAGGCTTTCAAGAGGTTCTCTCAGCTCAGCAATAAGGTAAAATAAGAAGGTTTTTGTCCCCTTTAATTTTGAAAAAAATCTAACATGGGGCTTAAAGTAACATTTTTATAATGATGATTTTGTTGTTTGGGTTGTGATTGGTTTTTAAGCCTACTATTCACTGAAATCTCTACTTTTTTTTGCCTTTTTTCTTCCCCCACTGACTCACTCTCTTGGTTACATAAAATTACTGGTGCTTTTGTCATTTCTGTGCTCTTTTGGAGAACTAGCACAACAACATTTGTGTACTCAAAACAAGGCAAGTAAACCTTACTTCATGCCATAATACAATATTTACACAGGCAAAATAAAAGGAGAAATACTGGCCCCACTGAAGTGAACAGAAACAAGTTGCACCTTGAATTCAGCAGCGTTAAGATTTGACCTCAGCTTTTTGTTTCAAGCCAGGAGTGCCAGACTGAGTCCATCTGGAGTGTCTCCTTTGGCATTCAGCTTGACTTGTGACATGATGCGTTCAGCAAAGAGTTGTGAATATGAACCCACAGTTCTGAAGTCTAACAAAATAAAAGTCAATAATGTACACTTAACTGGTCAGCAAATAATATGCGACTTATTGCAACTTTAAGTGCAGTTCTGCAAAGGAGCTTCAGGAATGACATTAAATTAGATAACAACCTGTGTTCCTCATTACATTTCTTGTTGCAGTTAATGAGAAAAACACTTCCATCTTCTGAGCGTGCAGGCTCATACTGAGATATGAGGAACAAGCAGATTAATTTCATTAACACCCACTGCAATCTATAATAAATTTGTAACAGGCCAAATACTCTCCTTTTTGCTCCTGAAACTCCATCTCACTCCAGACCCTGTGTTGTTGCACTTTCAGGATGCCAAAGAGGGAAACAGATCTGGCAATTGTCACAGGATGGATGTGCAAACAATTTTCCCCTTAACCACATAAAACTTTGCAGAGTTAAAAAGAATATAAAACCGTAAAAGCTTACTTCAGTCACTAAAGAGATCTGACTCACTAAAAAGGAATTGCTCTGTTGAGTTAGGAGACGTCAATTGACATACTTACTAAATTGATAGCCAGAAGCCAGGAAGATAGCAGCTAGCTAGAGTTGCTTTATTTCTTATACTTTTTTAACCTAATGGCCCACAAGGCTCTTGCCAGAAGAAATTTACTCAGGTAGATGGCTCCTGAGCCCTTGCATAGCAGTGTTGTGATTTTGGAATAGATACATACTTCTACTAGTGTCACAGGCCGTTACCAATCAGATCACCAGCTGATAATGGAATAATAATAATTTAATGTAGTATTGCCAGAATTACTGTCTGTAGCGACATCTTTAACATCATACATGCTTTAACTCTATATAGAAACTTTGAAAAGATTAATAAAAGTTCACAGGGCAATATTATTAACATTAAAATTAAATGGTAATAGAAATAACCCATTCAAGTATGGGAAGGTGTAAGAAATTCACTTTATCAAATCTCTTAGTATAATGCATCACAGAAAACTACCCAGAGCGTACTTTAAGAAAAAAAGAATCAAGATTCTTTTCTCAGGTGATGGAGATGTATAGCTGAGATCTCTAAAAGCCCCTGAGCCTGAGCCTGCTTACATGAATTGCTAACCAAACCCAAGTCTGAGAAATCACAAACATATGACAATTTTCCTTCCTGCTGCTAGAAACTCTGCCTAATCTCCCAGCAAGTGGTCCCATTTGGCTCGTATTCCAAGCCTGAAAAAGATCCCAGTTTCCTATAGTTTAATATAATTTGTATGTCAATTCTGTAAACAGAGGCATGAAAAGAAACCTCTGGCATGCTAACACCTTTACAAGTGTGCACGCATTTCAGGCAAACCACGGAGAAAGGCACAGAATATGTACTATTTCTGTGCCTTTTACCAGGCTGGTGAGTCCACCCATTCATCCCAGTGTTTAAAGTGAATGTTTATATTGCACAGCAGTCTTCATTTTGTACGAAGACACAGAACAAAATACCAAGAAGTATGTACAAGTCCTTTACGTTACAAATGAGCAAGGAGCAAGGAGCTCCTTTAGTTTCAGCCAACACAAGGTCAAGCCACTTGAGGTGAAGGCATAGGTAATAAGGTAGCAGATTTACTTCAGTTTTTTCTATAGTTACTTTATGCCTCTTTAAACTTGTCTTAGGTGAATTCATTCTTTAAACTTGTCTTAATTAAATTCATTCCAGAAAAAAAATGTTTCAACTGATCTGAAAATAGCTTTTTTAAACCAGCAGCACTTTTGCCTCACAGCACTTTTGCTAGAGCCAGAAAATAGGAATCAATGCTTACAGCTTAATAGAGATTGGTTTATTATCATACTCAGTAAGTTTGCTCAATGAGATTCATCCCACACTTCCACTGTGCCAATCTTCGCAAAAAGGTTTGTAAATACTGACCCCAGAGCATTACCGGACAAACCACTGTTGTGTTTTAAACACAGAAACAAAAGATTTTGTTTATTGAGATTTTGTGCTATTTTCCTTACACACCTAAGTAATTGCAGGGTAGTCAGTGGTGTTAGAGAAGTCAGTGAGATTTGATCAAAGTACAACTATTCGTAATCACCACATCTGCCTCCTGTGATGGTTTATGTCCAGATGCAGAATCCTCCCTGCAGAAGGCACACCTTGCAGGGACATCCAGTCAGGAATCACTATCAAAGAGACAAGCAACAGCTTCTTCCAGTGCTTGTGACCCCACCTGGAAGCTTATATATAAGGCAGGTAGAGCAAGTGGAGTGAACAGCGGCAGGTTAAAAACAGAATCTTTTGAACAAAGAGCAAGGGTCTGGGAATTAGGAGATACGGGTTTTCTTCCAGGGGCTGCAGTAAAATTACTGTGTAACCCAAAGCAAACTGCCGTATCTATAGTCAAAATTAAGCCAGTCAGGCTGAAATATGAAGTGTTGTTCGCAATGTCTCTAATTCAGTGAAATCTGTGATAAAAGCCTAATGAAGCTGGTGTAAAATGAATCTAATAATTAATAACAAATCATTGCAAAATGAGACGGGGGATAGTTGTATTTGATATACAGGAGAGCTGTTGTTTTTCTAATTCAAACCTGTGTTTGTACTTTCCTGTTTATCATGTCCACATTTGCAAGCAATAAAAGGGCATTATGTGCTGGTCATTCCATCTGCTTTTGAGATAAATCTATGTTAGCATTTCAAAGGGTCAAGGAACTCTCCAGGGCAAACAAATTCTGGAGCCCTGATGCCAGATGGTGTGTATATAAAGCGGAAAATGAGAAAAGCAATTTACTCTGTTTCTGTTCCGGGGAGAAGTGTCACCCAGAAGGACAGCAAAAGAGGTGAGAAACTACTGAGGAACTGTACAGGCAATTCCCTTCTTCTGTATCATGTTGTTTTCTTTACATCTGAAAAGTTTAGGTACATACAAGAGCTGTGGTTCTTATTCAGGCAAAACTTCCAAAAAGATACTAAGATATGTAACTAAAAAATTCGGGGTTAAACTAATAACTTGTATGAAGAATTATGCATTAAATTGCGTCGCATGTTCTAGATTTATCTGTATAACTAACTCAATATGTAGTCTTTTAGAGAAATTTTAGTCTTAGACAAAATGGCTTTTATCTTCCATTTTTGACTGAACTCTACAAGAGAGGCAGAAAATAACTGATCAGATTCTTAAGAATAAATTAGCATAGCCTCAATGAAGGTAAGGTGGAATTTATTCACCTCAGGTGCTGACCACCATCTTATAGACCACTGTTAGCTCATTTGTGGCTGTATTAAGTGTTTAATGTCCCAGTGAGCAAAAGAACTGTGCAAGTCTTAGGATTAATCAATCTTTTCTTCAAATCTAGTGAAGCAGTGGAATGTCTCTTGGAAGATAAATTCATCAGTATAAGAAATTTAAAATCATTTTATTAAATGCTGAAAATAATAATATAGTTTTATTAACAGCCTGAACTAATGCTTTTTTTTCATTGACCACAAAATGTCAAAAATATGTAGCAGAAGTTTTTAGACATGAGCAAAGGAAAGGGAGAATGAGTGTCCTAATATTTATATGTGCATCTCTGCAGAGCATATTTTTGTTGTTTGTATGTGTGGCTTTTCTTAAAGGAGACCTTTGACTTTCCCTAGAAATAAAGGACACCAGTGAAGACTTCCCTCCATATAGGAAAAGAACTGAAAAATGATACTGAGGGTTGCTGTCACCATCTTCGCTGTCATAACATCATCTACCTGCCAAAAATATGGATGTCTGGAAGGGGACACCCACAAACTGAAGCCAAGTCCTGAGCCAGATATGCATGACTGCACGCTGTATTCAGAATGTAAGAGTGGAAATGTTTTTGCTGGAGCTAGCCTGGAAGTCCAGCTCTGTACACGCTAATTGTTCTGGCCATTCCTGTAGTTTCTTAAAAACATTTAAGATTCAGTATAAGTTGCATTTGAAAAACCTCCCTCAATGGCATTTTGCTTGCATGCAAATCAAGAATAAGATTCTGGTTCTTAACAAAGTCAGCTGCAAAACTCCCACTGGCTTTATCATCTTTTAAAAAACCTGATGCAGTTTACTTTTTTTATATCTCCATCTGCTTGAAAAACTTTAAAGCAAAGTTGGCCCCCTGTCATTAAGTGTAAAATATATATATATATATTAATTTAAATGTATTTCCCTATTGATTGTACAAGTGAATTAACTGCTGTCCCTATTAAATAATTAAAAACAGCACTCTTTAATTAACTGTAGCAGATTACAATTGTGTGTAGTTTTCCACACCAATTGGAAACAGTTAAATTTCTATCATGAGCAAATTTCATATCATAAGCATGTTTAGTACATTTCTTCAGTTCTCTTTTTCTGTTTGGTAACTTTTAAAACAAGTATCCCTCAGCATATAACATCTGGCAGAATACTAGTAGACTTCATGGGGCTGCCTGAGCACCCCTTTACAAAGCAGTGTTGGTGCCAGTCCCTCTCACTTCTTGTTCACACTGCTGCTTCCAAAACCAAAAATGTAAGAGCCTGGGTGCATCTGGTTAGTACCAAGAGACTTTATCATGTTATGGACCAAAACAATTCATCTTACATTTTTAGTCTTCCAAACATAGCGTTAAAGAAAATCCTTACTGTAAGATCTTTGTTTCATTCCTAACAGCTTCCTGTTGCTATGCAAACTTCACAGAGCAATTGGCTCATTCCCCAGTAATTAAAGTAAACAACAGCTACTGGAACAGATGTGGGCAGCTCAGTAAATCGTAAGTCAGCTTTGATGTTGTCTATGTCCTGGTTCAACAGAGCTGTGCTGTGGCAGCCACACAACGAACGTTAACTCCCTGCAGATGGACTGTCCCTAGGTTGCCCTAGAGAGAATGCCACCCAGTCCCCTTCCCATCACCTCCCCTCTGTATCTGACCAACATCGACCTCTTCTTTTTCTCCTCTCACAAAGCCCATCAATCCCTAAGTACACACTGTTTGTGCAGAGGGATTTATGCCTTTTTATCAATAAAAGGTTATGCTTTTTAAAGTTTGCTTTCAGCATAGAACCAGATCGGGCATTGCAAAGCAGTCATAAACCCAGCAGGTAACAAGCACGCTGCACCTCTGTACCGCTACAACGCAACCGGCACACAGCAGCGAGTGTGAGCCCTTCTCAGCACAGGCCAGGTTCCTCTCCTTGTTGGGAAAGCTGATCAACTAGATGATTAAATCTTCCAAACAAAATTCACAAGGGGACAGAAATAAAAACTTCTGAATACTTAGAATAAAAATTCTTGTAGTCCTGTGGGTTTTGTAACCATGAAGAATGTCTTCATAATTAAGATTTTTAGTACCCTGTTAAATGTTAGAGCTGTGAAACATGGCAAGATACAGAAATGAAAGAATGAAAGTACAAAACAATTAAGCAAAAACAGATGTGCAGAAGTCACAGCTATTGCCTGCCACTCCCAAAAGAGCTGTGTTTTTAAGTAACTTCAGCTGGCTGTGGGAAAATCTAAAGATTAGTGAAACCATTAGACTACGACTTAGAAAAAAATATTGTACTATAGTTTTAAAATATTTTATTATTGCCTTGAATCATCCATGCCAGGAAAACTCAAGGCCTCGAAAGTTTATGGAAAGCGTACACAAATAGGGCTGAAATATGCATGGAAACATTTGTGCAGTCTTTAGTTGGCTGCGGTAATTGCACGGTCAGAGCCTGTACACAATGCCAAAAGAATGAGTTTGGAACCTAGCTACAAACAGGACAAAACGATACTTTTTTATGTTTTTCTCCTAATCTGTAGTATTGTATCCACATCAAAGCAGGACTAGAAAATTGAAGTTATAGCCCTGATGCTGAGAAATGTGTTTATTTGTGGCTTTTCTCACCCACCACAGCTGTGAAGATTTCACAAAGAAAATTGAGTGCTTTTACCGGTGCTCTCCACATGCTGCTCGCTGGATCCATCCCAGCTACACTGCTGCTATCCAGGCTGTTCCACTGTGTAAAAGCTTCTGTGATGACTGGTAGGTTCACCTTGTTATCAAAGCATCTTTATTTAGTTTTAATATGCCTGTGCTATTCAGGTGTCAGAAAGCACAGGTGCATGAAGCACAGACTTCCTGAGCAAGTAGCAATAACATTTTATAGTGCTGCAGCACCTTTATGGCTTTTCACTTGTTTTTCCTGTTTGTTTCTTGTTTGCCATCTCTACCTTTTCTTCTGTTAAGCTACTGCCTCCAAAACAATAACGTCACAGGCTGAATGCAGGATAGAGTCATTTTTTGTCACAGTTTAGTGACTCAGAGACAGCACCACCCTGCTCCCCATGAGGAAGAGTGATGCAGTGGCATCAGAAATGACATGACAGTGTGACGTGAGAGAGCATTCCCCACATGCACAGGCACTAAGAGCAGTGAGGGTCCGTCCACCCCTTGAAATATCTATGTCTGTGAGTTAGCATTTATGCAGTTAGTGTTTTAAGTCTAAATACTTGATCATGAAATGACACGTTTGTGTGTATAAAAATGCACTGCAAAATCATGAAAGCAGCCAGGTCATGTATATTTTAATTTTTAATATATAATTTAATTATATTTAGCTTTTTCTTTCCTTCCATCATCCCTGTCTCTAAAGTCACTTCTAAAGCTTCAATCTCAGAGGAACATGCAGCCAAATAATGCTAATAATAATAACAGTAACGAGCAAGCATAATAGCATTTAATTTTGTTTCCCAAAATAGAGCATCAGGGAATCATGTTACTTTTTGAGTGCAAGACATGTACTGGGACAATGCAGCACGCCTGTCTGTCCTTAGCCTTGGAGTAGGAGCATCATATCCAGGTGGGCTGCTGAGATTTATTCAGTGGTCCGTATCCAGCATGTATCTCTCCCTCCCTCCCTGAGATGTTCCATCATAAATAATGTCATCGTGCCTCATTCAAGTCCCAGCATCACATTCGTGTTGTGCCTACTAACTACAGTAACTTGTCTGTATGGTTAAATTGGTGTGAAGCATGGTACGAATAGCACAGACTGTGATCACACTATGGGATTGTCACTGCTGGTGTCCCTTGAAGGTAGTGAACTGTGAATGTCTGAATCACGTAGGCTGCCCTGAAAATGATGGAAAACTGTTTTCATACTTTAAAAATGTTACCAAAGAGTTCTTGGAAGCACAGAACATACAGAACACATGGTAATATACAGCCACGGTCTCTTTTGTGCAGCTCTGTAGTAAAGCTCATGCAACTTCAATATTATTGATGCATGGATCCATTTTCACTTTCATCTCCTCTCCAAGGGGAAAGTCATGCATGCAACGCAGTATTTTGGTACAATTTGTCTTTAAATATGTCTACATACGCCTTCTGCCAAGGAAGGAAACAAGAAGCATGGCTTGTAGTTGTAATGGAAGATAGTGAGAAGGTCTGGTCTATTTCTCAGCTTCCCTAGAGTTTCCTCTAGTGATGAATTTCATTTCTGTTAGGAAATTCCATGTGCCTCAGTAACAGATGCGTCATGTGCAGTCTTCCTGCCTACATTTCTGGTAACCTTCTAAACTAAATCCAGATTATTGACCTCCTAGAAGATAGAAGACTGACCTTGAATTTGCCTCAGTGCTCAGAATCTTAAACCTCAGAACTAAATATCACTGAAATGTGAATGCATTTGGATATCAAAGCATCAGAGGTGCCATTGGGCTTTAAAGCATACTAACAGGCAAAGTGATAGAACACCAGTATCTAAACCAGATGTATCCTAAGACAATATAAGTAGGATCCACATCAGTAACACACAAAATCATCAAATTATTACATTCAGTGAAAATGTAATGATGAAAGAAAATAGACCCTGTAGGTTTAGTTTGCATCCATTCAAAATCCTTTTCACAATGAACTGGTTTAAGCCAGCCTTAGTATAAATGAGATTTATACCCAAAGTGTACATGGTGGGTGAGTATTACGTCATAAAATCCTCAGTGTCCCCTGGGCATTACCAGAACATCCAGGTAAACAGCATTTTTAACTTTCATTGTTGAAAAGTACGTGTGTATGTGATCGAGAGCTGCTGCACAGGGAAAAGCAGCTAATTTGCCAGAACAGAGAGCCTCCTGGTAAAGAGTAGGCTCTGCTCAAAGTAAATACTGAACAATGATCTATTGCCCTTGCTGGCGTCACAGATGCCTGGCCTGAATCAAAAATGTAAAGATGCCCCATTACTGCGCATGCTGCTTCGTACGCCTGCCTAATGCCAATGTCAAACCCATTCCCTCACCCTGCTTAAGGCCTGAGGCTAGAGAAGAGCTTGGACAGAATTCCTACCCTTTCTGGTGATTTAAAGTACCATTTTTTTTCATGTTCTGTTCATTGGAGTCCCTTTAGCATGCTGTAGCACTGTTAGGGATGTGACCTACTTTCTCTACATGCCGCGAGTGTGCCTGCTGCATACTGTATCTCTTTGTGGCGAGAAATGTGCAGAGGACTCTGAATGAGCAGTGACTTCATTTAAAAGAAATTCATCTGACTGGCTTGAGGCCTTCTTTTTCTTCCTATTGTCTTAGAATTTCTTGCTCCCTCTAGTCCTAAAACTATTGCTTTTAAAAGAGCCTGAGGTACAAGCCATTTTCTGGTCCACCTGTGAAATGGCCCTGTGCCATTTAACAGAGAAACAGCTGATTATAAAGGAAAAAACAAACAAACAAACAAAAACTTTAATATAAAAATATCCTACCCACTGCGCATAGGTTGCTGATATGTTTGGAGAGGATCTTTTAAGTATTTATGTTCATGTTTCTCATGGGTTGTAATTAATGTTTGAAGAAACCACTCATGGATTTTTGGACAGCAGTAATCAGATTTTTCAGAAGTCATGATTTTTCATAAACTTAGCTTCCTAATTACTTCCATAGGGAAAGAAAAACCGATGAAAATAGAGTTATCCCTTGCTACCTACTTATATAACAAACCGCAGAGTCAGGCAATAATCATAATTAGGAAACATCTCATCTGACAATTCTGTAGGTAACAGTGAATAAAAATTCTTTAATAATCATGTTTTATTCAGATTCCCAAGGAAGACAGAGGTATGATATGAATACCCCAGTTCAGTAAAACTCTGAAATTTGAAAAGTACAACTGAATGTGACACTAATTAGAAAGAAGAAAACAAAGGGAAAAAAAAAAAAAAAAAAAAAAAAAAAACAGTTCTGCCCCCCCCCTAAACCCCAAGGGCCGCTCATTCTTTTCCCATACCCTATCCCCATCCATGTGCCAGGAGCACTTTTGAGAGGCCATGAAACATTCCCAGTCAGGGAACCCACGGGGCTGAAAAATACTTAGCTAAATAAAGGAAGGAAACAAAATAAGTAATTAAATAAATAAATAACAGGAAGCCCATGGGAAGGGCACAACTGCTTTCGGTGGAAGTGTTAGTATTAGGCAGCTCATAGTAGATATTGATCTACTTTGCTGAAAAGCAATGGATTTAAGTGCATGAATAAAGTGAAGGACATGCATACGTGGCTTGAAGAATCAAGGGCTAATTGTTGAAGCTGATGCTGGTATGTGGAGAGTTCATAGATGGTGATTAACAAAAAGTTTGCATTGCTGCTCAGAACTCTGGCATGTATTCAAGCAGGTAAAGTGACCAGCACTAGAGAAACAGCTGGCACTGGGGAACTGCCTCTCTCTGTCTTTCTCAGTCAGGCTACCCACATCAGCTAGCAACAAACCAAATATTCTAACAGTCTCTAATTGCAAATCCAGTCATGTCACAACCTGGTAGGATCTGCCTATTGGTATCAGATTATATTAATTTATCAAATTGCAGCCTGTATTTCCAGCAGAGCTCCTAGATCTGGCAGCAGATTCATGGATAAACACATTTGAGCACACAAGTCTCCTGCCCCAGAAACTTCAATGTGAAAATGAGAAGCAGGAATATTTTAATCCTAATGTATGGTTTCTGTGTGCACTGCAAATATACTTAAAGTCACTTCAGCCACCACAGCAATAAAAGCGCTAACAGTTAAGTTCAAATGTGCCTGTACCAGTCTACGCTCTTGTAATTAGCACTTGTACTTGAGCAACACCTGAAGTCCTGGTGCTGGCTGTGACCTAATTTTCCAGGCACTGTGCAGTGAAGGTTCTGCAGATGTACACATCCTCGCCTTTCTGCAACTGTAAATGTACTGCAAGGTCTAGTTCCTGTAATTCTGTGACTATGTGACAACCTCATATGTCACTGTAAAATATAAGGCTGCTGTCCTTGTGATATCAAAGTAGTTTTGGAAACATGACCCTGAAGATTAAAAAAGACAAACGGAAAATACATCCAAAAACATTCGTTACAAATGTTATGTTGAACAACTCTTACTTTTTGAAAGATGTGCTTCATGGTTTTGGCACTCTCAATTACTGGTGTGAATAGTATGCCTGAAGCCATTGAGACTAAATTTAAGTAGACGTTAACTGATCTGCAGGAAGTGATCCTTAGGAAAGGTAAGAGCCAAAAAGCAGAACATAAAAGAAGTGGAAGGAAGGAAGGAAATGATGTAGGATAATGGTAAATCATGAAAACTCTCACCACATAGACCAGCCAGATGCATACATTACTAGTTCCAGGCCACTTACAGGCTTTTCTTTACATGACTGCTTATGACTTAAAATTTAAAATTTTAGAACTTATACCTTACAAGTCTCTTATTTTTCCTCCTGCACTTCTAGTTTAACTTCTTTGAAAATGTTCTTAGTTTATAAGATTTTGTTGTTTCTAGTTTTACCGTCTATCAATGAGCAATCCTCATAGCAATCCTATGCCCAGGAATTATCATTCACCCTTTCCCGTATCAATTCATAAATAGGATCTTTCCCTACTTTCCTCCCAGGTGACAGTTCACTCTTAGAGTACCTGCACTATGCCACGATGCTGACAATGAGCATTCATAAACTCCTTCCCACACACTACTTTCTCACTTGGTAACATCAGCAAACTTACCCAAGCAGAAAAGAGTGTTGCTCCTCAGAATGTGAGCCCTTTACTTACATCTGTGAGTATGAAATGCAGTGGGTGAAGTGTTTATTTTTCATTGGGATTTAGTTCTTCCTGTCCAGTTCAGAGTTTATGTACATGTCAAGCTAAGGTAATGTGCACATTTCTTGCAGAACAGTTGCTGAGATGCACTGTGTGACCATATCATATTGCTAGCATAGCCCCCTAGACTTTTTGAGCTGAATCTCTATTCTACAGTTCCCTTAAAAACAGTCAGGGAAATAACTGTGTCTTCCACAATGATCTCCATGAAGGTTTGAAGCCTGCAAAGATGATTCTACATGTGTTCATAACTGGCTGACCGACTGGGAATGGAATGAAAGTGGAGAAAACCTCTGTAAGAATAAATGTATCCCATACAGTGAGGTAAGAAAACATGGTTGATTGGGGCAGAAGAAAAATGACACCGAGTTATTTTTCTGAATACGTGGGTGTAAAATGAAATATGTAACTTATTTTTACATTAGGAGTTTCAAGCTATACCTACACCATATTTTTCAAATATATACATTTTAAAGAATTTATATTTATGTAGATCTCTCATTAAATATACATACACTTAGTTAATCATCATACATATCACTTGTGATACAAGAATAAATGTTCAAGCAGTGTTTATATGTTAACCACAGTGGGGGTTGGACCATAAAAGATAAATGAACCTTGGTCATACAATAGAAAAAGACATCAAGATGCATTTTATAAGATTCCTTAGATGATGCAGGGCTTTACGTGCCCGTTTTTTTAAACTGGGATGCAAGTTCCCAAATCACTAGGAATTTTTAAGGCTTTTTTTACTTTTTAGACTTCCTTGCCTTTTTCTCTATTTTCCATTCTCATGTTCAAGTCCTTCTCCATACTCCAAATCCCTAAGTCCTTGCATTCTTCTAATTGTCTCCCTTTTATTCTCCATAGACCTGCCGTATCTCTGGTAAGGATTCTCTTTTGTGTCTGCCAGCAGCTAGACAGAGCTAACTTTGTCCTCTTTAACGCTGGAAGTTAATAAGCAGCACAGACAAGCTTTCTGGGAACTCATCCCATCTTTCTGAGAATGTTTGATAGTTAGGATAAATAATTTTATGAAGAAAAATGTATAAAAAGAGAAATTGCAAGACTTACAGGAGCAAAGTTGCCTGGAACCTGATCCACAGACTTTCAAGAGTAAGGAAGGATTTTTTTCAAGTGACTCAAGTAAGTTTAGGATCAGGGCAAGATTATACAGCTCAAAACTGCTACATTTTTTTGAATATTGTTAACAATTGAACTTCACCAAGTATATAAAAACTGTCCAAACTGAAGAAGTGAACAGAACTTAAATGCAGTGCTTAGGGACTGGTAATAAGGCTTGCAGAGATCCCACATTCATTGTTTTGAAATCTGTTCAAGTGCATGTGCTTCCAAAAGTCAGTTCAGTAACTGATATAAGTGGGAAGTCACAGTCCAGTTAGTGCAGGATTGGTGTCTGCCCTGTAGAATTGGCACTAAAAAGTAACAGTGACACTAATCAGCAGGCTCAGGAAGGTGGCCAAAAAACAAATGGGCTGCAGAAAGTTACAGCTTAATTCCCCAGATATGCTAAATCATCTGCAGTTTCAGATGAAGTGAAGGCAAAATGATAATCTCCGGAAATAATCTCCAGTCCCTGTTCAAACTGTCCCTAGTCCAGAGACAGAAGGGTTCATTCAACCTTAAATTCCCTGGTACTTATTTCTTAAAGAAAATATACCATCTGCTGGAAAAAACATGCAGCCAATCCAGAGGTCTTATCACTTGAAGCCAGATGCAGCTCTTCCTAAAATAAGTGGAACCACACCCCACATTGCCCATGTTTTTTACCAAACATAGACTTGCATGGTAAGTAAGAATAAAGATGAAGCTGCTTCAGATCAATTAAAAAAAAAAAAAAAAAACATTTCCCATATGAAAATGAGATGATATACAAACACTGGAGTAACGTGGTTTGCACCCAACTCATGGAAAAGAAAGTTACTGTTATCTGGAAGGCACAAAAGGCTCTTCGATGCCAGAGCACTGTGGACAGACCCTTGCTTTCTTTTGATGCTCTCAGCTCACACGGAGGAGCAATCAGCAGCCCTACATATGACATATGCATGTGGTTGTAAGGACTATTTGGAACAAATGATGAATATTAAGAATGTACAATGGATCGTAGCCAGTTTTAGCCTGGCTAAAGTGAAGCACGTTTTATCATTGCTCTCCCAGTGGAGTGCTTCCCAAGTGTTGTTAATGCACAGACTAGAACACTCTTCAAGAAGCTGAAGAATCAGAAGCCTTTGCAGTAATTTAGGGACATGTTTGTTAAATGGGCTGTGAGCACTGTTTTTTTGCTGCAGCATTCCAGCTATGCTCTGATCTTTACACAGTTAGGAGGAAGGCCAAAATTAAATGACTAATTTAAGTAGAAGAGCATGAATACATGTTACAGAACCTGTGGGAAATGAGAATAGGATGTAGCCATGACTCTTGCATATGGACCTAAGGAAACTCACATGACAGTGTAATATTTTAAGTGTGATTAGGTGAGAGCAGGTAGAAATCCAGAAGCTGGACAGGAACTGGAAGAAAAGGTCTCATGCTGCTTAAAAGCACAGGAATGGCTGGAAAGAAACAGCTCAGATCCAGGTGCCCTAAGAACATGAGAAGAGAACTAGATGCAGCTACCTTTCCATCTCTGACCCTGCATTGTTCCCAGCTGGCAGTACACTAACCAACCTCTGCAGTCCTCCTCCAGTAAATGGAGCATTCACAGAGCAAGCCCTTGCCAGGGCTGGAGTGAACTGAAAAGATGTATTACAGGCTAGAGATTTTGGGGCTTTTTGGAATGGATGCTCCATTATTTGTACAGGATAGATTTCTAAATCAAAAGCAGTGATTATATTTCATCTCATCTGCCTTCCTGCACAGTCCAAGTCAGCATAGTTTTGCACATGGGGAGATGAGGAGACATCTCGTAAGGAGAACTTGCAGAAAATCTGTGGAGCAGAAGCTGCAGGACTACAGATGATCAGTCCCACTTCCATACGATAGATTTAACTGTGTAATATTTAACTGTTTGTTTGCAAACAGAACACCTTCCATGCAGAAGTCTCCTGACAAAGATAGGGCACCTTCTCCTAGATTCACATTGTCAGATCTCTTTACGCACTGCTGCTGCTGATAAACCAGCACACCATCCAGAAATCACAGCACAAAGAGAAATGCTGTCACAATACTGAATCAATGTCATGTGCAAGGACTGCTTGTGCTATCACAGACAAAACATGTCTTCCTGCAGAGAGATCCTGGTGACACGGTCAAGGTGGCAAAGTGAATCAGTGACACAGTCCTGCTGCCTGGTCCCCTGTTTCAGTCATTAACGGTCTCTCTCCTTAACTCCCAAGGCTTGTGCTCCTGCCATCTACATCCTTCCACCCCCATCTTCATTCTTAGCTTTGCTTGGGAAGTATCTAAAGCTTCTTTTAGAAACATAAAAGACTGAACTTCAAAAAACACACGAGAGAAAAGCAGGCAAGATAAAGTATATATCCTGCCTGCTCTGTGCCTGGACATGATAACTCCTAAGCTAATTTTCTTTAGGCAAGCTCAACCTGGGAGGACAGAAGGTTGTCACAATGGGTGCCCGGCAAACAAAAATATCTTTGTTGTATGGCTGCATGGGTCCTGTGATGGAGAGGCCCTACAAAATGATACAGCATCAAGAACAGGATAAACTCACTTGCAGAGAGTGCAAGAAGCTGCAGTTTGCAATTTCTTGAGCCAGAAGGCCCTTTGCACCACTGGATAAAGCACAGGCAGACTGGGGGCCCACAGTTGTATGTCTTCTTTTCATCAAGCAGTTCCTGAGTTATGTCCCTTCTCTCTGTGAGGTTCTGCCTGGTCACGATGTACACTGCAGCAGGCACAGTGTGATCCCACAGAGCTGTGACTCCACTGGGCTGTCTCAAGCCTGTAAATAAAGAGATTCCAGTTTTCAAAACACTCAGTCTGGCACTTTCAGCACTACTCAGAGCCTGAGACATGTCAGAGTGCCCTGACATGCTGCAAGTCACACAGCCTCTTGTACACAGCTTTAGTCTGTCAGCCCCAGAAAGCTAGCTGGGCCAGCAGCCCCACGATGGAAACAAAGGGCTGGCTGTTCATCACATTGCACTTTGCGTAATCACTCACTCTCACAACAGGCAAATCTCTTTTGCCAGTGGTGGGACTGGATAATATTTTAAACTGATGAAGAAGTATGGCACAGAGCATGATAGTGGATGGCTGCAGACTGGTTCTTTATAATGTTGTATCAAATTTTTAAAAGTGATGTTTACCAAATTGATACTAATTGATTTAACTCAATTATTTGTGAAAGTAATTGATGCGTTTCTTACTTGACACACAGATGTATGCAAATGGAACCGACATGTGTCAGAATATGTGGGGGGAATCATTCAAGGTGAGCGAATCCTCCTGCCTCTGCTTGCAAATGAACAAGAAGGACATGATGGCAGTCAAGTATCTCCTCTCTGAAAGCTCAGAGGAAAGCTCCAGTATCAGCAGCAGTGAGGAGCATGCCTGCCAAAAGAAACTCCTGAAGTTTGAGAAAATACAGGGAGAGGAAGGGGAAGAGGCAAGATGAATGTTGGTGGATGCATGTCAGGAGGAGAGAAATCATTGTGGAGGCTGGGCTCAGGGCATCATGCCAACCTGCCTTATCCCTCACTTCCGAGAACACAATAAATCAATGGTTGGTTATATTAATCCTTCTCTGATTTTTTTGCATCTGCATCACAAAGCTCCCAGGCAAGTTAGCGCAGGTGTAATCTTGTGACTTGAACTGGAAGCCTGAAGGTAACATCAAGGGGTTGATTTTCAAAGATGAGAAACACCGGCAGCTCCTGAGGACTTAAGGTGGAACAGTAAAAACCGGAGACCTCTGGAAGGCCGTGCTAGTAATGTACTAAATCTTTAACCCAAACCCTTTGTTAGTGTAGGGACGATCACTCATGTCACAAATTCCTGTGTTCCAAATGCTGCTCAGACAAAGAAGAAGTGCTGAAGGCAGAAATAGATTGTAAGCCTGGACACGGACAACTGAAAATGTATTTATTTTGTATTAAAAAAAAAAAAAATACCACTTGCATAATGGGGGATTGTGATGTATTAGGTAAATCCCTGGATCCATACATGGCCAGTATACAGTTGGTCTGGGCTTTTACCTGAAACAAGAGCGGTACCAAAGTCTCCTACAATATGAATGTGAGCCATAATTTTGAGTGCAGTTAATCCCCTGGAACAACTACAAACAGAATGGTTTCTGACAAACAGAAGTGTCCGGCAGAACCCAATTCAGCTTTTTCCCATCAGTATTTCTGCTTGCCAGCATCACTGCTACCATCAAAGTAAAACTGCGATCTGCACCAGTCCCAGGAGAACTTATCAGGTAAAGATGAATTAAATCCTGCTTTCACTTATGCTTGCATACTTCCTCTGACATCACTGGAGAGCAGACAGGTCCATGCCATTATGTAAAGCCTTTCACTGGGGTATTAACCAGGGCAGTCATGAAAGGATTTAATTCTGAGGGTCAGATTATCACCATGTGAAAACCAGCATCCTCTCAGTGCTTGCTGTGGAGCGAGACACCTTACAACATTTAAGGATCTGGCCCACCGTTGAAACAATAACTTGGCACACCCTGTTGAACTGGGAGGATGTTAAAAATCCATCACACTCTTCACTGGGTTGTTTGTTTACTTTAGTGGTTTCACACAGCTGCAATGGTAACGCTAGACCCATGAGGTCACGCTCTGCTTCTAACCAGCTTCTCAGTATATTTAACAATGGAATAATTCCTACCAGTATTGCATTGTTTTTAGAACGATGCTTTGTCACATCTGTATTTTACGCCTACTCAGTTTGTTAGTTCTACAGTCTAAAAAGTAAGAACAAGAATTTAGCCTTCTGCAAAACTCTGCCAGCCCTTTTTCCCCTTTCACCTCATTCTTTCCTGCCCTTCTTGATTGCAGAGGCACCTGAGTCAGAGCAGAAACTTTCCTTTCTGTTTTGCTGTGCAAAATTAATTCAATAATTAATCATCCCCTTTCACTAGCATAACAACAGCTTCTTCTGTACCACCACTGCCAAAGATTTCCTTTTTATTCTGTTAAATTTAGCACAATTGTCTCTGCCTGCATCTCTGCTCTATTTTTCCCATCCCCCTTTATTCTTTGCTCTAGCTAGCTAAGTCACCCTTGAAACCATTCTCAACAAAGTTCTTCCATGCTTAGATTCAGGATGACCCATGAGACTGGCTATGCATGCTCTTGAACAGCACAGGATCCTACAGCAGCTAAGAGACCAAGACCATTTAGCTCCCTTTCAAAACTTTCCCACTGACTCATGATGTACCTTGAGCAAGACATTTAACTCTTCTGTGACCCTGGTGATTTTGCAGGGCGACTATATTTCCTATAAGCCATCTCTTTTCTAAGCCAAAAAGTCAAGACCTACCCAGTTGTCCCTAACACAGAAACTGTCTCCTGCGCTTTGGTCACTCTGATTCAGATATGTTTTGTTCAAATACAAGTTATCTTCCAGAAAGAGTTTTAGTCTTGATTCAAAACTGCAAACAAATAAGAGTGCCCAATGCACTTGACAATTTGTTTCCTCAGTGTTAAAGATTATTCCTAATTTAATATTTGTTGTGTTTCAGCTTTTTTTTTTGCTAAACCCTTTTGTATTAGAGTTCTTCAATATCCAGCACTGCTTTCCCACTCCGCAGCATATACACTTGACCAAATTGCTTCTCAGTCTTCATTCTGAACAGCTCACTCCATTCAGTTTACTTATCATTACAAGACATTCCCTCTGCCTTCAGATCATTCTTACGTTTCTTCTCTGTACCTGCTCCAGTCATGAATATAGACCCTAAATTGTACACATCAAAACTATACTCCATGGCAGCACTAAGAGTGAGCTACAAAGAGAGAACCACATCCCCGCCTCTCCAAACACTTCCCAAATTGCACAGCCCAAGCCTACAAGAGCATCATTCTGATTATTTGTATGCCTCCAGTGTCTCTGTGTTATGATTTTTTGGCATTATTCTCTTCCAGCTCCCTGATCCCAGAAGTCTGAACAGTGATCCTAACTCTCAGGTGGATTGCTTTGAACTTGGCTATACTACAAAGCCTTTGTGTGAACGGACCAATCTTCCTAAGCCACCATTTGCTCTATCTGCTGTGCACTTTCAGTATCTTACATCTCAGACAATCTCTGTGTCCCTCAGAAATGTTATCAGTGGTAATTTTAGATTTACAAAAAGGTTAGCATAAAGAGAAAAAAATAATACAAACCACTATAAAACAAACTACAAAAATATGCAGTGAAGGTTAACCAGGGAAAAGAAAGATCCAAGCTACTGACGACTGCAGACATCCCCAGCTTATGCTGACTTTATTTGGTGCCTGCTATGCATCACAGCAGAAAAGCACATGCCCTGCTTCCGGACCCACACTAGCCCAGAAAACTGAAACGTCTCTGTATTTAATGACACTACGCTCAACTAAGATCTTTATCAAAATGTCACAATGGAAGATCAAATGCTCAGTGAAACATGTTGTGAAATACGTTTCTACAGTAACCTGTTGGAACAAGTCCTACAAACTTTATCAATAAATTAACTTCCAACATGACAGTGTTGATAACAATAACAACTAGTGCCAATTATTGACTTCTCTGCTACCTGGCCATGCATCAGCTTTTCTACAGTGCTGCTTGGTGTCATGATAACCATAATACAGCTAACTGGGTCACCCTGCTTGTTCCATTTATTTAGTTTTCTTTCCTTAAATATTAGCACAATACAATGAGTCTTCTGAAATTTCACTGAAATGCCAAGAGTTATTACAGATGAGATCTCTCTGGACAAATCCATTAGAGCTCGTTAGTAGAGGTTATCTGAGCCTGCTGCTTAAAAATTATTACTGTTACTTATGATGATGAACCTCATCTTTAACTACTCGGAGACTGGACAGAACTTCATCATCCTTCTGCAATGCAAATATTTAATCCTACATTTATTTCAGTACTAGGCATTATTAACAAAACCTGCCCTCTGCATCTTGTGCCAGTGGAAGGCTTTCTTCATCAATTGTTTTCACGTTCAGTTTAGTTGTGCCAGCCACAATTTCCTGTATTGTCTCTAGAGTCCCCAGTCTATTTTAGAGTTCATAATACTCCATTGATATTGATTGCAATATAGCTTCCCTTTTAAAAAATAATAAGCATCGATAATGATGACATTTTCAACTTCTGTTGCATTTTTCATGTGCAGGTTTCACTAAGAGCATTTTATAAATATTAATTAATCTTCAAAATATACCTGAGAGGAAGATAAGTAGTGAGAAGCAAACTGAGTCACTGAGAGAGAGTCAGTAAGAAACTTATCTGATCACTGCAAGTATTGCAGAACTAGGACTAGCACGTACAAGTTCTAATTCAGAGCCTTATTTCACCCTGCAAATGAAGTTGTGCTTTGTAAGGTATTCCTTGGACTAAAGTTTTTATGTGAACATAATAAAAGAAATTTTATGAAGTAAATATCGCAAAAAAGCTCACAGTAGAACAAGCTATTAAACAAAGTATTTCCATGCAACTTGAATGATAACAAAATTATTAAAAAAATATATATCATTATGAGTTTATTTCAGACAAATAACATCAAAACAGACTAATTTCCTTTGCTGAGATACAACCAGCCTGCTAAAAAATAAAAGAAGGGTGTAGATGAGATACAGCCTTTTAAATGTTTTGATGGCATTTTTAGAACGTTCGATGTGACATCCTGATAAGGAAACAGAGAAAACCAAAGTGCAAACAAAATCAGCATAACAGAGGCACACAACTGGCTACAAATATATTAGAATATTACTGTGAGTATGTTGTCATTACATTCTTTTGCTAGGAATTGCAAAGAATCTGTTCTGATCCTAGTCCATGTTTTTATTCATGTGGACAATGAAGCAGGCATTTTGCAAGCACTTTGCAGGACAAGATTAGAGTAAAAATGACCAGAGAACTAGTCCAAGCCCCCCAAGGTGAAATTCTGTAAAGGAAAATGAAGAATGCTTGCACTGAAGAAAGGCAAATCACAGAAAAATATAATCAGGGAAATAAATGGCAAGGGAACAGCAGAACGGCCAAGGAGCTGGGATGAGTATTAGCCACCTTTACCATTTACAGTTGAAATGTTACACTGTGGAAGTTTTTATCTTTTAAGGCTTCAGTATATGCAGAACCCTGGATGTCCTGACTCACAGAGCAAGCAGATTCAGGACCTGCAGCCATCCTACTAACAGTTACTCACAGAGTTCGTGACATATCTCACATTCCACGGAGGCACTGCTTCTGGAATGACCCCACTACACGCACAGGCCGTGGAACGTGATGGGTATCAGGCAGAGTTTAACTCTATCCATCTTCTCAATGAAATCAGCTCACAAGCTCTGTCAATACAAGTGCAATACTTCCTAGGATAATTACTATATAAAATAAATAAAACTAGTGGAATTTGTGCACATTTTATGGTTATTTTCCTCCCTTTTTTTTCTGTTCAAAAGTTTTGCATAACTGGGATTCTATTTAAAATTTGTCACATGCTCTGGACAGCTCAGAGGTCTGTTGTGTGTTTGCTTTACTTTATTATCCTAGGGAACACGGTGATTTAGACAAGAAGAGTTAAGCAAAGAGTCCAAAAAGCATTAGGATTTGGATTACAATTTGAAACGTGGCCAAACTTTACTAATGGCAAGACTAAAAGTCCTATGTTCCTGAAGATTGACAATTCTCTAGCACAACTCATTTTTCCTTTTGATAAAAAAAAGACTTGCACCTTAGTTAGCAGGTCAGTGTGAAGCTGCAGGACAACTCTAGATAGACAGTGAAAAAAGAAAAAGCCAAGCTATTAAATCAATCATCTACTTCAGGTAAGTGTAAGGACACAGTGAGGATCAGACCCCAATATCAAGCACCTTCCAACACCTCCAAGAAAAGGTTGCAGAGATCCCTTCCTACTAAGATTTAACATTTCAGAGAAATGAGAGGAGGAAACTAAACTCTCCCTGCTGGACAGTTTTGCTTCCCTTTAGCTAATAAAAACATATTTCTTCTGCCTCTGTTTTGATCACCAATTGCTCTCCGAGTTTTAGTATTCTTTTGGCCTCCTTCCTTAGAAATGCAGCTCTCTGTGGAGTTTGCCTTGGTTCCCCTCTCAGACAGCTGTGGTTAATTCAATGCTCAAGCTCTTGAGTTAATTCTCTCATTAGATCACTTTCCTTCTTCATGAAATGATTATTCCCACAGGAGAAATGAGAAAGACTAAAACAATATTGTGCTAGTATCTGACACACTGCATCCAGGATGTTTACTTTAAATCAAGTTGCCTGGAATTGCTCCAGACCGATGGCTTAAACAAGAATCTTCAAACCAGTGGGGAACTAGAGCCACGCATGTTGCACAACACTCCCATTTCACTGGAATTCCTCCAAGCTTCCTGCTAGGTAAGTGTACCCAGAACACAAACCTCTCCACACAAGTAGGTCAGATGACACCATCCTTTCATTGCTAGGGCATACTTTAAGACTGAAAAGTTTTTTAGTTTTTTAGTGTTGTTTTTTTTTTGGGGGGGGGGGGTATTTTGTGTCATACACCAATCACCTTTCTACCCAACACTACTTGCGAAGGTGAATGCTGCAGCACAGGGCTGAAATACTGCCAGTGCTCCTGAAACCACAAGGCATTATCTGTGTGCTACTCACCAGGACTGTCATATTCTCTCAGGAGGCTCTTGCAGCTCGGATGTGCTCTCCAATTCTGCTGTCTGCCGGGTCACTCTGCTGGGCATGGCTGGGCATCAAAGGGCATCGCCCCATCCAACTGGGCTCCAGCACAGCCTGCTACTCTGTACCTGTGGTGCAAAGTGGATGCTCATGAGACTTTCTCAATAACCATTTTAAGAATGCTAAATCTGTCTGGACTGACAGCTGTGATATCAGGCAGTTACTTCAGCGTCACCTTTACCTGAAGCCATGTTACAGTGAGAGTAAGAAAAGCACTTAATTACTAATTCCAAAATAGACAAAAGCATTCACAAAGGCTTCTAAATATAAAAAGGAGAGGAAAGGGAAAGCATGGAGGAGAGGGGAGGTTAGAGGAGGAGAGGGGAGAAATCATTCAGCATGGCACTTCTATGAGCTTTACAATTTCTGTTAACTAATTGTTCAGCTGATAAATGGGCAGAGCCATCACCACCTTGCTGGTCATGTGAAAACTTTGGTTTCATGTAAATAATATATCCTGGGGCTACCTGTGCAGAAAGGCTAGGTTTGAAGGCCCCTCGTGCTCTCCATCTTTGATCAACTCTAGTTCAGCTCTCTACCCTGCACACAGACAAATAATTGTCAGGATTCATTAATTCTCAGAGGAAGAAAGGTAATAGCTCTTGGGCGTGGCCCAAACCTGCCACGAGAGTCTTCTCATATCTGGCTTAAGTCTGGGCAACGCGTTATTTCACTGTAAAGCACAACACCTTTTCCCACGAAGACGGGAAACATCCAGACCCTGAAGGGAAGCTTCTTCAGCCACTAAAGCTTACGTACATCTAAGCAGACAACAGGTTTGTGCAGGTATCTAATTAGAATCTAGTGCCTGTGGCTTATTAGAGGCTTTTGACTGAGAGTAGACAACATGATAACCAGTCCCATTGGGGTGATAAGGGGTTATCCACCACTCTGTCTTTCGAGAAATACCTTGAGAGTAGTCAGGGAACCTCTTCGCTTGTCCATGTTGCATGAAAGTGAACTCCAGGAGCCTCTCCCATCTTACCCTGCCAGAGGCAGCAGACTCATGCAGCAGGTGACTCCACTCCTCCACTAAAAAATCCCACATCAGCAGAGATTGCTGATCTGCATCATCACCCTGTGCCTGCAATGGCATCCAGGGTAAATGTGACACGTGGGCAAGTTTAGTCTTTAACAGAGATAAGGTATTTTAGAAGTGTAAGAAGTGTAGCTTAGTGCACTACAGATATCTCTAGTCCTCATAAACTCTTGGTGGTTCTGTACTTCTGCAACATTGGCTTCCCTGGGAGAAGTTTGAGTTCAAGTTCTCATGAAATGTAAGGAAGTGGAACAAAAATGGTTGTACCTTATGAGGGTTTTGTGACCTGGACACCAAAGCATAAAGTAAGCTTCTTTCCTTTGTAGTGAGGCTGCCCAACACCTCTCATCAGATAGGTCAAGTGTATTAAAATACTGTCAAGTACTTTAAAATACGAGTAGTAGCTACAGTGGGTAACAAAAGAACAGCTGAAAAACAGTAACTGAAAAGGCAGACTGCAACTGGCCATACCACTGAAAGATTACAACAGATGCATTGGCGCAGGGGACAAAGTCCAGATATACTCTGCAGTTTGGTACAGAAAGTTAAGAGTTCATTCCCATTGGAAACGGGGGAGGAATTTGACCTGACAAATTCTGATCGACTTGAGTGGAAAGGGATTCCCTATCACAAAACATCCCACAGGGTTTGTCATACCTGCAAATAGCCAAGGTATGAGTTTCACTTCTCCTCTGCAACAGAAAACTTTAGCAGACAACCCTCATAAGGATCACTTTGGGGATACTGCTTGAATGCTATGTCAAAATGATCCCCAAAGCTATAGGTATCATGGAGAGGCTTTTCACTGGAGGCAGAAAGGCAACATTTCAAATCAATTATCTTTTCTTGTAGGTTTTCTGAGACTAAAAGCTTTCCATCTTTATGGAGTTCGGAAAAAATAATAATAATCTTACCTAACAAAGACCTTCCTGTGACAGAGAACTGCAACACCCACACAAGTAATACCTTTTAGCCACCCATTTTTGCGGCGTGTTCAGAAAGTACCATCCTGTAGAGACAGCACCATCTGCAGGATTTGAGAGAGGGAGCACAGACACCTTACACAGCAGAACACTGCCCCGGCATCTGGAAAGGTTTTTCAGAAAAGCCTTCGGCCAGGGAAATCTGAGCAGCCACAGGACTCTGTGGGATAACGCGAGAAGGACTGCAGTCCTTCCTGGTGCTCTGGCACAGCACAGGTTTTTTGTTTTTGTTTTTGTTTTTAAGAGAAAGCCTGAGTAGCTTGTCTGTCAGATTATTCCCACTGAGGGGTCTTGGTACTGTGATGGCAGCACTTCTGTGCAAGCATGGGCAGTGGTGCACAAAGAGGAGCAGTGAGCATGCCTTTTGTGTCACCTGTCCTATATGTCAGTCAGCACTCAGCTCATTTATTGACAAATATCATGGTAGGAGTCTACTAATTTAAAATTTAAGACATTTTAACTCCACTGCAATAAATTGTCATTCTTTGGTGTGTGTTAATCAAAAGGCTCCTGGTTACACAGTATAATTTTACACTGTCAAATGTACTTTCAGACTTATTCCTGAAAATCTACAGCTTGTTTTAGGAGATGCATAATAGTATAAGGGAGCATTAGCTCCGTCTTGTATGGCTTCTATGTGGTTATAAAAAAATACGCTGAAGCAGTGCCCTCTTCAGGATGTAGAAACATCCAGCCACATTAATATAGTATAGGACAGGCCTTTGGAGCGAAATTAGCAGTCTCAGCAAAGCTATTCTGTGTCTGTAAATTTGGCGCTATGGTGTGAAATCCTAGTACTGGCTAAGTGTCTAACAGCTGACATCAGCCTGCAACTGAGCCACTGGCATTTAGGAGAATTCTAAGCCTTTTACTCACAGGCCACTTCCGATGAATAAAATGTCAGCGCAAAGAGGGGTCTGGTTTCTTTTACCAATTCATCAATGAAAGAAAATTCTCAAAGTATTTATTAGCCGAGCTCCAAATTTATGTTTCCTCATACCAGCACACATCCATCTGCGTGTGCTTGCAAAAAACTTATTTTTCTATCTAGGTCCATATTTTCTGTGAGTATTTTTTAAGGCCAGTTTGAAAGGTAATTTTACCATTCTAACGTCAAGAATGAAATGCTGATGAATGGAGAAACCAACGGTCCCCAGGGAGTATCACAGTTCAGACTCCTTCTAGAAGCACATTTAAAAGTTATTACAATGAAATGCAGAATCATGAGAAAAGCCTGAGGGGCCATGACCATTGTAACTGTAAGCAGACATGTTTTTCTTTCCCATTCTCACAATAAATAGATATGGAAGTGTTCCAAGAGGCTCTCTGATTGCTTTTTGCTTTGGCTGCATGTCACGTTGCTCGAATGGCTGTGGAAAACTCAGGAGGAATGCTTTTGTCTCTGAATCAGTGCTGGCTTTGCCAGACCCACTGACTGTGTGCATGTAACTCGGTTTGTGCTGCTCTTCCCTCAGTCAGTGCCCAGGCACGCAGTGACTCAGTGAATTACAAAAAGATGGAAGTGTGCTGTGCCTCAGGATCAGCTCTGACCCCAGGGACCCATATGGTACTTACTACAGGGCACTGTGATGAAGCATCCATGCCCGTACGAAGAGGAAGGCCCAAACACAGCAGGATGGCACACAGAAAGAAGTGTGCGGACTGGCTGTGCCTTCAGTCAGCGAGCTAAGGACGAGCACTTCCCTGGGCAGGTGCCAGCTGTGGTCTCCCCCCAGCACTGCCATGTTTTTCCCTCACAAGCACACCTTAAACTGGCTGGGAAAGACGAGCCTGAGGTAAGTATGACTGAAGTCAGTGTACATCTGCTGCTCCTCTTCAGCACTACAGGCAGCTCAAACCCCACGCAAGAAATCTTCTCAAAGAGCAGGCAACGAGTCCACGGTGCAAACAGGCTCCAGAAAGCCATATGACAGGGACAGCACAGAACCGAGGGGGCAGACAGATAGACACACCACAACGCCCGCTGAGACAGCGGAACGCCGAGCCTCACAGCCCCTCAGGGAACAGGGAGCGCCGCCGCCATTTTGCGCATGCACCGGGGCCGCCCCTCAGGGCTGCGGGCGGCGGCGCCGCCTCAGCCAGCGCCATGGCGGCCGCCGGGGCGGTGAGGAGCAGCGGGAGCAGCAGCAGCTCCTTTTGCGACCGACACGCCCGCCTGCTCCTGGCCCAGATCAACCGGCTCCGCGCCGGGCAGAGCTTCTGCGATGTGCGGCTGGAGGTGGGCCCGGAGGCGTTCGCCGTGCACCGCCTGGTGCTGGCGGCCAGCAGCCCCTACTTCGCGGCGCTGCTGGCGGGCGGCATGAAGGAGAGCGGCCGCGACGTGGTGCGCATCGCGGGCGTCGAGGCGGACATCTTCGGTACGCTGCTGGACTTCATCTACACGGGTAACGGCGGGGACGGGACGGGGTGGGACAGGGCTGCCGAGGGGACGGGGCGGCCTCCCGCCGGGGGTCGTCGCCCCCGCACGTCCCACAGCGGGGCCCCGGCGCCGTGTGCCTGCCCGCAGGGGTGGTGAGCATCGGGGAGCACAACGTGCAGGAGCTGATCGTCGCCGCGGACATGCTGCAGCTGAGCGAGGTGGTGGAGCTGTGCTGCGAGTTCCTCAAGGGGCAGATCGACCCGCTCAACTGCATCGGCCTCTTCCAGTTCGCCGAGCAGATCGCCTGCCACGACCTGCTGGAGTTCACCGAGAGCTACATCCACGCGCACTTCTTGGAGGTGCAGGGCGGCGAGGAGTTCCTGGCGCTGACGAAGGAGCAGCTGGTGAAGATCTTGCGGAGCGAGGACCTGAGCATCGAGGATGAGTACCAGGTGTTCATAGCCGCCATGCAGTGGATTTTGAAGGATCTGGGGAAAAGAAGGAAGTATGTGGTGGAAGTGCTGGAGCCTGTTCGATTCCCTCTGCTGCCAGCGCAAAGGCTCTTAAAATACATAGAAGGTAAGCGAAAAAGAGCAAGAAGGAATATCAGATGTTTGAACAACATGTGCCTTGCTTGAATACAGAGCTGTTGTATTGTGATGGATTTTGTTAGATTAATATCATGAGAAGTGAAAAGATTGACTTTATTCCAGATGAGTTGTGTCTTTTAACAAAGGAGCACAGCTTACTTTAAAAACAATGCTTTAGAAAAAGTCTTACAAAACTATACAGTCTTAATTCAGCTGCTGTTTTGAGGAGAATGCGTTAACTTTTCTACAGCTGAGTTACTGTCTATTACTTCACCATGCCTTTTCTTAATCTCCTTTTTTCCTCAAGGTATTCCAGATTTCAACCTTCGGGTGGCCCTTCAAACACTGTTGAAAGAATATTGTGAAGTCTGTAAATCTCCCAAAGAAAACAAGGTCAGCAGTTTTCTGCAAGCTTCTAAAGGTCGTCCCCGGAGGAAAGCCAGGAAGTACCTTTATGCAGTAGGTTAGAATGTGGCTGTTTGAACCTTGTAAAACAAATGATGAAGTAGTATCTCACATTACAGTACTGAAAGAGATACTGGACTATTTTCATGTAATGAGAAGATACAAAAAATAGCAATGTTATAGATTGATAGAATGATTTGGGTTAGAAGACACCTTAAAGACCATCTAGTTCCAACTCCCCTGTCGTGGGCAGGGCTTACCTGCTTTCTGTTTAGAATTAGAGCGGGATCGTTCACATTTTATGTCATTATGGCATGTTATTCAAAGCCTAGATCTACCTTTAGAAGTTACTTGCCATGGGTGGAAAGCTGTAAATCAGCAGAGGGTTTGTTCGTTGTTCCCTATTGGAAGCACATACTGGCAAATGCAATTTCATCGTGCTTGTTCTTCTGAAGTTTGAAGTTTTCTCCGTCTAGAACTTTCTGGTTCATTTGATGGGATACATGCAATTTAGAAGTTTTTACCAATGCTATAGTTTTGTATTGAAAGGGTGTTCTCTTGTTTCACCCTGTGGAAAGTAACACCATCTTAAGATGCCAAAAGCTGCTGGCTGCTCTCTGCGTTTCACTGAGGACATGAACAGTCACGTCAGTAGCGATGCAATGAAGTGTAGTAGCCCAAGTTACGTGACCTACAAGGTGACCATTGTGTGTTGAAGGAGTCGTGCAACTTGGAAAAGTCTGAATCCTGCTAACAGTAGCTAATGGCTGTTGCTGCTGTGTTTTTTGTTTGTGGTTGTTTTGTTTATGGTTTAGTTATAGGAGCATGGGATTGAGCAGGAAGCTCTCACTCAGCCGTGACCTTTCTACTTGCTTTCTAGGAGGTTACACCCGACTGCAAGGAGGACGCTGGAGTGACAGCAGAGCCCTCAGCTGTGTGGAGCGATTTGACACTTTCAGCCACTACTGGACCACAGTGTCCTCTATGCATCAGGCCCGGAGTGGGCTGGGTGTGGCGGTTGTCGGAGGAATGGTCTATGCAATTGGAGGTAACAGCTGAAACAAACACGTGCATTGGGAACCTTCATTATGCTAATAGTAGGGCCCTGGCCTGCTGTACAAAGCATTTGTCTACTTCTGAAAAGAAGCAACTGCCAAGAGAAACTTGCTGAAGAATTGGTATGCATCAGAGGCGCTGTCCTCTGTGCAGTGATTTCAGAAAGCTAAATTGATTGTGCTTATTTTAGTAGTACATGCCCTGTAGTGGCATACAGTAGATTCCTGTTTCTTAACTACAGTATCAGAATATGATTTTTGTTATCATTCTGATGGTGTTTAGGTAAGAATTTTTAGATGCAGAGGTTCATTTACTCACAGAAAGTACGCAGGAAAATCTGTCCCTTACTGACTTACTAACTTAGTAGGGATTAGTGTTGTGTGCTTTGGTTCCAGATGAGTTTATTCTTGGGAATGAGCTTTTTCTTTAAAGAAAAACTTGCAGTATTGCACGGGCATAACGTTATACAGTCTAAAATCCACTTTTCCTGACTGAATTTAGGGCCTTCAGAGACATAGGACCTCGTTTGTTATATGGGTACTGGAGAAATTGTAGATGGAGTTTTTCAAAACTGTTTTTCCTGTAAGTGGTATTGAGGAAGCTGGCAGTAGGTAATATAACTTCTACCTTTAATAACGACTGAATTAGGGTTCCTTGGTTCTCCACCATCGCTGCACTGAGTGTGCTAGTTAGGATTCCTGTTTCCTTAGTGAAACTCTTTTCCCTCATGGTATAGCAAGTCACTGGTAAGCTTGTGGACATCTTCAGATGTACAAAGAGGCGTTGAGTATTCTGCAGGCTTTGTGCACTACTAGCAATAGCATCTCTTTCCTCACTTGTAATCTAGTAGAAGCCTACAGCATGAGAAGCAATAGTACAAGACAGCCCACTTGTCTGCCTACCTGGAAAGGCTTGTTATGTACGTTTGCTCAAGGATGTGACATGTAGCTCTACCTGGCAATCATTAAAGAATGTACATGTATACTGTTTTTGTCACCGCAAAACACATTCTTTGGTCTTGAAAACCCTGCCATTTGTGCTATGGAATAAAACGTCCATAGTTACTGTGGTTGTTCACTTCTGTTTTCAGTAGTGTTTCAGAGAACTGTTGATGAAGGCTGTTTCTCGTGATGGTTCAATTCTGAGTAAAATTGAAGTTTTACTAATTTGGCTGTTTGACTAGCTGAAAGAAAAATCATATTTTAACATTGTTTGTCTAGGAAGGAGTTGAATGCTTCTATGTCTGCAGTGCTAAACATTATTCCTGTCTCTGTGCTTGCTCTAAATATGCAGGTGAGAAGGACTCAATGATTTTTGACTGTACTGAATGTTATGATCCTGTCACTAAGCAGTGGACCACTGTGGCTTCCATGAACCATCCTCGTTGTGGACTGGGAGTATGCACGTGCTACGGTGCTATCTATGCTTTAGGTAACATGTTTGTTTTTTTTTTCCTAGGTGAAATTGATTTTAAGTGTTAGTTCATGGAACTCGTGAATCAATTTATCTTAAATATTACATCTTGGTGTTGCAAATGTGCAGATTTAAAGTTTTGAAAAGGAGCTGCTTAAATGAGCGTTACTGCACCGAATATCAGTGGAATAGTTACTGTTCAGTTATAACTTGTTGCCCTAGTAGAATGCATGCTGGATTCTGAATGACTGTTGCAGGACACACCGTGTCTAAAAATGCAGCTAACATAGTTTCATATCACTAATTTTTCCCCAAATTTATTGTGATTTGCAGGAGGTTGGGTTGGAGCAGAGATTGGCAGTACAATTGAAAGATTTGATCCTGAAGAAAATAGTTGGGATGTGGTGGGAAGCATGGCTGTGCCCCGTTACTACTTTGGGTGCTGTGAAATGCAAGGTGAGTAGCTGACTTGTGTTCAAAAACAGTTCTGAGAGACATTAGGTTTTAAAGCTCTGTGTTTCAGTCATGAATTCTTACCCTTGTCTTGTCCTGAGCTGTCAGTTGCACAAGCTTGTGTGTCACTTATTTGTCCTTCTAGTACCTATTTCTACAGAAATTAAAGACCCTAAAGTTCTTTCTGCTTCCTGCCATTTACTTCATGTAAGTAGTTTCCATGTGGCTGTCAGTATGGTTATCCAGCTAATCTATTAACAGCTGATTGTCCTTCTTGGTATTGCTTTTATTTATCTCCCATATTTGTGTTCGTGTCTTTGTGACAATCTGAAGAATTACCACAGGTTATCCTAGGACAACCATGTCTAAAGACTTGATCTGTAGATCTGCTTATTAAGCGTTTGATCCAGGCCTGGTCAGCAATTGCAGCCTCCTGAATTCTCCACCCTGCACTTGATTAATGACTGCTTTCATCAGAGCTTCTAGTGCTTGAGCCTCATAGCTACTTGTTTGAAGACTTCTGTATGCAACTTGAGGACAGGTGGAGGGTTTTATTTGGGATTTGTAATGCAGACTGAAATGGGTGTTGTAAGAAAAAACTTCTGTCTTCTAAACCTTTGTATTATGAAACCTAATAGATGAAAAACTCTGTTTCTATAGGTTTGATTTATGTTGTTGGCGGCATCAGCAACGAAGGAGTAGAGCTACGTTCTGTTGAAGTCTATGACCCAATATCTAAACGTTGGTCTGAGCTTCCTCCCATGGGCACCCGAAGAGCTTATCTTGGTGTAGTTGCTCTCAACGATTCTATCTATGCTGTGGGAGGCTGGAACGAATCTCAAGATGCTCTTGCTACTGTAGAAAGATACTCTTTTGAAGAGGTATGGCAGAGTCCCTTCCTTTCAGAAACGCACGCTGAATCAACTTTGTGTAAGATACTATAGAGATAGGCTGCTTCCTTTCTTTAAAAATATAAAGAAAAATAATTTTCCAGTTTTCCTTTTCACTGCTGGCTGGTAGTATGAGTGAAATAAAGCTTCAGTGACCTCAGGGTCTGTCTGTCCTAACCAGTCTGCAGAATTTTGCTAATCTGACTCCGAGTGGAGTGTTTATGAAGGTTGTATGCATGGTTTTCAGAAACTGAAAGTTAACCAAGCGTAGCTATTCTGTAGCTTGGCAAATACTTGGTAGGGTTAAGGTAGGGAGATAGATTTGCCCCTAGTAGAATCGTCAGTCCTTTGACTAGAGAGAGAGAGAGAGAGAGAGAGAGAGAGAGAGAGAGAGAGAGAGAGAGAACACTGAAAAAGTAAGAGCTGCCCTTTGCTGCAAAAGTTGAGGGTGTGTCTTCTGCATCAAAATTATAATGGTGTTGCACCATGTGAAAAATCACTTTGAACACAAAATTAGTCCTGGCTGTTATTGCTCATGTTTATATGATGTTCTTTGGAACAGTAGCCAGTGTTAAAAGCAGCATATATTCCAGTGTGACTTTTTTTTTTTTTTTTGAGACAGACTGCATTATGCAGTGACAGAAGAAAAGAAAGGGTGCACGTAGACAGTACATGATCTGTTCTTTAGTGACTAGCATGATGTAGACCGATTGTGGAAGTGTTGTCATTACAGTATTGATAATCCTCTTCATGCTGTACACACACTGTATTTGAGCCTGTGATGTGTTTGCATAGTGTTCTCTGCATATGTTTCAATCTTTAAGCTTTAAAAGCTACTTTTATCAGAATCAGGGCATAATCTAAATCTACTTGTTGACTCTTTCACATTCTCGTTAGGAAAAGTGGGTTGAAGTTGCACCAATGAAGATACCAAGAGCCGGTGTCTGTGTTGTGGCTGTGAATGGATTTCTTTATGCCTCGGGAGGCCGAGCTCCCAGTCACGATTTCGCTGCTCCAGTAACCTCTGACTCTGTTGAAGTTTATAACCCGCATATGGACAGTTGGACTGAAATTGCCAACATGATCACCAGCCGCTGCGAAGGAGGCGTAGCTGTGCTGTAATGCACAAGGAAGAAAATTCATCCAAGGAATGAGTAAATACCCGTCTCCTCAGATTTCCAGTTTCATTGGCCAGAAACCTTCTGGCAGCAGAAGCTTCAGTAAAGACAGTGGAGAGTTAGATGAGAGGGCTTTTCCTAGGCAAAAGGAAATATTAAAACTCTTGCCCGTCAAGGTAAATTGGCTTATCCAAAGCCTGTTTCAGGAAGTACTCTGTTAAGGGTAGGAATGTCTCTTATGACTGGCTTAAGTTTAACTTAATGGCAAATTTGCCCTGTAAAAAATCTGAAGAAATAATTCCAGCATACTAGAGACATTAGTCATACTAATTCCCTAAGATGCACTAAAGTTAGCGTCTTTAGCTGGTCGTACAATCTGGAAGAAGGCTGCTATGGATGGTAGGAGTTATCTGGTAATAAGAGCAGATTGGATACTTGGTTAGCATTAGTTGTCCTTTTCTGGGAGAAAACGAGGAAAAGATGAGAGGGAAGACTTGGTACCTCTGCTTGTGACCCAGATGCATTTGAGCCTTTCTTCTGCTGCTGGGCATGGGCATTAAATGTGGATTAGATGTTTACTTCCCTGCCACTCCATTAACTGTGGTGGTAAGTGGCTGAGCATTTCCTGTTCTGTAGATTTTCCTCGCAGTTCTAATAATGTCATTCTGCTTCAGCACAGGCTTTTTTTTTTCTGTCAGTGGTGTCAGCTCTACACTCGCTGCTCCTTTTTTTGTGTAAACTTTGATTTTAAATGGAAATGCCGTTCATTAGATTAGCTGTCCTGCAGTTAGGACTGCTCTGAAACTGAAAATCTAGGGAAAGCCTTTTGCCCAATTTTCTTTTTCCTTACTTGTGTTTTACCCTGTGTGACGCATGCCAAGATTTGGCATTGGAATACATGCAAGGTGCACATGTACATCCTTGCTACATCTTGTATCCTGCCTCTTCCAAACTTTGAGTGGTTGGAGCTTTCCGTGATAGAATTAGCTGTGGTCAGCATTAAAGGGATGCTATCAGCGTGTCTTGTCTTAATGAGTTTGCATTTAGCGTGGATACACTTAGTAGGACAGTTTGAAGTTACTTCTAGATTCATCTAATTAACGTTGTACTTGAAGCTGCTTTTTGCACAACACGATTGCATTGTCTGTACAGCTATAGATGGCTGAAATAAGGCTGCTTGACCTTTGATAGTGTTACTCTAGAACACAAAACCACAACTGGAATGTTACAGAACAGGAAGCCTGCACTATGGAGACAAAGAGGCATTCATGCTGTCAAAGTCAACATCCCGTTTGTGCAATTAACAAATTAATATATGAGCAAAAGCCCCCAGAGTGAGTGTTTCAGGTACTTTAAGAATCAAGGGTTTACATTCTAATGCAGAACTGGGAGCTTGCCAGACTACAAGGTGTTAGACAATGGAGTATTTGTTTTTCAGATCACTCAATTTTATATGTTTTACTTCAAAATGACTTCTTAGGTGCATCTATTCTTTTTTCAAGTTTAAGCTTGTTTTAAACAGTTTTTCATAATAAAATGCATTTTTGTAACTTAGCGTGGAATGCTCTTAAATAAGGTGTTTTCCTATTGTAATCACTGTTGTATCATTGCTACTTTCACCTACCAGGTTGTTTTGTTTATTTTAAGTGGAAATCCCACTGCTTATAAATGTTGACCACTTTAAAGCTGCAAATAACATACTTCTGTAGTTAAATACTCCTGCGTTTTTCTTCAGCTCTGTGCAGCCATCTCTGTGATCAAATGATAGGTAATATTTCTTAAGCTTTTCTTATTTAGGTTTCAGGATCCTTCACGAGCCATTTGAGAAACGTTACCTTCGGTGTATTTTATAAGGGAACTACGTGTCCTCTTCTCATCCCTTTCAGTAAACTTCCTGGTTTAGAGTAGCTTGAGGGAATCTGCTGTTGGTATGAAGTTCCCTTCTCCAGCTTTTATGGTCAGTTTTATGATGTTGCAGTGAAGCGTGGAAATCAGTTAATTTTGGTCTCTGATATTCATCACGACTTTCCCTGACTCAGGCCAAAGACAGTAAGTACTTGTCTGAATCCATTTAAAAAAATACTATGTCTAAGAAAGAATAAAAGAACTGTTTTTATTAACAAACTCACTTTTACTTTGTTTACGGTCAGAGAACACCTAACGGTACTGCCAATTCAGGGATTTGATGCTGTTAACATGTACAAGTCAACAGGGTATGAAAGTCAGATGCTCACATGCACAGCTGCTCTTTCAGTAACAAGAAGGTATCTCTGTCTGGAGGATAGGCAGGTTTCTTAAACCGTTCTTTTGCAGATTGACAAATTTTAAGTTATGGTAGGTGATTCATTCTTTATTGAACAACTATGAAGAACTGTGTTCTAAGGCAGCCATGAGGATTACCTGAATTGGTCCTAAGAGCACGTACAGATGTCACATTGCAACTTTTTTCTTGTACCTTACACCATACTTAGGATAAAAAAGCTATAGTAAATAAATTCACATCAGGTATATGTGGCTTTTTGAGGTAGCTGAGGCTGGAAAAGGAAACTGATGATGTGCCTGGAAAAGGATGCTGTTGATTTTTCCTGTAAGTTGTATTAGGAAGAAAATACACTCCTGCAGTCTTCTTCAATGATCAGTCTGTCACAAAGAATTCACGGGGTACAACTCTATTTGTACCTGCCCAGGTTGCTCAAATAAAACTAAAGTTGAGGAGGGAGGACACACAGACTTTTTTCATATGTATTGTCTGATCCCTTAGTGCTAGCAACAGAGTCCTTGTGTGATAATCATAGCAAGCATCAGCTGACAGGAGGAACACGATGGCTCTTCACGACTGATGTGTGCAGCTTCCTCACTTAAGTAACCCTCCGTCCAAACAAAATCTAGGAACTAAGCTTTTGTCCCTTGTGGAGCTTGAAGATGGTTTTCCCTTCTAGCTGTCCCTACTAAATCACAGCATCTGAATGACATTTTAGGGGAGCGCTGACCTTGACTTGCCACTCAAACAAACCTTGCCTACACCTTGCATATCCCTTCTTATCTGACTAGTGCTTAATCACACAGCATTTAAAATATCTCAGCTGAAATAAGGTAGAGAAGTTTTGTCTCTCTTTTCTTGCATTTCCACAAAATAGGAATTGAAAGTTATGTTTCTGCACCATTCCACTTTAAATGCTAAACTTACGGCATTCATCTTGTTGTTTAGAACACATTCACGACTATACAGTTGTTCTCCCTACCACAGAATATTAGGGCATGTTAAACAAGATACTTTATAATCATTCAGAGTAGAGCAGTTCATACCTGTATTACATGAATCACCGTATTAAATCCATATGACAGTGACATCTTACCTCACTGAAGAGTGAGGCGTTGTTCTACAGGCAATAGCAGATTCATGCCTGCCTTGGAAGTGATCAGTATTTGCAATCCTTCCTTCCTAAATTTGCTATGAACTTCCTTGCTTCAAAATAAGCATCTCGATTAATGCCATTTCATGACATCTAAGCATAATTAAGTCTTCCCATGGATCTCAATACAAATACCTTATTAGCAGATAAATAGCTTTTTCCTCTTGCTTTACTGTTTTGGGTCCTGCCATCTATTTCTGCTGATAATCAGGTTCTTCTCTGAGTAAGCTTTCAGTGCTACAGTAGCTAACAGTGATAACGCCGCCACCACTGTTGCCACTATTCTCAATCCTTTAAACCAAAGAGGGTAAGTAGGAAGAAGGGAAAGGTCATAATGTAGTGCTATCCCTAAGCCCATTACCAGCATTATTGCACCATCAGTGATATCTTTAAAAAGCAGGGCTTGCCAGGCAATTAGAGGAGGAACCATACTGTTAGCCAGGTTCATCCAGTCTGGCTTGGCTGGGCTGTTTTCCGGGACAGCAAACCCCCACCTCATTCCTCCTAGGAAAGAGACGATTACAGCACCGTAGGTAACCTGAGCGAACGCCAGCTCTGGGTAGTAGGTCCCTTGGACGACCATTGACAGCGGCACAGAAACAAACGGAATTAGCCCCGCCAGGCTTAAGTAAAGGGCTGGCTTTGGAGAATCCTTCAGTGATTTCATACTTCGTCGAAACTGGCCCAAGTCTTCGGTCTCAGATTCTTGGGGGGGCTTTTTCTTTAAGAGAGGAAGAGAGGTGTGAAAAGCCTGGAGCTTGACTGCGAACACTGATGCTCTGTTGAGGCTTGGACACCTGGAGAGAAGACAAGCATCCCTCTGTAGAAAGAGGCTCGGAGAAGAGCGAGTTGTCTTATTCTTTCCATGCAGTAGTAGTCTGGGACCAGTTATCTTCTGGACCTGCAATTATAAAATTTGTTCTGAACACATAACAATATAGGCCTCCTGTCCTACAGTTAGAGTATCTGTGAAATACTGTGCTGAGTAGCTTTTTTCTGCTCAGAGAACTTCACTGAGGCCCTTCCTCTTGGCTTTCAGCTGCTTTTAATTTAACAGATCAATCTGATACAGCTTTCACAACCTAGCTGACAAAGAGCAGCTAGGCTCTTCACGGTGAACAAGCAGACCATGCTCTCAGTGAAAGGTTTGTACGTGCACTTGTTCTTCCACCCACACAAGCATTCCTTAAGCATTTTTGATTTAACACGTATCAGGCCTTTTCAGAAAAGAATATGAAGCAATTACAGAAGTAGGGCAATATGACCCCAGAAAATAGCTGCTATCCCCTCACTGCTCTGTAACAATAATAATAATAGGAGAAAAGGGATTTAGACACCAAAATTTTATTTTAAAAAAGATAGCTTTGGCCAAAGCCGTTCTAAAAATTAGGAATTTGCTTGGAAAACGTAACCGTGATAAACGTGGCTACTCTAACTTGTAAGTCACTTTTTTCCCCAATGGTCCGATCGTGATTTTTGGGACTTTAAAGAGAGAGCAAAGAAAGCTTCAGAAACTTACTCTGAAGGGTGTGTGGAAGCAGCAGCGTTGCATGAGGTGAAACATATTTGCTTTGTGGAGACCCTAAGAGAGGAAAGCACAGGCGATGGCCTGAAGCTGATGAGAAGCCGAGCTCACGCTGTGCCCGGTACGGGCCCAGGCTGGTCTGTCACCCGGCTGCCAGCCCCTTACCGCGGTGCGTTTAGCAGTAAGCGCTTCGGGCACTCTCCCATCCCTCACCCACCGCAGGACCGCTTCAGGCCGCCACCACCACGGCTCCCAGGGCAGCCGCCGGATATCCTGCGGCCCGGGGCAGCGCTCACCGGGGCTCGGCCCCGGCCGGGAACGGGTACGGGGCGGTTCGTTCCGCCGGGCGGGGAAGGGCCCGGGCGTGCGTGGCAGCGGCCGAGGCGGGGAGCCCGGTACGTGCGGGGCCGGAGGCGGCCGGGCTCGCCCGGCGGGGCAGGGGAGGCGGGCGGCGGCTGCGGGCCGGGCCGGGGCAGGCCGGGGGGCGGCCCCATGAGGGGAGCGGCGAGCCGGGCCTCAGGAGGCGGCGGGGCCGGGCACAGCTCGATGCGGCCGCGCTGCCCCGCGGCTCCCGGCGGCGAGGGAGGCGGAGGAGGGAACGGGGCGGCGGCGGCTGCCCTGGCAGTGCCGACATTTTGTCAACACGCGCGGCGAGGTGCGGCGGGCTGGGACTACAACCCCCAGCATGCCGCGCGGGCGCGGGGTGGCGGCGCGCTGCCTTGTGGGTCTCGTAGTTTCCCGCTCCGTGCGGCGGGCTTAGAATCGCTCCGCGTGGCCGGCGGCGGCGGAGCCGGGGGGTGGGCGTGTCCCTTCCGCCTCGCAGGCCCCGCCCCCCGCGCTCGCAAGCCCCGCCCCCTCCGGCCCCCGGCCGGGCAGGGCCGGGCAGCCATTTTGGGCAGAGCTTTGTTATGGTTCTGGGGCCGCAGCAGGCAGCGAGAGGGGCCCGGCCGGTGAGTGCGCCGCCAGCCCGACCCCCCCCTTCTCCCACCGCCCCCGGCTCCCCCTCACACCCCCGGGCCCTTCCCCGAGCCCCGACCCGGCCCCTCCGCACCCCCCAGCACCGCCTCGGAGCGGGCCGGGCTCGGCCTCCCGTGGGCCGGGCCCCCGCTGGCGGCGGGGAGCGGGGAGCGGGGCGGGCCGGGGGGGAGGCTCCGGGCAGCGGGACCCCGCTGTGGTCCCCTCCCGAGCCCTCAGCGAGCGGCTCCCCGCCGGGCAGGGCCGGCCGGCCGGGCCGGGGCAGGGCCGAGGCTCCGTGGTTATTGTTTCCTGCTCGGCCGGAAAGTTTGCGGCGCCTGACACGTCCCCCCCATGGCCGAGCTGAGGGGGTGGCTCCCGGCTGGCAGTAAGGGGGCTGCGGGGCCGGGGGCGGGGGGGGGGGGTCGGGCTGGCGGCGCACTCACCGGCCGGGCCCCTCTCGCTGCCTGCTGCGGCCCCAGAACCATAGGGGGGGGGGGCCCCGGGTGGCCGGTAGGGGGGGGGGGGGGCGGGGGGGGGGGGGGGGGGACCTGTGGGGGTAAAGTCCCCGTGGGGCCGGACTCGGGGCTTCCTGCTGGGCGGAGCGCCCGGGGCTGCCGCTGTTTTGGTGGCGAATTGGAAACGAAACTGGGAGAGCCGTGCTTGGTGGGGGGGGGGAGGAGAAAGAAGGGGGGGGTCGTCGGGCTGTCCCCGGGCTTTCTGGAGGGCTGGGGGGGGGGGGGGGTTGCCACCCCCACCCCCCCTCCGCTGGCTGCACGCATCCCCACGCGTGCTCCGGGCAGCCCGGGCCGGGTGCCCCCGGCTCGCTGCGGGCTGGGAAAGCCGTCAGGTGTCGGCGGAGCCCCTCGGGAGTGCTGCTCCAGGAGCCAGCAGCGAGCAGGAGGTGGCTTCTCTCGGCGTCCTCCACCCGGAAAGTTATTTCGGGGAGCCTGGTGCCTGCCCAGGTAGCCTGAAGTCTTGGTGGTTTCACGTAAACAGCGGTGTCTAGGCTCTATCAGGGCAGCTGTGCTCTCGCTTATCTTTTCAGACATTTATTTAAGGCTTTAAACCGAGTTCGGTTTAATAACGAGCCATATTGGAGCAACTTCAGCGGTTCTCGGCTGTCTGTTCGAGCCGTGAGCTCTTAAACAGCTCTGGCTGAGCAGTTGCTGTTGAAATCCTTGTAAGCGATGGCAGAATCTTTTTTTAAAGCATTGCTGCAAAATCGCTTTATATTAATATGACCAGGTAAGTCAGCGTTTCCTTCCCAGCCCCCAAGGTGTGAGTGACACAAGTGTTAGTAATGCTGATAATATTCTGGAAGGTTGGAAGTGGCTGAGTGAAGTATGTAAACAGCAGAGGGGGCGGGAGGCACGGAGGTGAGAAAACACCTGAGATAATTGAAGAGCCATCACAGATGAGTTTACCGGGGAGTTACATCGCTGCTGTAAGAGTCTGAGATGTTTATGAAAAAGGCTTGTGCAAATGTTACTTCGTGAATGAATATGCGGGTGGTATTTCAAGCGAAAGGTTCCCTGTGCGCGTGTATTTGGAGTCTGGTGTTTCAAACTTCCAGTCTCTGACTCAGGAAAGAAACAGGTGGAGAGCCTTGGGAAGAGGAAATAAAATTACTGAATTTCAGACGAGTTGTTCTGCCTTTTGCATTAGTTCAGGGTATTTCTAGAGAAAACTACAATAAAAAAAAAAACTTTTTAAAGTTTTGTGTTAAGAATAGAAAAGCTTTAGGTGATACTTTCCTCATTTTTTCACAGCTGTTTGTAAGGAAGCGCAACCTCTTCATATTTTATACATCTGGTTTGTAGCCTTAATCCTATATGACACAGAAGTTTCCATTGCAGATATTATACTAGGACTTGAAGTGAAAATATGCAGGGAACAGATGGCATTAGAAAAAAAAAAAAAGGCCCTTTTTATTTCTACAAATGTCTCTGAAATAAGAAAGAGGAGCAGAATGCAGATGTGCTAAGTATCACAAGCCAAATGGACGCTTCCTGAGTTACTAGAAAAAATGCATTACTTTGAGAACATTTTTGCAGGTTACGGTCACCTTGTCTCACAGATGTGCTTTGTACTTGGTGTTAGTGCCTCCTGACTTTCATGTTTTAAACTAGGAAATCAAGTCACTGAAGAAAAATGATCTCCGCTAGCGTTTTTACAAATGTTAAAAACATCTCAAGAACTGTGGATTTTTTTTAATAGAGAAAAATATTGTGGTTGGGTCTGTGAATTCCCTCCGTGTGGGATGTCAGTGAAGTTCTTGTCTCTGCTAAAGAAAAAAAACTTGACTGAATAAAAACTGTTGAATCAAGAGTTAGAAGTAGCTTTTTTAGTTTAATGTTCTGTTCCAGGATGTTTGAAGTTAGCTGTGTAGCTGCTGAATTGGTTTGGTTGTGAAGAGTACTTCAGGGCATGCTTTATTCATTTGCCTGAGAAGATTGGAAAAGAGCTGGTTATGTTCAGCAGAGCTAAAACATAAAGCACCTCTCTTCAGCAGAGTGCTGCTGCTTCTTGCATGGGTACAGCTTTCTCTGCCTGCTTTGTAAAAACACAAACACGGTACGATTGTTGCTGTAACTTAAACAGAGCAAGGTCATAGTTACTGAATTTTGCAGCGGGTAGGCAATCTGTGTAGCGGGGAGTTTCTCTGGGATTTTTTTCAATGTATTTATTTGGAATTCACGGCTTTTGTGATGAGGCAGGGGTGGTTTTGATTTTGCTCTGCTAACGCAGCAGTGTAGGTAGCTGTTCCAGTGTCTCTCCTGTAGTGACCAGGATACCAGCTTGGTAGTACGTGTCTTTCCGTAAGGGCAGTGCAGGCGCGGGTTCTCTTTACTTGTCAGATCTGATGAAAGGCAGTGAAGTTGGCAGAAGCGTGGTTCTGCTCAGAATCCTCCACGGATGCCAGGCTGTTGTTTAACTTGTGCTCTGCAAGGTGGTGTGTTCCTGTTAAAATGTGCCAAACTTTAATGAGTTATTGGATGGTCAGGAGATAAATTTACATTTTGGGGAGTGGACTTAGATAGAGACTGATAGCGGCTAAGCAGCCACCATCCCATGCATGGTGTGCAGTGTGCAGACCTAAAAAATTTAGGTTGAGTCAAGGCCATTAGCACAACAGTCAGCAGGAAGGGAAGTCTGTCGGTTAAATTAACCATATATATTAGCAATGGGACTGTATTACCCTAAATTGGAATTTTTTGATTAAAGCGTGCTTAACTTTTTTTCAGTTCCTGCCACCTCTAGCTGGGCTTCAAAAGTGTCTGGCAAAGAGAAGAATTTTAATACTTTACACTTCTCAGACCTTTCTGTAATTAGGCAGCAAAAAGACTTTGTGAAGTGTTGCTGTGTGCAGTTCCCTAAAATGACTAATCTGAAATAGTTGCACTCCCAAGGTCTGGCTTAACAAAAATCCTTTGAACCAGTGCATCCAGACATAACTGAGGTTTTATCCAGTAAGTGATGATCAAAACCTTTTTTTTTTCTTTTTTTTTTTTTTTTTTTTTTTCAGTGTGTGACCCTGTGCCTCTGGGGCTGTTGTACACTAGGGGGCTCACCCGGAGCTACCGGAGTTCTAGGATTTAGGGTTGTTCCAGCAAAAATGCTAGTATATTTTTTTTATTTTTTTTTCTTGGTTCTCTCCTTGAATGTTGTGATCCCTTCATATTTGGTGTTTTTGTTACCTTATCTTCCACCTTAAAAGACTCATCTCAGCTTCATGGTGTGATGTTGGTGGCTCTCACTAAGCAAAGGCATGCGCACCTAGCATGTGTTCATGATGTTGTCTTTAATGTCTTTGGTTTTAGGAAGAAGTGAAGTATTTTGAATGAACTTCCCATGGAAATCTATTTTCAGTGCCTGTTCTATGTTCAGGTAGGCAGTGTCGGGGGGACAGAATGGTATGGCCAAGACAGACTGACAGGGGACAGGCTTAGCGTGGCACAGGCTGCATTCCTGGATCGCTGTGACTCTCAGGGCATGGTTGCAGCATACGGAGCATGTGACAGTGACCATTGTGCTCTGGAACTTTGTCATCCTTCATGTGTGGTGAGCAACTCTCTTGTAAATAAAGGGCTGAGCCTGCCGTGGAGGTGTATGGTGTTATGATGGGCACGGAGATTATTGTTCTCCGCAAAGTTGCTGGTGCACTTATGGCAAGGCTTACAGCAGGTCTCCAGCCTCTCAGCAGAAAGGAGCGTTTTGCCATTGTGTTCCAGTGCCCCATCCATCATCGAGGGATTAATCAGTGTTCACGTGGGGTGGTCTGAAAAGGCCTGTGATGCTAGTCTTTAAAAACTCGGTGGGGCAACTCTGTTACCCTGCAAATGTTGAATTTCTTATGATCTTCACTTCTTGTTCTGGAAAACCTTCCTCACTTTGAACTCAGTTTAAGTAGAGAAAAACGTCAAAGACGACTTAAATGTCTTCAGAGTGGCTAGGCCTGATGGCGTGTGTCCTACAGCATTTAGGGAACTGAGAGCCTGCCTGGAACGGAAAAGTTGCAGAGTACTGAAAAGCGGTGAGGAGCACATCCACTCCCAGCCTTTAGAAAAAGGCAGGACTTGGGTGCGTTCAGCTTATCCTCACCCCAGGGGGACAAAAGAACTGAGCATTCGTATCAGAGTCTCTCCTGGGTCACAAAGTGTTTGGTGCTTCCACTTTTGTGTGTTGAGGTAATACTCTTACTAAACACACGGATTGTATGCTCTTGACAAATTCAAGAAGTGCCCTGAAATCAATACAAGGCATTTTAGTGTAGATGGGGTGCGGATTGTGTTTAGGAATATTACCTTACACAGAATTAACAGCTGGCTTGGCAGCAGTTCTGTGAGAGAGTATCTAGGGTTTATAGTGCTTCCTAAATGGTCATGAATCAGCGGCACCGCTGTCGTGAAAATTCACTTGTCATACTGGAATATGTAAAAGAGTTGTAAATATGGTAATGAAGCAGCTTTCCTGTTCTGCTGGGGAATGGTTGGTCTCCAGCTAAAAGTGACTTGTTCAATTCGTGATACTGTCATGCTCTGAGTAAGTTATGGCTAGGGAAAAAGGTCTGTAAAGAAGATAAGGTCTGGAAAGATATCCCCTGCGTGAAGGTTGAAAAATGAGGTTGTTTAGCTCTGGAATGGTTTTGTACAACTTGCGTTTCATCAGATGTTAGCAAGTAAGCTATAAAACAACTTAAAGTTACCTGCAGGTGCAAGTGGGAGCCAGCTCTGACATCCTGGCACTGTCTGCAAGCTGTCAGGCTTGGTAGCTGGGTCACATTAGTTTTTATCATCCTCAGTACTTTGAACCTAAAAGCTTACAGCTTCAGCAATAAAATTGGAGTGTTTGTGCCATTTTTTGTTTGTTTTTGGAAAATGTGGCTATGTTTGATCCCAGAATGTGCTGTTAACATCCTTTTTCTGCTGCCAAGCAGTGCTAGGATATGGGGTGGTCTGTGGGACTTTCCTTCTTTCCCTAAAAAAAAAAAAACTATTAGGATTGTCTTTTAGTCAGGGAACAGTGAAGTACTGACCTGGAGAAAGATGTTTTCCAAGGTAACTGCAGAGGGAGGTTCGGCAGCTTGCCCTGTCTGCGGTGAACAGGACAAGCAGCTGGGGGCTGAAATGGCAACCAGGGATATTTAGGTTAGGCACTGGGTGCGGGGACAGGCTTTCAAACCGTAGGAATAACCAAAACAGATTGTAGAGATACACTTGGAGAGTGCTGATACGGTAATCTTCCATAATTTACAGCTCCCCAAAATATGCCAGTGGAGGTATGAATACCTGCATAATGGCTTCCAGCCCACTGATAACAAACTTGTTTTTCTGATTCCTATTGAGACATTTTAGGATCAATTTTTGGACCTCTGCAGCCTGAAGATGACTGCACAAATTCTTTAGGGGGACGTTGCTTAATTTGTTTTCAAAGTCATCCGATGGGAGAGGGTAGAACTAAGGTCTTTTAAATCTCAGGAGAAGGGGATGATCTATGAAACCTCTCAAGGTTTTTTCCAGATGTTTTCATAGTATTCCCTAGTTTACTGTAGGACACAAGGACAGGGGAATGGCATTGTTTAACTCTTAACTTGCACGCTGTACCTGCAGCGTACTGAGACAGTAATTCTCTGCAGTAAAGACAAAGCTCAAAGCCATTGGGCAATGTGTTGTCCATAACTCCTTGATTTATTTTGCTGAATGTCTCTCAGAGCTTCACTGCCTAGATCACAGAGCTCCAGCAAAACAGCCTGAACATCCTAAGAGGATATCTCTGCCAGCTGCAGCAAATCATCTCATCACAAGGTTAGGGATCACTCCTTCTCCTTTTTTGTTTTGGAGGCCAAGACCAAACAAATGGAATAGTTATTCATGCGATTTATTTTAGATGTGTAGGCCTTGTTTCAAACTGGACTGTTTTCAATGACATTTTTGCATCAATGTTTGATGTTTTCTTTATTAGAGTGCTGAAAATTTTAAGCTAGTAGAAGGAAAATGATAGCCGAGTGGGAACTTCACAAACTGTGATGCGTGTGCTGTACATGTGCTGGGAGGTGCTGAGTGAACGTGTCTTTGTCAAGTCGTAGTCACAGATAAATAAATATTGGATTTCTTCATATTGTCCTGGACTTGAGGTAGAACAGCTTGGAAGTAATCCAACCGGAGGGAGGGGTGGAGATGGTATGATTAGTCCCACAGTCTTGGGCAGGAAGTAACGATAGCTGGAATGTACTGCCTTGCCCACTTGGTAGTACTGCTCTCGTAGGGCTGGGTAATGGTATCAAGGGGAAGTAGTACTGTAATTTTGTTTGGGAGAATGGCCTTTTACTTCTGGATGTCCTTCCATGTTCATTTTGTTGACTCTCTTTTTCAGTTTGCAAGTGACATGCCTTCTTTTCTTATCCTTCATCTGGAATGCAGATTGTACCTCTCTGTACTAGATATATAGCCTGTTTTGCCTTGAAACAAATGTTTGGTATAGTCTGGTTGTATTTAATAATCTTTAACAAAGGAAATACATTTTTCTCAGCTCCGAAATGAATATATTTAAATGTAAATGTTCTGTAGTAGTAATAACAACACCATTGGGTTGTAAAAGTACTGGGTTTCCTCTAGTGGGAAACACTCACCCTTATTTTTTTTAAGGTACAGGAGAACTTTGTTTCATTTCTGCTTACAGCCTCCATCTCCGGAAGACAGGTAGGCAGGAGGTATGCGGTGTGCAGCAGGGATAAGCCAGTAATTACATACTTGCCATTCTTTCCTTATGATGGGGAACATTATCCTGGTACATGCTGCTAAGAGGTAGGAGTGACTTGGGTCAGGAAGGCTTTGGGCAGGCCACGCAGATGTGCTCTTCATTGCCATTTCACTCTCTCTGTTGTGAGGTTTTAGAGGGGATGGTGGTACCTTTAGAGGCAGCCGTGACAAGGCGTTGTGCTTCGTAAGATTCAGGGCAGAGCAGAGCCCTGCCATGACCTCACATGCTTTCCAAAGCTCTGTAGATCAAAGTGCACTGCAGAATAGATTTTTTCATTCTCTTCTCTTGAAGAGCTAAATAGGTCTTCGGAACTGATTAAAACTAGCAGAATACATCCTCCAGGTTTTAAAATACCTCACTTTGCAAAGTGCTAAAACTGCTGGAAAGTTCATCAGAACATTGTTCACATTTAAACACTCTTTCACGCCCTTTAAATGAAGGGGGGCGGGGTGTCATTTCTTATCAGCAGTGCCAATGCATACCCTTGCTTAATAGAGGTGTATGCAATACCTGGCATCCTGTTTCTTGCAGTAGGGGACAGCAGCGAGCAGGTTTCAGTATTTCAGGTAAATACTGCAGTTCTCTAACAAACTACTACAGACTGCTAAGGGGGCACTGAAAGGCAGTAGACTCCAGTGGCACAGGAGAGGTCCGTCAGGGGTGATAGTATTTTCAGTGGCCGTACGGTATCAAAGCTCCAGGAGTAATTGTTTGTAGGCACTGTATCTAGAAAGTCTGTGCTCTCCCATTCTGTGCACGATGTTGAGTCTTCTGGCTCTTACATGTTTAACATAGCGCTATCTTTGTACTTGGGAGTAAACTCTTCAAAACCCACCGGAATGATTCAGTTACAAATGCCAAGCTGCAAGTTCACACTTGCTTGCTGAGGTTCTGAGCCTTATCATCATACACAGGCTATTGTCAGGGTTCCCCAGAAGCCAGCGTTTCTAAAATGTGTGTTGGGCTTTTGTGCAAAATACAACTTGCTTTCACAGATGAGCTTGCAGGCTCTGTCCTAGAAATCCTTTTTTCTCTATGATTTGGTTGTTGTGCTCCTGTATGTCCTTGCATCTTGGGTTGTTGTTTAGAAAGAAAGAAAACATCTCCTTTCACCAGACCTCGCTGTGTTCTAAAATATCTCTTAAGTATTCACGAGACCAGGTCGTTAAAGGCTTTGCAAGGTATGTGGTTGGATGGATGTGTGTATCCAAGGAACTTTGGGGGAGGTAGGATTTGGTCAGTGTGACCTTCGAGAAATGGGAAGCAAGCAGGTAAATGGAGAGGGTGTTTGTCGGACAGGACTGCACAGGGCACCGGGGGAGGACTGTCGGTACAGCAGAGTTTGAGGCTGTAGCTATGGCCACGTGGACCTTTCTTAACATATTTTTACTTCTCTGAAGTTAGTTATCTGATTTGCAGAAGTGGTCAGACACATAACAGTTGATGATTTTCCCCCACCCCTTACCTGTTACTATGGAAAAACTTTTGCAGGGACAGGCTGCTGGCGTGTTTTCATCTGGGAGCGTATGCATCTGCACTGTTGTTTCTGGAACACAAAACAGTTCTGATGATTCTGCAGGATGGATTAATTTGCTTTAAATGTGAAAAATAAGGTGTTAATCTTTCAGTAATTGTTTTCACAGAAACCTTTAATATCTGTGTGTACTCAGGAAGATTTTTTGATACACGATTAACATTTTAATTCATCATTTGGTGTTCTAATGGGCTCATATTTCCATAATGCTATAAAATCCAGTGAGAGTGCTGGGTGTTTTAAGATACTATTTTTTTTTCAGCAGCCAGATACGATTCAAACAACACTTTTCACGGTATTTTTAATTAATACACCTGTCATTTGTATTTGAGTAATCTGTTGGGGGTCTAGCTGTGATAGAATAGGGACGAGTAGCAGGGGCAGGTCAGAGGTAGTTTCTCTGGCACACACCACCTCAGGCTTGTGAGCAGTACCCGTCGTACGTGTCCTTCTGGAACATCCACATTTGTCCTCTCCAAATGCAGCCGGATTTCAGTAGTGAGCCAGACTGAAGGTGTGTCTAGACAATTGTATTAATGGATACTGAAAGCAAAATGAAAGTTTGTTTTGCAGATACTTTATGTAGGTGAACCTGCCATTATCTGCAGATAAATGATCTCAACTTGGGAAGACTCAGCTCAACAGTTGTTATGACAACTATTGAACCAGTAATGCTGCAGTTGTCTTTTATAGGAAGCCCTAATAATATATGCGAGGCTGAATCAAGATTTATAATTACCTTATTCTAAAAGGGCTTTGTGCACAAATATGATTATCCTATTAAATGGCATGGTTCTCATAATACCAAGCCATGTTCTGGAGTTGTTTTTTTAGTTTGTTTTGGCTTGTATTTTTGGGGGGGAGAACAGGGTAATGAAATGTCATGTTTTTTTGATATGCTTAAGGAAATCAGAAGCATGCTTTGGACTCCTAGGTTGGGCTGCAGGCTGTGACTCGCTCTTCCTGTGCAAGTACCGCATGAATCAAGACCTGTCATATTCCGGTGAAAACACAGGGAATTAATTCTTTGCCATAAACTAGCATACACCTGTTAAATGGCACTCCGCTCTGCAGAGCAGCAAAGTAGAAAGCTCTGTTGTGTGTGTTCAGGCATATCTGCTTGATTTAAAAACGAAAAGAGCTGCACAGAAAGAAAAGTGATGAGGGAAGTAAATTCTGTTCTGCCTTATGCGCCCATTAAATTGTTCACTAATTTTTCTGAATGCTTTTGCAACCCAGCTGACATCTGATCTTTAGGAATATTGCTGAAATCCCAGTTGAGTTTATAAAGATGGGCAGTTAGAAAAACAAATCTTTACTTTTAAGTAAACACGTTCTAGTTAGAGAAATACATAGAAATGCAGCGAAGTGAACTGGGATTGTGGCAGAGAGTGACAGATCCTGTCTGTCTGACCTTCTGTAGTGCTGTTTGCTGGATTGATAAATGTATAATGAAGGGTAAACGTTTAATTTTACCCTGTTTTTCAGCAGAGGCTCAAAGGCTTTGATTTGCTGTTGCAGAAGAGGAGAAATGGAATTAGGGGCTGTAATTAATAGGATTCTCTGTGGATAGCAGAGCTGAAGGGGGACCCGAGGAGGTTTGCAGGGAACACGGAGGCAGAAAAAACATGCAGTCAAACTTGTCTGTTTCGGAAATGTGCGCTGAAATGTGATGTGTGCCCAAACATGCAGTGTGAGCAAAGGTTCAAAGCACTGATTCAGGGCATCCCTGTTCAGAGGGTGCACACTAGGATGGTGCGGTGCAGCAGGAGACCCCGTGTCTGTCCAGCCACTCAGGGCTGCTCTTGCTTCCCAGTGGGCAATTACTTTGTGGGCCAAGGCAGGAGATGGAAGAGGAAGCAGTAAGAACAACATGCCGCTAATCAGGCTGATCTGTGCATTTTCTTAGGGTTTAGGAACATCATCCATTTCTGATTAGCTTGTTTCTCCTGCCTTACGTTCTGGTTGGTATAGGTCATGGCACAGCCTCCTTGGTTCATACAGCCAGGTGTATATGGAAGGCTCAGCTTGAGAATCAAAGCTTCAGAAACTCTCTGGTACCCAGATTAACTCTGGTCGTACCCGTGTTAGGAGTGAAGTGAAAGTTAACAGAAGGATTAAAACAAGAGCACTTTATGAATGGTGTGTTAGAGGATGGTTTTGACCTTAATGTGTGTTTCCTTACCATCATCTTTGTGTCGCTTTTAAATTGAATATGTCTGTATGTTCCAATTTTCATGTTAAGCTTCTAATATTTATTTAGACAAATACACAGTGAAATTTTGTTATATAAAAAAGCATCTGATAATGTTCATTGATTTTGCACTACAGTGGTGGTAGCTTTGTAGCAACAAAAGCAGGAAAAGATGTTGCTATGAAAAAAATAGATGGAACACTTTAGGTGCAACAAGTGGAAATAGATCACTTAAATGGTTTTTAAAAAGATGAATTAAAAGTGTTAGCAAGCAGAAGCCAAGTGCTAATACAGAGTTAAATATTTTATGTACTTATATTACTTGTCAGAAATTTGTCTTACGATCAATGAAAGAATATTTTGGGGAGCTTGATAGACAACTTTTTTTCTTCACCAAAGCTTATTACAGCAGGTTTAATTGTTCTGAGAAGAGGTATGGCTTTATAACGTGTCTCATTTAGTGATATTCTCATTTTCTGCTTTGTATTTCCAGAAATAATTCAAAATCAAACAGCAAGAGAGAGTAAGAATGGATTAAATTTGCATTGATGAGCACCTTTGTTTGATTTCTTTGCTTGGAACTGGGAGCGGCTACTGGGGATGATCTTTGGCCTTGCTGTTTTCCATCGTGAAGCAATTGAAGACCAGATTGGCTGAACCATAAATGCAGCATGGGAAGGTTTGGGAGCTCAGCCTTCAGAGTTTGTGTTTATTCCACACGTGTTCACGTGTGTGATCAAAGAGAGGCAGACCCATATGTACTGTGAGGAATCTGTGCAGTATTCATCACTGAATGGTTGGCAAAGGTCATTTCAGTTCTGCGTGTAGGCAAAAAGAGAAACAATACTAGTTATTAGGAAGAAAGGATAAAAAATGCAGAATTTTGCCAGTGTTTAAATCCTAGGTCTTGAACATTTTATGCAGTTTTGGTGACCTGTATCTAAAAGATATGGTAAAGGTTAGCGGGGATGATGAGAGATGTTCAGAAAGTTTCCACAAGTAGTCTGACTTAGCTTGGAATAGAAATGACTTGATGTGTATGTATGTCATATATAAAAGTCAGAAATATCTTGAAAAAGTGAATGTGGAGTGTTCAGGTACGTGGGTAACACAAGAGTGTCCAGTGTGAGAGTGACGTTTTTATCACCTCACAGTGACATTTGCATAAAGTCCAATTAAACTCTGTCCCCTCATTTGGGAGACAAAAATATATAAACGTGTTTAAAAAACAATTCGACAAATTGGCCCTGACCGATAATTAACTATAATACAAACTGCCTTAAAATTCTGCAGAATGCAGAAAGTATGCTGGAACCTCTGTTGCTATTCGTGCTTGTCCTTGCAATTCTTTCTTAAGAATTTACTGTAAGTTGCTATCAGAGAAGGTTATTGATAGACTTTGGGTCTTGCCGTTATTATTTTCTGATACAGCTGATGTCAGTTATATGGTAGGTTATAAAAGTGGTCTGTTGGTAGGTTGGCCAGGGTTCAGTGCGTGTGAGGAGGCTGGGAAATCTAGCACGTGGGCTAATCCTGGAGGCAAAAATGTAGCAGCAGTAGTATTTACAGCAAGTTTTTGTTTTAACAAAAAGAAAACATGGCATTTTAATGTCACATACCTTATTCTTTTAGTGTTATTACATGCAAGGGAAGATGATGACTGACAAGCAGTTTGTTGGAATAAGGAGCCATCTACAGGCTGTTATTGGCATACAGCCGTCAGTGCCTCGGCTCATGCCAGAAAACACAACTTTGGAAGGGCTCAAGACACAACTTTGAAGTTTCTATCTGAAGCATGTCTTCTGTGTGCTACTTGAAGAGAAATGGGTGGAGATGAAGCATCTTGCTTCAATCTGCAGCAACTTCTATGCAGATTTTCTTAAGCCTCCCAGTAACTGCAACGCCCACAAGTGAGATTGTTTCCGAGTAAAAGTTATATCAAAAGTTATAGAAGTACCAAAACACTTGATAAAGGGTTTGAGAAAATGTGGAGGTTATTCCTTTAACAAGTGTCAAGTTTTCTGATTGATCAGCGCCTGTCTGTGGGAGCTGGAGGCATGAGGCTTATAACCGTAGACAGCAGCCCGACGTACCGTGTCTGCAAGTTGCACCAGGCTGTCTACGTGCATGTTAAGATGTTGCTCCTTAATGAACTGCCCTGGGCACTGATAATCCTAAGGATATCAAAATAGCAGGTTAAGAGGCCTGAATCTTATACATTGGTGGTGGGAATTTTTGCATGGAGTTTCACCCTGGTTTGACTGTGCTGAGATACAAAAACACAGGTTTTGCCAACTGCTGGTACGCTTTCCTTTTCCATTTCTGAAAAGTATCTGAACTTTTTTTTTTGTGAAGGGGATCCTAGGCATTGTACTTCTATGGTGGTTTTATTTTTGTTGTGTATTTTGACCTAGTTCTTACTTCAAATTGCAATTCTGTGATGTACGTTTACTTAGGCACCTTTAAATGAAGGAGGTTCATTAAATCAACATCTTAATGATATGACTTTCCTCTGTCAGTAGCTTGACAGAGCTTAATTGCTCTGCAGTTTGTTCTGAAAAGCATATTTAGTCAGAGGGTGCAGTGATTAATCTTATTTAAATATATCCAACTCTGCATTGCCCGTGTCCCTGTTTTCTTCTGCTTACTACTGAAACGTTTGGTAGCAGCCTCAGAAGGTCACATCTGAAGGAGCTCTGTACCTGTGCTGAGGTCAGCATGGTAGGAGAATTGTGGTGTCTGCAGCAGGTGTGTTTCACACAGCCCTGTACACTGAAAAATTACCCATTCATGTAATGTCTTGAGAGGTTAGCACTTCTGTTGTTGGCAGTGTTGTGACACTTACTAGCTTGTGGTATTAGATGTGATGTTCAGAAAGCTTCCAGGTCAGCATTGCGTATGGCCACACGTCATCTTTCTTCATCTCTGCTGGTACTGTGTAGGGGTTGTAAGGCTTCTTGTTCCCATTCTGCTTCCAGAAATGTGATTGTGGCTCACATCTAAAGTGCCAAAATCTTTCCCTTTTCCAAACTCTCCTACACGACAGTAACATCTATTTCCAGAAAGAAAAAATGATACGAGGGTGAGGATAAAAGGTGATGATTCTTACAGTATCACCTGTGCATGTTTATTTTGAGCTTCTATCAAACAAGTCTTAAACTTGAACCAAAAAAAAAAAAAGCATGCTTAGCAGAGTGAAGAATGGCATAGCAAGTGCAGGGAAAACCAAAATTGTTCAAAGAACGGAACCACATCCAAACAAGGAAAACAAGCTTGACAAGTCAAATATTAAGGCATATAAGGCATGCCTGAAAGGATCCTGAGAAATGTCTGATGGCATAAAAACAGCAACAGAACCTCTCAGATGTTTTAGGAGCAGTAAACCTATCAGGGTTAGCTGGACTTGATAAGGTGGTTGGAGGATAAAGAGACCACAGCAAGAAAAAGCATTTTTTATTGGTGGTGGTGGTGGTGATATTTTCGACAGAGCAGCTCGTGGAATTTCCCAGTCTGGAGGCTCACCTTACAGAGAAGTTGGATTGCCTCAAACTGATGTTTAGAGATTCAGAATAATCGACAGTAAAAAATTGCTAGTGCCATGTGGCATTCATTAAAGAATATTAAAGGAACTTAGACACAAAATCACAGAATGACTGCGGTGTCAGCCTTGGTGGCCGAGGGGCGGGAGATGGTAGACGTGCCCTTTGGTTTTGAAAATGGGAAACCAAAGGCGGGGGTTTGAGACAAATTGTTTTACTTGCGGGCAGGTACTAGGATTGTTGTGGGACCCCTCTAATAAGAAAGGAAAAAAGCTTTGCTGTTTTGAGGTGTTCTGTTAGAAATTTGCAGTCTGCCTGTATCTTGAACCTTGCATAAAAGCCTACCGTCACAAAATGGTTGAGTTCAATGATATGGAGAAAGATGACAAGCATTAGTTAAATTATGGAATAGCATCTGTTCAAGGGAGCAAGAGTAGGCTAGCGTTTCAGCTTTGGGAGAAGAATGACAGGGCATAATGCCGTGTGTGACACGGAAAGGATGAGTTGGACCCGAGTATCTGTTCCTTCTGCTATTTAGAAAGAGGCTGGATGGATCTCTAGTCCTAGCCGATGCATCCGTTCTTCGCTTTCCTTACAGATACTGGTTTTGCTTCTTTAGACTTTCCGGCAAGGCACTGTTACAAATATTAGGGATTTTATTAAATAAATTGATAGTTTGTGAGACTGACTTCGAGACTGTGTACCAAGGTTTCCTATCCTGTCTTAGCACTTCAGTGTCCTCTTGAGACATCCAAGACAAACTTGTAGGTGATTTAGTTTTATATGGCTAGATTTCAGTTTTGGTTGTGACTGGAGATCAGAAAGCTTTTACACTCGCGCTACAGCTGCTCTGTTTCTCCTTCTGTTTTTCTCTCATCATACTTTGTCATGTTTCTGTTACTTGTATTGATGGTGTTTTTGTTGTGTTTTCTTATAGTGACTACAGTTCCTGTCTTACCTCTTTGATGGAAGAGGACTATGACCCAGAAGTGAACTCTCCACTGTAGAACAAGAAGCTCTTGTGGAATAATTTGTTTCCTTTTAAAAGCAGCACCCAGTCTACAAAAAGAAAAAAAAAAAAGAGTAGAAGAGATTCTTTTTAGTCCTGGCATTTTTCTGTTCTTGTGACCTATGTCTCAGCATGTAAATGGTGAAAAACGGGGATATAAACATCTGTGCCTGCTCTTGAGCTTTACATCAAGTAGTGCTTAGTTCTGCGGAGTATTAACCAAGCTACGTGAAGTCCAGAGTATATCCTACCATTCGTTTTTTTAAAAAGAAAAAAAATCTATATACCTTTTTTTTAGAAAATTTATCTGATAAAAATGAAGATTATCTTTTAAGAGCGCTTGGTCAGATGCTTCGTGTTTAGATCTCAGCATTTGGGGCAAACGTTTTTCTATAACGTGGTCCTTTTTCTAGAGTGTTCAGATTGACCTACGGACCATGAACTATCCAGCAGAGTTGGGTGTATCTGTTCAGTATTAATGATGGCGTGGTTCTGAATGTTGTCATACAGACCTGACAAACCTTTTTCTAATGTAAAAGCTGGCTTCTGTAGTACCACGACTAGAGAATATTTAATGAGGTGAACGTGGTCGTGGCTTTTTTTAAATACAAATTACCTTCTTAGGTATTTTTTTGTAGTGAGAGTGCAAAAAGAGATTAAAATGAGCAGCTGAGGGGGTGAAGGGCACAGTTGGCACGAAGTGCGGCCTCTCGTGCTCTGCTTCGAGACGCACTATTGCCTCAAGGCTGGCCTTACAGTATACTGGAGAAGAAAGGAACCAGAAGGTCAGTGAAGCAGAGAAGAAAGTGAGGACATTGGACTGCAGAGGCCAAACTCTGGGTGAGTGATCGTATGTACTTTTTTTCCTTGCTTATACGGTATTGAATTTTCAACTTTAATTCATCCATGAACAAATAAAGCAAAAAGGAAAGCTGAAGAACCTTCCACAAAAAGGCAGAATTCCATTATATCGAGTAGTAATGGAATTCTTACTGCCTTGACTAGTGGAAATTGCTATGACAAGTTGAAAAGAACAATTTGGTTTCATGTTGCTCACTGAGAAATCTGCTGGTCTTCAGTTCACCTTGCATTAAGATACAGGTCTTTCAACTGACTTGTGGTCTTTAAGTTGGGGAGTGCAGGAACTGGCATATGGTTGTCTCTCAGGTCTCTGATATGCTTTCAGTATCTCTAATATCATCGTTGGTTTGGTCGTATTTAATTTACAACCTCTGGAATAAACTGTGGTGATTGCTCCTTTGTAGATTATGAAACAAATAGCAATGAAGGAAGGTACCCCAAATTCGGGCATGTCTTGGTTCGGTGCATTGTATGGCTTATGTATGCTTTTTGTTCTGTTTTTTTTCCATCTCCAGGCCTATCCTATCATGGATTTCATAGGTGTGTTTTTAGAATGGAATTGTAAATAGGAGCTAACTGGGAATGTTCAAGTTACTATCTGGTCAGGGGAATAAAGCAGGAAAAAAATGTTAGTGTAAACAACTACAGTGCTTTTCCCCTCCTGGTAATATAGACCAGGCTTTGGGAATTAATTTGTATGATTATTTCAGTTTGATAAAGATAAGTCAGGGAATGTTCTTTTCATTTACAGATCCTGGCCATGAGGTTTGATGCCTCATTTTATTGAAGGGAGACACTGGACCTAAATGGCGCAGCATGACTTTGTTCCTGCCTGGCTTAACTTCTCAACACCACAGTCAACCAAGGTAACTAATAGTGATCACTTGTTCTTATAGCTATGAGAGTTTAAAAAGGGCAAAAAATTGCCCCAGTGTTTTTTCTTTGAACTTCAAATATTTCATTTTAACTTCTTTGGTGTTTTTAAGAAAGGCTTTTGGAAACATAAAGGTGAAAATGATTTTTATTGTTTTTGTTTCAACAAATTTCTTTTATTTCAGAGGAGGAAAGATCTGTTGCATGCAGACATAAAAGTAGTTCAGTGTCTTTATGCAGAGACTTGAATGGAATCCCAAATAGAAAATAATTAAAGTGTCCCCTAATCTGTGGTGGTCAAGTCTTGAGCTGCCACTTATAACTCAGGATATAATTCTTTGGTTTTGATTTATGAAAATAATATTGCCTTAGCTGTGTAGTGCATTGACAAAACCCTTGGTCTCTAACTCCAAATTCAGAAATACTTACTAGTTTTTTACAACTTTAAAATTAAGGCACCTTCTTTCTAAAAATGTTTTCAGAAGAAGCTAAGGTTGGCCCAGGAAGTCTGTTTTAGAACTTTTTATAAATTAAAAAAAAAAAAAAAAAAACTTGCATTACTTTCATATGGCAGTATTTAAAAATACTTTAGTGGCAAACCAGATCATGTTGACCAATATTCAGTAAAAATACAGCTTTCATCTCTATGCTTAAATACAAGGAGACAAAAGTAACTTCAGGATGTTTGCATGGTTTAAAATGAGGCCCTGCATTTTTTATGAATGAGAGGAAGTGAAGAGTAATAAATTCTCTGGAATTTTAACCCTAGAAATATTAATGTCTTATACAGAGTCTTTGTCATTTCAGCACAGAAGTGCTCTAGCTTGACTATTTCTGAATTTTAGTCAGACTGATAAGGTCTTCCGTTACTGTCTGTTCTTTTGACTTTAGGGGGAGTGAGTGAATGAGCACTTCTGTAACATAGTTTCTTAAATGAACTCTGCAGAAAGTATGTATTTGCAAGGAGGGCTGGTGAGATTATTGTATTAGGTTCTCTCTGATTCTTTGTAGGCTATGTGGAGTTGTGTGCTGTTCTGGTGAGGTTCAGGTGACTGTTGATGTCATTGGCTAGACAATGCGGGTATGGATGCTGTACTAAAAGCACAGGAGTGTGGGTCTGGGGCTGGTTTTCTTCAGTTGACAAAACATCACTGTGGGACACACAGGCTCCTGGATAGCCCTAAGGAGAGTTTTATTACATAACCTTCGTCTTTCTGCAGTCCCCTGCAGCCACCTTTGAGAAACATGGAGAGCATCTTCCACGGGGAGAGGGACGCTTTGGGGTGAGCCGTAGGAGACACAACTCTTCTGATGGATTTTTCAATAACGGGCCCCTCCGAACTGCAGGAGGTGAGTAGAATGGATTGGAATGTAATCTGAGAGCAAACATTCTGGAGTATTCTATGGAAATAAGAACTCTGCAGAATATAAACATTTTCCCAAAATGCACCTTTTCAAAACATCCTGTAAGAAACTTGTGCTATTCTCTTCTCTCATGCCATGTGCCCAGGCCTTATGGGGTTTCTGTGGTAGCTGTGTATGCCTTGTGTAGCTTGGTTTATTTTTGAGATAATCACACAGTTTATTAAGTTTGGCCTCGTAGTTACTTAGTAAACACTGATGTAACAAGAAAAACAGCCTGTTATTTCCAGTATTCTGCATACAGTGTTGACTTTTTTTTATTTGCATACTTATCTCCTTTTGTTTAGACTGCTGGCATCAGCCCTCCCTTCTCCGCCATGATTCTGTAGATTCTGGTGTTTCTAAAGGAGCTCATGTTGGGCTTTCTGGCAGTCAGCCTGGCTGGCATGGTCCTTCACGGGGCCATGATGGTGTGAACCAGCGTGGTGGAGGAGGAACTGGAGTTCATCGCCACTGGAATGGCAACTTCCATTCTCGGAAAAGTTCCGCCTTTCAAGAAAAGCTGCCTGTTGAAGCCAGGGAAGAGAAGAAGGAAGACAAAGAGCAGTTACAATTTGAGGAAGAAGACTTTGTAAGTGTGTAGCTTCTCACTACAAGTGGCAGCTGTGAGAAGTAGCTTTTCAAATCTCATTTTTATTAGCATTGATAGGTGGCAAGGATCTAGAGTTGCATTCCATTCCATGTTTCAGATCACTACAGGTTTTAACAGTGATTCCAGTACTTGCAGGATGATAATTGATACCCAGAGTCCTGGAGACTCGATGACCTTGTTGGATTATGGGTTTTGGCATGTTGTTACTTTTTGCTAAATGGTTATTAACTGAAGACAGCATTGTACCTCACAAGTCAGATCTTCAGTGCTCAAAAGGTGACAGTTTGATCTGCTACAAGAACAGTAGCTGTATTTCCTTTGTGGCTTTGCTTTCAAAGCCTTTTTTTGGTCCTAAGTACATCTATTCAGCTTATCTTCAGTCTAACTTCTGTTCCTTTCTTCTGCATTCTGGTACATATTTGGTGTACAAGATAACTACCCCATGCTTTCATGACATGTGCCCAGACCTTTGCAATCATCTGTCTGGAGTCATATGGAATCATATTTTCTTGTCAGAATTTTTTTTTTGTACCTCTCTGTAAATCTGTGGATCAGTATTTCTTCAGCTGTTTCTTCCATTGATATCTACAGTTCATCAACCTTCTTCTTTCTCCAGTATTCCGATTTACCTGGTACTGTCAGTTACAATAGTCTCATTTATCCTGGTTCTGTTTTTACTGGAACAACTTTAGTTTTCATAGTTTTGCTAAACTGTCCTCAGACATGTGGCTTTTATTCCTGCCATGTGCATTTCTTAATATTTATGCTTTAGGACGGAAGCACCAGTTCTACTTTTTCCAATTTAGTTTTTTTATCTTATTTTGATGAAGATTTTATTGTTACCAGATCATGCATTTTGTGCATCTTGTTTCTCACTTTCTCAAGGCTCCTCTTGATCATTGTAATAAGGTCGACATTATCTGTAAAGTTCTGGTAAGTCAGTCCCTCCACTTAATGTGATTCCTCTGACTTAGTCTTCAGTGCTAAAGCCATTGCTGTCTCCAGGACTGAGAGTTCTGGTGATAGTGTGCACGCTTGTGTTTATCATCTTGAGCTTTTTGCTCTCTTACTCAGCTTTTATTTCTGGAAGGCTGTTTAAAGCTAAAATTATCATGGCCATTTTGATGCTACCACTTCGGTTTGGAAGGTTAGGAGTTGGAGTCATATTTCGAGTGAAAACATAGCTGCTTCAGGCCAGAATTTAGTGACTCCACTTAAATTGCTACAGAAGCCAGCTGGATTTAAACTGCTGGGTTTTTCAGTGGAGTGCATGGGGAGTAATTGCATACTCTTGTTCAGCTGCTTCTGCTGTGGGAGTGGTGGTGGCCTGCCTCGGTGGTTGGTTAACACCTGGAGAGCAGTGATTAAGCTTACATGTAGATTACTGTTGATCTGATTTCTCAAGAATACTGTAATTCAGGATTTCTATAAGCTGGTTTTACAGACTGTCAAAAGCCTGTTGAAATGTAGAAAGCTATTGTAATGATTGTGACCATGCTGCTGTAGTCTGTCTTAGCCTAAATCATTCTTCTAAGTGGTCCTCCTTTGTTCTCTTTTTTAGTGTCTTTATAAATCTCTTTTCCCAACTACATCTCTGTGTCTTCTCTAATTACTTCCCCCATTCCCACACTTTTTTTAAGGGTGCACCTACTGTCTGGTAGCAGCCTTTACTAAATAACTCTTGTATTGTCTTTGCCATAGTGGAGAAACTGTTTTCTGTGGTTAATCATGTAGCTGTTAGGGCCTCATGGCCAACAAAATGGGAACGTTTTCCTGAAAGGTCTGCAAAACAAGCGGTTGTTCTAAGTTCTCCTGTAGTGTGAGCACCACTGCTATCAAACTGACCTGTAACTGAAAAACAAAGCACTGGAACAGGAATTTCTAGGGTCTGAGGCAGTAATTTATGCTATGGTGTAACATTTTTTTCCTAACTCTTATAGAACAGGAATGCCTACTCTTTCAGAAGCTCATTATTAGAGACTTATGTGGTAGTCATAGTAACTAACATATGAAGAATTCATTAAAAAGAGAAAGATGGCTTTATTTTGAACTGAAGTTATTTGGGACGGGGGAAGAGGAATAGCTAATCAAGAACACTTTTCTTTGAATGGTTAGATTTTCTGTATCTGCTTTGAGCTTGGGACACGTACTTAGTTGTTCCACTGAGTTCTGATACTGAATCAAAGGTAAGTCTGTGGAGAACACTGAGCCTGCATGCAGTATTGCCCTGAAAAATGGACTCTGAAACTTGACATAGCTTACATTTAGCTTTTTTATCTATAAAGATGTGATTTGGTTTTTTATTATTCCTTTATTTTAGGAGCCTAGTGTAGTTCTTTTTTTGGTTGAACTGTTAATACAGAATTATTGTATAAAAATACTTGGGAGGTGAGACTAGATACTCCATATACTGATGATGTGGATTCTGTTCTATTTCTTGAGCTGCTGATCAAATACCTAAGTCTTTCATGGGCGTGTAAGTTTGTGGAATCTGTTTATTGCATAGTAGAAGACTGAAGGGCCTATTGTAAACTTGCTGATAGTTCTGCTGGAAATACAGCAGAAGCCAAGGAGAATAACTTGAGATTTTTACATGTCTTGCGACAGAGCACTCTCTTGTTCTAATTCAGATGTTCAGAGAAATCTACCTATACTGTGGTTTCCTAGAAGCATGTTACACTAATACAGAATCTTTTTTGTTATATGCAATATAATGAATATACTCAATTGCATTATTTTTTTATTATTTATTTATTTATTTATTTATTTATTTTTTCCAGCCATCTTTGAATCCAGAAGCTGGAAGACACAACAGCCAGAACAAACCTTTAGGGACACCGTCTGGAGTATGGGGTAAGTAAAGGTATTTACATTGCTATATGGAATGCCCATGCTGAAGCAGCAAGTTGCAACTATTATTAACTGTAAATACCTATATATAAACTATTGTTAACTGTAAATAATTTTTAAGTGCTAGCTTTTTGCTCAGAGAAGATCTTAAAATCTTAAGCAGACAGTTTGCAGCTTTCTCTCCTTTGTTGTTTTCCTCCCACAATTGTTACTAATCTCTAGGTCTTTTTGTCTGCTTTAAACGTGTACTTGTCATAAAAAAAATGCTTGTGGCAGTCAGTTGTCTGCATGTGCTTTGTCTTACTGTAGTTAAAATTTCATGCAGGCATTGCTTGAAGGGCAGAGCAGATTTGAATGGAGTAGACATCAGTTTCTGAGTTGATCTTCACATTAGAAGAACAACAAAATTATTATTATTCGTTGGTTTAGATTTATCTGCTTTAAATTCAGAACTGGTTTGCTTTTAATTGTGATATGATATGGGAATCTATGCCTTAAAAAAAAAAGGGGGGGGGGGGGCAATGACTTACCAGTTCCATCAACTAAATACAGGTTTGTTAATCTCTAATTAGAATGTAATTAGATCAGTGGGGTTAAGCACTGTAAATAATAAAAATACCAGAAAGAAACAAACAAAAAAATACTTGTAAAAGGAATGCAATCTGGTCTCAGAACAAGTTTGTCAGGTACTTAGTGTTCTGCTCAAAAAATAACAACTAGCGTTTGTGGATTTTTTAGGTGTTTATGCTAATACTTAAATTACTCTGCTCCTGAAAACGTGTTGGTGAGAAATATTAATTGGGGTTCTTTGCAAAAGCACTGCATCTTCTAAGGTATAAATTATGCAAAATATTTCCTGTTAGTGAATTAACAACTGATCCATGGTTGCTCAAAGAACTGCTCTCATCTGTCCTGATTTCTGTAGTATGGTGGAAGGCTGTTAGCTGATGTCACTGTAGGTTTTTCCCTTCAGAGTCAAGGGAGCTGTTGTGGTTAAACAGAGAAAAAAAAATGGACTTTGACATCCTTATCTTTCTGCTCAAAGCTGAAACAAAAGAACAACTGATAGCAATCTCAGAATTAGACACATGCAGTTTCTAAAGTTTAGAGGGAGAAGCTGGAGCAGTGCCCTGAACCTCTTATGGAACAGAACATTTGTATTTCAGAATCTTACCTGTTTTTTTGTTTGTTTTACAGAAAACCCCCCTAGTGCCAAGCAACCTACCAAGATGCTGGTCATCAAAAAGGTTTCAAAAGAGGATCCTGCTGCTGCCTTCTCAGCTGCATTTACATCACCCGTTTCTCACCTGGCAAATGGCAACAAAGCCACCACCATTGTCCCAAGTGTCTACAAAAATCTGGTTCCTAAACCTGCAGCTCCTCCTTCCAAGGTACGGGGGTTTCCAACCAAGTTAGTGAAGGAGATGAAAGCCTCTCTCTTGATATCAGAATCAACCGTCTAAGATATAAGTGTTGGAATACAGTAGTTTCTAGGGTAGTCGCCTTCACAATAGAGGCCTGTTTATTACTATAGTTTTTCCATGTTTAAAAGTATCATTTAGTTTTGTTGACATAAAGGACTAATCTCTGTTCTGGCTATACTGATGTCTGGTTTAGTGTGCAGCATTCTGATACATTAGACAAATCCATATCTTAATTGGACAAAAATGAGCAATGCTAGAGAATAAGAATGTGTACTGAGATGTGCTTAAATTGTTCACATGACTACCTTAAATATTTATTGGGTTACAATACTATGTGTTTAAAACACAATTGAGGTTAAGATCAGATTAGACTGTAGCATTCGGCATTTCTTGGGCCTTAAAGACAACCTCAAAAAGTAATGGTGCCTTCTTTCACTGCAAGAGAGTGTTGATAGTCCAGGTATTTTAGAAGTTAAAATTATTAGTGAGACTGTTCTTTAAAAAGGTATGCAAATATTCAAGAGTATTTGCACACCTTTTTAAAGAACAGTCTCACTAAAATTTGTTAATTGCTGATGCTGGCTGCTGCATTCCAACAAAAAACTTCTGTGATAAGAGTAGAATAGTTTTACACACTTGAAAGATAAAAGCAAAGTGAGAGAGTTTAACAGAACATTTTCTATGAGAAAGCAAGTTTAGAGCTTCTTTCCCTTTCATAAGTTTTTTCTCACAAACTATTATAAAAGGTTGTTAGTAAGAATTTTCTGTTCACTGAAACAACCCATTAAGTATTTCAGTCTAGGTACGTACTTGTTTAGAATAGCTAAATAAGATGGAGCTGTAGTGCAGTGAGCCTAATGTGGCTTTTACTTGTGTTTGTACAGCTTGGTTGATACGTGTAATACAGTCTTAGCTATTTTTAGCCTGGATGTTTTGAGTCCTCTTTGAAACAAAAAGACAAAGATACAGTTTGTTGAAGCCATCAGATTGTCTCAGATTGTCTCTGATGAAGCCATCAGATTGTCTCTCTGCTTCAAAGCAAATAGTATTGTAGTGAAAAGGAGTACATACGGCTTTTCTGTCTTAGCTGCTGTTGTTGTGTACAAAGATAGTCACAGATAGAATAACTCGGGATATTATCTGTTCTCATGGTTGAAATAAGCCTTCTCATTTTTATAGATAACTTGAAAAATATGATCAGGCTTTTTGAGGCAGCCTTGTGACTGTAGTGTGGAAGTTGGGTTTGTGTCAAAATACAGGATTGTTTTTGTTTTGTTTTAGCTTGTTTTACATAGTTTTCACTTGCATTCTAGATTATGTATTTATATACAAACTGGAATTATGGCAATATGTACTTGCCTGTGTTGCCTTTTAGTGAAGTTCTGTACTGAACCAGTTACTAGGCCTGGATTACATTTGAATTCATTCAGGTGTGACAGCGCTGATAACACATGAAAAGCTTTAGGGCCAGTGGAGAAGGTATTGACTTGCAGTATGTGGGAGCTCCCAGGAGATCACAGTCATGTTCACTGTGATAAAAATGTGCATTTAGTCATTTTTAAGTAGGTTTGTGTTGACATGGTGCTGTGATGACAGGGGCAGCATGGTGCTCCTCATTGGTGAGGACTGCAATAATTCAGAATTGTCTGTCTCATCAGCAGCTCTTTTGTTAATGAATGGTGACCATTAATAGAGCTAAAGGTGGGAGATCAGTATGCTCTTAGAAAAACTGTGCATGAATGATGCCTTTTTTGAAGGTACAAACGTGAAGCAGGGATGGTAGGATGCATTATTCTGAAGACCTCAGCAAGTTGTGTGGAAATTGTAGCGCATAACATGATAGGGGGGTCGAAACACTCCCTTTGACCATGTCACCAGTCTTGGAAATCGGCTACAGGCAAACCGAATGAAATACGTTTTTGTTTCTTGCTTTAGATAAGGATAATTCCTCACAGTTGAGAAAAGCACGAAGGGCATAATCTGCAAACAATTCCTTTCGATTCCCATCTGTAACTGTTGTGCTTCAGTCTAGTGGTCTCTCTAAGAAAGTAACAGGAGTCTGTTGTTAAATTTGTCTAAGCTGCCACTTCGTGGACAGTGGGAGAATAACAATTAGCAGCCAAGAGTTAGGTACCTAAACAAGTGCAACCATGTGTACATGCAGAGGAAAAGTCCTTGTCAAAGTAATTCTTCACTCTAATTGTACTACCAGTCAATAGTAAGTTGGAGTAGAAGCCTATTGATGTGAGAGAACATACTGAAATAATGACTTCTGCTTTCATTGTTCACAGAATACAAAATCTATTTACTCTCAGATTTAACTTAATCCCACTGTGCATTAGTAATTTTGCTCTGACTTGAAACTGACTTCAGAAATCTGTCGGTTCAAATGAACTAGTATGCCTTACTGCCCTGACAGGTGTATTTCTCATGCTACTTGATACAAATCTCTTGTTAGAATCATTGTAGTAAAGACTGTCACTTCAGTCTTTGTCCTTCCTTGATGAGAGGTCCCTGAATAACATACCAAGTAACAAGTTATCTTGAAGTCTTTGCTTTTCAACAAATCGCCATTGTATCTGAAGGGATACTGCAGAGAGTATCCAGACCAAAACAGTAGGTGCTCATGCACCTAATAGAAGGGTGAACTGCCTGCTTTTCTTTTTTCTCCTCAATCAGTGCAATGATGGACGCTTTCAGAGCCCTAGGAAGTAAATAATTGGCATTCTCAGTCTGGACAGAAACATTCCTTGATGTGTTTCTTCCTTGCATGGGAGGAGCTCCTGTCAGATGATGCAAACCCTTTCTTTGTGGCACATAGTGTTCCCCTATGAAATGTGAATTTAATTGGGATATTTTACTTCCCATCTGTGTGTAGCTCCAAGATGCATTGCATCACACGGTGGTGATTCCAATTGATTAAGAGCAACACTAGATTTTCCTCTTGTGCTCTTGCAGTGTTTTATTAGAGGATGGTGCCTGTGAAGCAGAATTGTGTGTGGCTTGGGTAAAACAGAAGATGATGGGGAAAAACTAAGGGATTTAGGAGTAAACTTGTTGAGAAAGTTCTTGTAGAGGGAGGAAAAAAATCATACAACAGACAATTTCAGTCAATACAGTATTTGTGTTACTGCTTGCAAGCAACCCACTCTAGTGCTTTACCATTTATTGTATATTTTGTGTTCTTTTCAATATAGCCAAGTCCATGGAAAGCCAACAGAAATGAACATAAACCAGGCTCGCTTTCCTCCAGCCGTGACTCTGCCTTTACCAGTCCAGTGTCTGTAACCAAACCAGCGGTACTGGCAAGTGGCTCAGTCCTTACATCTCCCAAAGAGGTAAGGGATTGGGTCTGGGGATATGATGGGAACCTTATCACTGTCACCTACTATAGCTTAAACACAAGGTCCTTCCTGCATGTGCTACCTAGCTTTGTACACTTGAATAATGACTTGCTTGTGTGTTCTTAGTACATCCCGCGACATCTCTGATACACTAAAAGAAAAATGTGGTTTACCTGGATGTGAAGACAATGCCATTGGTGTTTGTCCAAATGTATTAGGATTCCCCTCAGATTTAAAAAAGAAACTAAAAAATAATTTGACTAGTGTTGCATAGCTAAACATACATAGACTTGGTGTGCTATTGGAGTGCAGATACCACGAACAGATGTGAAGCGAAAGGTAAACTGATATGGGAAAAGAAGGCAGAAGAGAAGGATCTGCTTTACTTTCTGTAGGAGAACAGCATATAAGCAGTGAGCTTTGAAGGGATTCAGCATGTCTACATGTCTTCATCTAGGTGTCTGTTTTTAACGCTGGTAGGAGGTAATCTGCTGAGGTTAAAGCTGACTTACCTCCACTTTTGGTATGAAGTGTGGAGACAATTTCTGAATGTAAATTTCTTAACACTTCAGCAGTAAGTGGGACTTGACGTGTTTTGGCCAGCATTTCTGTGGTTCATTTTTTAGCTTCTATGCAAAACGCTGTTCTGGAGCTTAAAATTCCACAAAACTTAGTAGAAAAATGTCATTGAATAACTTTGAACACTTAGAATACTTTTTTTTTTTCTTTGAATCTGTTGGGGACATGCAGTATGGAAGCACAGGACCGTGGCAGTTCTGTACAGTGCTGGTAAAAAGGCTACTTCTATCAAAAAGCTCCAGTGTTTTTAGCAGAGTATTCCAAATCACCAGAAGACATCTAGTTCTAAGTCTCCTTTGTTGATGGTTATTTTGTGTTGCTTACAGTCAAACTAATTACCATGTTTAAAGCTTTAATTTTTAAGTACTATGCCAGCTTTTTATCCTAGTATTAAGTCACTTACGCCTTGTACAATTGCTGATTTGCGCATGACAGTGTTGAATGAGGTAAAATCTGAAAAGGCTAGCTGAGAAGTGTTTACAGTAAGGCATTATTTTCAGCACACACCTCAAGGCATTATTACACACCAGTGTTTCATGTGCAACAGGCATGAGAAACATAAGCAGCAGTTGCTGCCTGTTTTTGCTTTGCTAAATATTTTAGTTCCCTTAATCTTTGCTTAGAGCACTATGCGGTATGATAAAAACACTTTGTAAAGGAGGTTTATTTTGAAGAGCCTGAATTTGAAACTCTCCCACCCTAGTTTTTTTTCTTTTTTTTTTTTTAATTAAAAAAAGCAGGAGGGGAAGCTACATGCTTTAGGAAATTGAACTCTGCTTTTGCATTGAGAAAAAGATAACCAAAGCAAGTGAAGAAAAAGAACAGCTTTGCGTGCAACATTCTGGGTCAGGCAGGTATTTATATAAGTGGCTAAATTATTCATCTTAGAGTAGCCAGATACTGTATATGATCAGAAGGTTAAGATACTGGGAACTTTCACACAGCATGTTTTGAGGTTTCTTTCCCATGTCTACTCAAAATGATGAAATGTTAAATTGAAACTCATCTTGGTTGGAAGTGTTTTAATTTTTAATTTTACTGTCACGGCTGAGGCACTGCTTATGTGCAAATTGTTGTGCCTTACGGCTGGTTCAAAGATTGATATTAAGAAAGCAAAGCACTGTGGAAGAGCCTGGGAGGTTACCTTGGGTTCAGGAATTCAGCTGAGCAGATTTACCACAGGGTCAAGGGCTGTCTGTGACTGGCCTTTAGGTCACAAAGTTATCTGGGCTGTGAGTGTTCGCAGGCAAGAATTGGCAGCACGCTCAGCAGGAGAGGATATCAAGGTTGTGGCTACCTGTTTCACATCCAGTTGGTTAAAGATGTACCACTCCCTGAAAAGAGATTACCACCCCAAAGCTTAATTTCAGGGTAGAGGCAGCCAGGATGGCTTAAGACACAAATTTGAACTGAGTCTAATCTCCCTAGTTTTTTAATTTTGTGGGCTGAGTCTTGCATGAAATTTTTCTGCCTCCGTATTCTGTTGTAGCCTCCAGCATTACTTAAGAGAGTTATGTTGCCAAGGAACAAAATAAATGTATTCATGGCCATGTGAATCAACACCTAGAGGAAGAAAAAATTAGAGTTGATAGTGATAGGTGGGAGCGTGAGCTGGTAAGAAGTGGATACACAACACCATTCAGTATTCTGATGAGCATTTGAAATCAGATTTCTTAAGGGTTTAAGAGCTAGTCTGGGAGCTGATGGGCATTTGAAGGTACAGACCCTGAAGAGGGCCTCATCTGTGTAGCAGTACTGTTTAAAGTCTCTGTATTCTACCTTCTTTGTCTAGAGTCCTTCCAGCACCACCCCTCCCATCGAGATCTGCTCTTCGCGCTTGACAAAACTGATGCGCCGCACCACTGATAAAAAGAGCGAATTCCTGAAGGCACTGAAAGATGATAGGAATGGGGAGATAACAGAGAACAGAGAATGCGACAAGCTGGATGATGTAAGATCACTGCACCCCTGTCCCGTGCTGTCCATCCGTCCTCCCCCTTCTTTCTTCATACATATATGATCATGATGTATTTAAAGAGTTGGGCACCGAAAAAAGCCGTATATATAATTCAGGCTGTGGTGGAGGAACCGAATGACTTCCATCGGTCTGATACACGTTAGCAGAGGTAGCGCACAGCACTGTGATGAAATGAGATATGTAACATGATGAAATGCAAAAGGATAAGTCATAAATGGGGGAAGGTGACAGTGCAGTTAATCTAGAGTCTTGCAAGGATTCTCTCAGGGGTTGAACAATTCCATATTTTACTTTCAAACTTCCTTGTCAAACTGCATTCATAGGAAAGCTGAATGCAGTGCTTGTAAAAAGTGCAGGATAGTGGCTTAAGCCTCGGGCCTGGACCAGAACCCTGAATGTGGAAGTCTGTGGCTTAATGTTTTATATAAAGGACATCTTTAAGAGAGGGGTTTTCTTGGTATTCTCTTTCTGAAGCCACTGATTACGGCTTTGTAATGCCAACACTTATTCCCTTTAAATCAAAGTGCAGTCTACCAAAGTGACATACCATGTTGTCTTGTCACAGGTAGAAGTTGCTTTTAAACCACTGTCAGTCCAGGCTCTGTTGAAAGCACTGACTCAAGGTGCAAAGGCTTTGATTTACCCCCAAGAGCAGAAGCTTGAACTTCAAACTGTGCTGTCAGCATGGTCTGTACACACTTCGCTTCTTTTTTTTTCTTTAGATGGAGAGCAACAGCACACCAGAACCAAAGGAAAATTGGGAAGAGAATTGCCATCAAAATGGCCTTTCTCTTCCTTTGCCGGAGGAGGGAGAAAACCTCTCTCACTCATTGGAAGCAGAACACAGGTGAGGAAGTGGAGAAAAAAAAAAAAAAAACAAGGTGTCTGGAGTAAAGGTGGGTGAGTCCTTGGACTGTGTGAGGAGAAAAACTATTTGAAAGAAAATCCTGGAAAGTACACAAAGCTGGACTAGAGGTGTGGGCTTCATTACTAGTGCTGGGCTGGGTGGAGTCTTACTGAAAGTAAAACAAGATGCTGACAGCTGAGCCAAGACTTTGCTATGGTCTGTAATTAAGTTTCTGTACTTCTCTAGTACCACATCCTTGTGTGTTAATGCTGCTTAGATATTTACCTGCCTGCGTGGTGAGGCAGCACAAACCTAGCATGATTCTGGTTAATTTCTAAGTGAATGTCCAAAGTGTAATGATCTGGAGTATGAAGATACACCCTCACACGCACATTTCTTTTCCTGTCTGCTCTTGGCATACTTTTGTGCTGCTTTAAATGCTGTAAAGGTGGGAAAGAGTGAAGAAAATATTTGCTTAGTATCTTAGCTTGTATCTTGCTTCAATGATTAAGCAGTGTGTGAGTATCTGGTATGAGTGGATAGTAACTTTTAGAGGATCCTAAGTTAAGGTGCTGGTTTGATTGCATCACATCCTCCTTCAGTGTCCTTGGGTAGAATTTCAAATTTTCCTTCTGCCAGACTCGTTATTTACCCATTGTACACGACTGCTGGTGATTAAATATTTGTAAAAGGCATTGAGTATGAAAAATGTTGGGTAAGCACTAAGCATTGCTGAAGTGGTCTGTAATAGAGAAGATTCCCTGGTGAATTTGAAGGAATGTAATACAGAACCTTGTGCTTCATGGACAAACTGTTCTCTCCTTTGCCTTTGTTCCCTTGCTTTAATTCCTGTGCCCTTTTTCCACAAATCAGGTTATTGAAAGAGATGGGATGGCAGGAATATCCTGAAAATGATGAGAATTACCTTCCCCTCACGGAGGATGAGCTCAAAGAGTTCCAAATTAAATCAGAGCAGGTATGTTTCGAACTCCTACTACTAGTGACTGATCTTCACCCTTTCCCTTCGCATGCATAAGTCTCCTGTAGTGTAGAAGACAACTAATGAAACTGTAGTCCGATTGATGACTCTACATTATCCAGACAGCATGTGTATATAGGGTTAAACAAATAGCTGATGTCCACACAGGGTTAGTGACAGTTACTCTCCATACTTGTGCTTACTTTAAAACTTGCTTTCATTCCTACAGCGAAGAAGAAACGGATTTGGGAAGAATGGATTTCTTCAGGGCCGCGGCTCCAGCCTGTTGTTCCACTGGAGAAGCACTTTTAAGACAAAGATTGAGGACTCAGACACAGAAACTAGTAGCAGTGAAACTTCAGATGACGATGCCTGAGACTGGGCACAAGAAAATTGAAATAAATAAAATCAACCCAATAAACTCAGTTCATAGTTCAACATGTGTTTGGGGTTGTATAAACTAAACAGAGTTTATTCTGTCTCCAGTCTGTTCAGTTTTTTCTTCTGTTGTTGATACTTCATGCACAAGGGAAATAATTGTATCCCAAAGAAGAGAGAAATTGGCTTCTTTAGCTTTTTCTTTTGGTTTTGCCCTAATGCTTATAGAAGTTTGTGCAGCTAGCAAATTTTGACAAAAATCCCTTGTGGGGCAGTGCACAAGTTCAGTCTTGTAAGCAGGATACCAGTGACTGACTGATCTTTGCAACAACAAGCTTCTAACAGTGCCGCCTGCATTACATAATGTCGTGCGGTAACAATGTGCTAAAACAATCATTGTCAATGACAAAATGGCTATTGAAGTTCTAATTATGTTAAATTAATGCTAATAACATGAATTTTTTATTTTATTTTTTTTTGGCGGCTCGGGGAGCTTCATCACTTAACCAGGCGTTTGTGGTTTTCTTTTTTTGGGTACAGCTGTAAAATATTTGGATATAGGAATTGTTTGTGTTCTTCTTCTTGCAGCCTTGATATTCAGGGTGGATTGTAAAATATAAATTTTTTGTGAGATTTCAAAGATTAAGATTATTTTGATAACATTATTTACAGATTTAAAAAAGTGACTATCACATTGAGTCTGTATGAGGGGGAAAAACTACTGCATCAAAAATAACTAACTTGGAATAAATATTTTGCATCAGTTTGCCAATTCTAATTGTCGTTCTTATGTAAGAAAAGCTTTCCTCTAAAGGGACTTGCAACTTTGGGGTTCTAATAGCACTGGGGTTAAATAGCTGCTTCTCCCACTATTTTTTCCACTTGGCAAACATTGCTGTAGTGCTCAGACTGCAGAAGCTAAATTCTTCCTTTAAAAGGGGAGAGGGAAGACAATGGTGAGATGATAGCCCATATTTGGTTTTGTCTTTTTTTTTAAAAAAAAAAAAGAAATTAAAATAATTTGAATTATCTTCCACTAAAGCAGTTTGCTTTTTTTTCCGCTTCATACAAAATAGTGAAGCTCGACTGGTCGGTGTCACTTCCTGTTCCTAGTGCAATGCTGCTGTTTATGTTCACAACATGGCAAGGGTATGTCTGAATCCAAAGCTGTTTTCATTGAAATCTTTTTTAAAAATTCATGAAAACATTTCTATTAGATTAAAAAGGATTTTACAAACAACTCAGTTGTGGCCTAAGCTATTTCACTGTCTGTTTTAAGTTCAGCTTGTACACAAACATTTTGGATCGGAAAGTATTTGCATGGTTGTCCGCTGTTTGCAAGTTGGTTGGATGGAGTTGCACATCGAATAAGAAGTCCTGGTCTCACCAAACTGAGGGGGAGACAGTCTGCCTTCAGCAGGGGCAGGATTTCACCATTGGTCTTGTTTTTCAATCCACTCCTGCTGCTCAGGCAGAAAGGATAGACGTGTAATGAAGTTACGGTGTTTAGCCATATCTCTGCATCGGTACTTGAGGGAACATTTCCAGCAGATGTTACTGTTCTAGCCGTGCTTTTAGCTCACATTATTTCTTGGACACTGATGCTGATGTTAACCTCCTGCCTGTGAGGAGGGCTGGCAGGTATTTCTTCATCCCTGCTGGCTGGAAGCTGCTCTCAAGTCACTGGGTCTACTAAGTAGCGCTCTGGGAAGTGCTTGGGCTCCTGTAAAACACGTCACAGATCATCTTATTTTATAGGTTATACCACTCGGCTCCTTTCAAACGTGACTTCTGTCTGTAAAAGCTGTATGGGTTTAGTTTAATGTGCTGCTGCTGCCCCCTCCCTGATGACGGAATTTAGGTGTAAAAATTATGAAAATATATCATTGTCAATAAGGTAGGTAAGTTTAAAACAAGTCCACTTGTAATGGGCAGAGCAGCTGTTGAAAAGCAACGGGATTGCTCTGAGTCCTGGGTACCATCGGGGCTCTGCCTGGGGCAGGGATGCCAAAGCCTGAGGTGCCTCAGGGGCCCTGGTGCCCAGCTCCATTTGGCTTCCCTACCCCTGTCCTCTGACAGGTCTTGCGGGGTTCAAACACTGGTGAAAGTACTCGGGAGGTGTGGGCTTGCTTTGGGGAATGTGGGGCAGCAAAGCGCTGTGAACCAGAGCGGGTTGTTCTGAAGCGAACTGCTGAGGGCCTGTGCCTGGTGTCGCCGGGCCGGGTGGGAGGGAGGCCGCCATCCCTGAGAGGAGCCTGTGGGCGCTCCTCACCTCACGGCTCGGAAAACAGGGCCAGGACTGAGGGCGGTGCTGAGGGAAACGTGGCTCAGGAACCCCTCGGAGCTAAATGACAGAGGTGGCAGCTGAAGAGCCGGCCAGCTGGGGCTGGCTGCAGGGCGAAGCAGGGGGAAGGCCGGGTGTGAGGCACGGTTCTTTGCAGGCTGGGGAAAGGTCCGAAACCGGCCAAGATGGAGGGGGCCGAGGCCGCCTGGCTGCTGGCTGAGGTGAGGGTGGTTTCTGCAGCGGGTTGGGGTGGGACAGCGCTGGGGGCTAGGGCCCCACAGAGGCAGCAGTGGTGTTTCCTGGACACACAGCACCACGATGGTCCTGACAGGCTCTGGGCGCCATTGGCCAGAGCTCACTGCCAGCCCGGGCAGGGCCTGCCCAGCACCTCAGCACCTCCCTTCCCACCTTGGCAACCAAACACCGCCACAGCCAGCAGCCACCTTCATCCCGAGCAGGTCAGTGCGGCAGCCCCAGGCAGAGGAGGGACCCTGACCCGGGCTGGGCTCACACGGGTGCGATGGGGGTGTTCTTTCTGCAGGGTGCCCAATGCCGGGCTCAGGAGCCTTCACCTGCCCCAGCTGCCGCATGGCGTTCAGCTCCCGGCCGCTGCTGCGGGCACACCAGGAGCGGCTCTGCGTGGGGACACCGATGGACAGCGGCTCCCATGGCCCCAGGGGGGACCAGGGCAGGGCCAGGAGGCTGCAGGACCCCTCGGTACTGCGAGGTTGGGTCAGGCGTGGGGATGGGGACGTGGGTGAGGAAATGGGGTGTCCCACTGGCCTCAGCTGGATACATTCCAGTCTGAGATGGGAGACGCTGCACCGCTCTGTGCTTAGTTTGGCAAAGACAGAAAAGTTTATGGTATTCAGCTTTTTTTTTGTTGTTTTCCTCTATGAGGTTGGGATGTCCCAACACGGGGACCATGCTGAGCAACGCCACCTCCTCCTGGTTTCCAGGCTCCCTCCAGCCACAGTGGGACAGCGGGGGCTGAGGCGAGCCCAGGGGGCACCCCTGGGGAACATCCTCACACCCCGCGAGAGGGCCCTGCTCCGTGCCACTGAGCCCCATGTCCACAGCCCCCAGCACCCCACTGCCAGCAGGCTGATGAACGAGGTGTGCTCACCCGACCATCTCTGCTCACCCACAGTGGGGTGCAGCCTTCACCCCCAGCCTTGTGGACCTCATGCCTCCTGCCCACCGCCTCCCCCTGTGCCACAGGGAGAGCCCAGCCAGCAGCCGGCCGTGCCACAGGGGCACCCACGGGCACCAGAGCTCCTGGAAGCCCACAAGCACCACGTGGCTGAAATCCAGGCCAGGACCCAGCAGCTGGAGCAGCAGAGAGCAGGTAGGCACTGGCAGAGGTTTTGGGGTGATGGGGCTGTGGTTCCTGGGGTGACCCCTTTTGACCCCCCTCTCCCCCCCCAGAGCTCTGCCGGCGCCTGGCAGTGCTGGCGGATGAGCAGCTGCAGCTGAAGCCCAGGCGATCCCCAGAGGCACTGCGGGGTGAGGCTGGACACCCACATGGAGGGTGAGTCCCAGCTGGGCAAGTAGGCCTCAGCACCCTGCCGGGGGAAGCACCCAGGCTGCTCCCCAGGAAGGCTCCCAGGTGCCCCCAGTTGGCCCATTTCCACCCCAGGACCGCCCTCCACCTCAATGCCCTCCTGCCGCCCGCCGGGCCGCTTGCTGCTGAGGCCAGGTGAGAGCCGAGAGTGGGTGGGAGCCCAGGTGTCCAGCGGAGCCCCCACCATGGCTGACACTGGTGCCATGGCAGGGCCCTGATGCTGTCCTACGTGCACAGTGGTGGCCATGACGCGGCCATCCTGGCTCAGCTGCTCGACCTCCAGGTGGAGGCCACAGCTCTGGAGAAAAGGGCAGCGCAGAGGACAGGTAAGTGGCAGTGTCGGTGCAGATCCCAGCCTGGGGTTGTGGCCCCCTGTCCCCACTGAGGGTCCCCTGGCCGTGCCATCAGAGTGCCGCAGGGCTGGCACGCAGGACCTTGATGCCATGCTGCTGGCCGTGGAGCTGGAGAACCAGCGGCTGGAGGATGAGCTCCTGGCACTGAAGGTCCGGAAGGCGAGGCAAGCTGATGCCAGTAGGTGGTTGGGAAACAGGGCACCCACTGACTGCCTCCCCACAGCACCCTGCTGCCTGTGGGCTGGCAGCCAGATGAGCACCGCGGGACCACGGTGACGAGCTCCCTTCCCCAGGCTTGCTGGCGGCCCAGCAGCACATGGAGGACCTGGCCCAGCTGCAGGCAGAGGTGGGGATGCTGAGGCGCCAGGCGGAGGGGACGGGGCCGCGGGCGATCCCCCCTGTCTTCCCACCTCCCCAGCTCCCGCCAGCCCGATCTCTGCCGGGGTTTCACATGGTAAGAGCTTCGTCCCTGGGCACAGAGGAGCCCCTCGCCTCGGGAGGGGGATTTCCAGGGTACTGGTTCAGCATTTTCTCCCTTGGCTGCAGCAGGATGTATTTTCTCCCCCGAGGTGCTGAACCATGGGCATAATTTGCTCTGCGCCCCCAATGCCCCCTTCCCAGTCTCGTTAACGCCAAGTTTCTCCTTCCCCAGGAGCCTCCAGGACCAGCCCTGGGGCCCAGCCACCCCCCAGCCCCCAGCCGCCCGCCTGCCGCCCCCAGCCTCTCCACCATCCCCATTGCAGCCCTGGAGGACCCCCCTCCTGCTCGGGAGCCGCCAGCAGAGCATGGAAACCCCTGGAGGTGAGATGGGGCCAGGCTGGAGCAGGAAATCGAGGCATTATTAAACACCAGAGTAATAAAGGGATGGCAGAAGCTGTTACAGCTGTAGGCTTGGGGCCAGCTGTGGAATGGTGGTGGTTGGGGGGATGTGCATGGGGCCACCCCAGGACCAAGGAGGCACTGGGAATTCTGGCAGCAGGGAAGGGGTGGGATGCGTTGTCAGTGCCCCCACCCAGGGATCACATTGTCCCAGTCAGCCTGGGGAACAGCAAAAGAGGAGCACAACTTTTCTTCTCCCCCCCCTTTCCCTGCTGCTCACCCCATCAGACACATCCCAAGCCACTTTTAGGAGACGCTTCACAGGCTGTACCCGTGGCTCCAGCCAGGAAGCAGCAAAAACCACAGCAAGAATTCCTCCCACATAGTGGATGCCCTGTGCTGGGTGTTTAATAAATGGCTTCCCCTGCTACTATTCACTGCTCGGCCTTCTTTTTGGACAAATGTACCCGTCCCCCTGAGACAGGAGCAGGCTGGGGGCTTGTGCCCTCTCCACCACCACATCCTCCAAGCACAGGCAGAGCAGGGCCCCTGCCCCAGTCCTGAGGATGCAGAAATTCACACCCAGCACTGAAACACGGCAAAACTTTTGAGTATAGAGAACACAACCTCCAGCACCAACACCCCTGGGAAGGGGTTGAGGGCAGGGGAAGCACCACAAAGTGCTTGCAAGGCCCCCCCAACCCCTGCTCCCACACGAACAGAGATGTTCTGGCAGAGCAGAAGGGCACTCATGCAGGGGAGCAGGCCAGGCTCAAAAACCAGCGCTGGCTGCGTGGGGCAGACAAGCTCTTATCACACCTCCCCAATACCCCCAGGGCCAGGGGAGGTGCCACAGCAGCAGGCCAGGTTTTGCCCAGGAGCAGCGAGCCCAGCAGGGGCCAGGGGGAGATCTGCACCCCCAGGGCCATGAGGAGCAGAGGGGGGAGCTTTTAAGGGGAAGGCTAAGACAAGGAGCATTTGCTTACAATCTTTATTGAAGTCATACAAAAGTTGCCAAAAAGTGAAAAAATACACTATATACAAAACCATTTTCCTTGTAAGGAGAGGAGTGTCCGAGGTTAAAGAATTATCATACTGTGCTTTCAACTGTAGCCCCTGATTCTGCTTGTGGCCTCTTCTCTGTCTAAAAGAAAAGAGAAGTATTTAAGAAACAAAACAAAACACCCTTACAGCATCAGTTCATGCAGCAGTTCACTGTTCACTGTTTTTGCAGTTTGAAAACATAACTAGGCATGCTTTGCTGGTCTTCAGAGCCCAGAACTACACTAGACATTAACAGTTGTAGCCCAGGTGAGAAATACTAAAACCCTGGAGCATTCTGCTGCAAGACCAGGCCCTGTGCTGTAGTTCAGCCCAACAAACCCCAGAGCCCCAGCACACACATTCCTGTCCCACCCGTCAGCCGTTATCGGCCCAGCTCACTTGCTGTCAGACACCACAGCACAACGTGCATCCCATCAGCTTGGAATACTCCGCATCGTGCAGGAAGACCAGCATGCAATAAAACCAGCCAGGCACAAAGCCACTCCTTAACAGAAGGGAAAGGAAAAAAAAAAAAACAACGCGAGGCACCAACTCCTGACTCTACTGCCCACCTCCTCTTCCATTTTTTCTGCAACCTCATTTCCACTGGGGGCAGCATCACCAGCACCACCATTGACAGCCAGTTCTGGTTTAGATTTCTTAGCTTCATTGTCTCCCTGGTGAGTCTCCTCCTCTGGTTTCCTCTGAGGACAAAATTGTTTAGTCTTCACTATGGACAAATTTAAGTGTTTTTAGAAAGTTAGCATTTAGATGTCATTACACATGATCTACTCAACCTCCACTTGCCAGGTTCAAGACAAATACTTAAGTATTAGGATTTAAGCAAAGCTCTGAAGCTTTGGCACAAAGGTCTCGATCACAAAGTAAAACCAGTAGGATATTATTTAAGTGCTAGTATCTATAATGCAGAATTATTCTTAGAGTTTGGCAGGGGAACACGTTACGGCTGTGATTGTAAAAATCGCTCCAGGCAAACCTGAAGCCACACAGGCCAATATAACTGACAAGGCTGTGCCACAACTCTATACAATATAAACAACAATATTCCATGTGGGATAATTTTAGCATGTTAAGAAGTTGTTCTGGAAAAAAACTATACATTGAGCACTAGGTTCTTTTAGAAGTATCTTATTTCCTCATTAAGAGGCAATTTAGCATGGCTATACAATTAGACTGGCTTTGGTATTCTGCAAGTCCAATTCTCCATTTCCACTTGGAAAGAAGGGAATCCATTTCAGCCTGGTTGACTGCCTTTACTTTATTTTCAAGATCTATACGCTGCCCTGCTCTTCTTGCAGGCTCTCAGCAGAGCAGGGCACTTATTCAGAGCACACCTCCACAAGCCACACAATTCAGCTCTGAAGTTAAACCAGTGTGGGTCAGGCGGAGAGCTGAACCATCACCAACTAGTCTCCTGACTGGATGGTTCCCAGACTGATTAGCTCCCAGTGGAAAGGGGTTTCACACAATCTCATTACTTTTGGAGTGTTTTTCCAGGTGTTATACAACTAAGTTAAGAAGAAGCTTTTTAAGAAAAAGCTTCAAGCCAAGAAATCCAATCAGAGGTTAAGCCAGCGGTATTTTAACAGCCTGTTTGTTCAACTCGTCATTTCCAAACTCACCTTTTTCCTGACCAGGTGAGAGATGTCTGTAACACACTGAGATGCTCCATCTGCTGCTTTTCTTACTGGAATCTATTGCAAAACAGACAACACCACATCACTAACAGCAAACAGCAATCTTTAAAGCAGACATGACTTCTCAACATCTGTCTTTGCTCGACTTACTGTGGAAACTGAACCACTGTCTTCACTTTGTGCAAAGCCAGACGTAGTTCCAACCTTAAGAAAAGCAGAAGAAAAACAGCTAAGCAGCACGTTCTGCCATCTATTCACACAAGGCCAAAGCACTAGTTTAGAAAGTCACAGAAAACCCAACTCTGTCTTAACTTTACATTCTGCTCCTACACTTATATACAGGATAGACAGAAGAAAGGCTCACGTAGCGATGTAACACTCATTTAAGCCTCACCTTTGACTTAATCATTTCTAGCCTTTAGGTATTTAATTACTCTAGAAGCCTACCGAAGTCCAGTTTAGTTTGGAGCAATTGATTTCAGCATATTTATTATTAATCTTTTCAGAAGTCATCTGTCTTAATTCCTTTCTTGATCTGAACTGGTTTACTTCAAATCTCACTGAAGAATGTTTGCTTAAAAGGAAACAGCAGGATGTACTCACCAGAGTTGCTTTCAGTGCCAGCTCAGCTACTCTTGCACTCTTTTGAGACTCCTTAGAATCCTCTATCTTTTCTTTGATTTCAGGGAGAAGTCCTTTTAATTCTTCGATCTCCTTCTCATCTTCAGGGGACCCACTTTCTGCCTTCTTTATTCGTTCAGTAAGCATTGCTAGAACGACATCGTTATGATGGCAAGAAGCCTTCCACACACAGTCACCGTCTAGTTATCAGTTCCCACAGAGCCAAGTGCCCACCAGCAGGTGCTGGTTTTGCTGTTCACGTGTTAGTTAGTACAGGCTGTTACCAAGCATCTGCGTGACAATGTAATAAAGCATACTTAATTGCTTTCAGGGCAATTAACAAAGTCGGTTTTGATTTGTGAAAGCTCTCCGTTTTGCTAGGCCATTTTGGACATCTACTCACCCATTCTCTTGTCGATGACTTCTACGGACTTGCCAAACTGCAGCACTGCCTCGTCGAACTGGCTGTTGTAGTGGTAGGCCAGCGCCAGCTGGTAGTGGCTTTCAGCCAGCAGGCGGTCGTGAGCCTCCAGGTATTTCTGCTGCAGGGCCAGACAGGCCTGGAACTCCTCTATAGCCTGCACATAGTTTTCTATAGGAGCAAGCCATACGGTCTTTACAAACAACACGCATTTATCTAAGCACCATCCACACCCTTATGTTCCTACATATTTCATTCCACTTCATATAGTCCAAGAAAACTACCAGTGAACGTAAGGTGAGCTCAGCGACAGGCTGCTCTATTAGCAGGTGACAGCACTCACAGTCCAACGCCGCCTTCCCCTCAGAAAAAGATTGAGGGCATCTCCTCTAGGTGCTTTGTCCATTTACAATACCACAAGAAACTAAACAGCCGCGCCAAAAGCTGGCACACTAACGCTGCTATTTTACCATGAGTTGAATATAACCAGTCAGAACTGCAGCTGATCCACAGGTGAGTAGTCCCCTGCTACCTTCCAGTCCAGCACCCCACTGAGTGCTCTGGCGACACAACACACAACCCTCCCTTTGTAACCCTTGCCCAGAAGCCTGTCACATTATTTCCAACGATGACACCCCTACTTGGATTTAACGAGATGAAATAAAAAAACATGTTTTCAAGTGAAGGGCAGACAGACACGCTAGAAGGCACAAACCTGAGGCTTGCTACCTAGTTTTCCTGGTGCACGAGGGTCTTTCCCAGCTGCACCACACTATTTTAGGAAGTCCAATAGCATCAGACATTTTTCATTCGCAGTCTTCATGTTCCAGAACTGGCTTGGCACCTGGCACTTCCCTCTGAGCTCAGTGACCGAGTACTTCCATAAGGAAAGAGTCTTGTCCAATTTCTGAAGCTAACCAAACCCATCTATGAAACAGGCTCGTGCTCTGCTTTAACACCAGCTCTTACTCAACTCTTCCTCCTGCTCTTCTGCAATAGCATGGAATATCCTGCTTAAGGAACTCACTTGTTCATCCACTGACTAAAAAAGCTTCTCATGAGGCTGTACTATTATAATTAGAAAAAATATGTGCCCCTCCATCTTATCAGACTGCAGTCACCTCTACTCATCCTGAAATATGAAATAGGAAGTGACAAAATGAAACCCAGCACTTTATACATAAGAATTAGCGCTGCTTACCAGATTCAATGCTGACTTCTCCTAGCTTTAGATGAGCCTGAGCCGCATGGAGCTGAGCTTCTTTCGTTTCTTTTCTAAATCAAGAAAAAAAGCCATTTCCATGAGAATACCTAAACACCTAGCATTACGCCTACACCACCTCCCCGCTCCCTCCCACAACACCAAATCGCAGCTTAATTTTTTACCTCTTGTAGATGACTTTTGCTAACTCCAGCATGTCCCAGGCTAGCTCAAGGTTTCCAATTTCTTCCTCCTCACTTTCCTGTAAAGACTAGAAATGCATGTTGACATCATTAGTTGATACGGCCTTTCCCCTCCTCTTCCCCAGAAATAAGAGGGCACCAAGCACCAATATTATCCTGAGAATAAGACTGAGGTTTAAGTTGCTATTAAGATGAACTAATCACTATAGGAGTTGATCCTTTTTTTTCCAAATGCTTTTGAGTTCCATTAAAGTAGGAGGCAGATATTCTCTTTAAGACAGGTGTCTGTCATGCCTCACAACATTCAGATAGGGCTCAGATTTCTTCAGTATGAACGTCTCCATCGAGCTAACTCCTCAGATTGAAGCAGCACAACACTTCCCACTGAATTCCACCTTAATTATGATTTATTGGACTGGGTGCACTCAACGCGCACAGTGAGACAACAGCAAAACAAGCCAACAAAGAACTGTTTCAAGTAAGTAGCTTTAGTGACAAACTAAAGCAGCCCTCCCTGCTGAAGCCCACCCCTGCATTTACCAGGCTGCGTTACCGGTCTATGGACTGCAGGCATTTGTTTCAGTATTAGCTAAATAAGCACAAGTTCACAGAAAAAATGAACAAGATCCTACAATACAGACTGTGCATAATGATGTCTCTTCCTTCAGCAATGCTGGTTTCTAAACAGAAGTAATTTCCTACGCAGGACTAAATAAAACAAGTGAGCTTTTACAAATTTAAAGGGACATTTAGACATTACGCTCCTTCAAGAGCACCAACATCAGAGCTCAGCAGTCTCACCTTGTCTTCCACTGTCAATTCATTCTCCTTATCATCTTCAGCTTTATCATTTTCTTTATCTTCCTCTTCAGATTCTTCTGTTTCTAGAAGGAAAGCAGTTGAATGAGAACACTTGCTGTTATGATGCTTCCTTCACGTGGAGCCAGGCAGAATATTTTATCCAGCCCTTATCCTTCCAGGGAGAGGTTAGAAGTGGGATGTGAGAAGGGCACAGGTAACACGAGATTCCCAGCAGCAGCCATCTTGCTGAAACTGTTAGCACTGTAGACTAAGGTAGTTCAAGGCAACCTTAGTCCTTGATTTAAGTTTAACTTCATACTGGAACAGAAACTTACCTAGAAGTCAGTTCTCACAAATGCATTGTGAACCCCCACTGAAGCCGTGGGATCCTGAGCAGCCCTGGAGGCACTGGTCAGTTGTTGGACTTCATGCTACAGATAACAAGCGTTTCCAGCAAGATAGCTGCCAAGCTGCGTACAGATAAGACCATTTCTGAATTCACATTCCTCATTTCAGTCCTTTCACAGGACAAGAAAGAGCGGGTAACTATTCTCTGGTTTGCATTTCAGTCACTGTGGCCAGACAGACACCCTTCTAGGCACTGCTTCACCACTCAGCGTTCACTGTGCTGAGCAGCACGAGCCCCTTCAGCACACAGAACTGTTCAGTCTGAAGCTCGCCACTCCTCAGCAAGGCTCTTCCCGTGCGGCTGAGCTGCTGACAAGCCAAGCTGCAATTAGCAGTTTATTGATTAACTTGTCCCACAGAAGGCAATGGCCTACTAAGACCACGCACGTACCACCTTAGCGAAGCGTACACGTTCTGCCAGGCAGCTTAACGTCATCCTGACAACAGCCGGAACGAAGCAGGGAAGCAGAACAGCAGAAAAAGCTAGGTGGCTGGAAGACTGCACTAGATGCAATAAGCCTTCAAGTCCCAGGGCAAATTAAGTTTAGGTTCACCGGCCAAATTGTCACTTTTAATTACTGCCAGAAAGACTCTAATGGAAAGTTCCTTCCCTGCCCCTGAAAAGTAAATTTACCATTTTGTTTTGCATTCAGCTGTTCTTATTTTCCTGCTCCACTGTTTTAAAATAAAATACAGTTATAACCAGAGGCAACGTGTGCTTCAAGTTATTGGAGGTTAGTGCAGTAAACCCAGACGCATGCAAGTGAACATCCATTCAGTATTCTCCACCAGCCTAGCCGTTACTTACAGATCTCACAGGGCTGTAAGTTTGCTTTAAAGCAAGATTTGCTTTGCAGTTAGTTAAGCGTTAGTCTAGAGAAAACTGAGACTATTCACTGTTCCTTGAAACTTTACCGAAACCAGTTACTTGGATATAAAATCCCCAAGAGCCCCTTTTCAGTGCCTTTTCCTTATTCTAAGGCAAACAGAAAATTCTGAATGGAACACTTTACCCATTGTTAGCCAAATCCATCACGTCATCCACCCACAAGTACTTTTCTCCTCACTGTTACCTTCTCCCTCTTCCATCAGGTCATCTTTCTCTTCTTTTTCTACCTTAGCACCTTCACCCTCTTCCATCAGGTCATCTTTCTTTTCCTCTTTCTCTACCTTAGCTGCTCCTTCAGCCTTCTCTTCCACATCATTAGATGGTTCACTGCTCTCTGTGGGCACTGGTTCCTTTGAGGGCTCTGTCTCTTTAGATTCAGCTGGTTTCTCTTCTGCAGCTGTCTCTGCTGGCTCTTTCTCCTCCGCCTTCTTCTGCTCAGCTGCCTCTGCCTGCCCTTCTGCAGCTTCTTTCTGCTCCGCAGGGACGGCTGCCTGCCCTTCCGCTGTCACTTCTTGTGACAGCGCCTTCTCTTCCACGGCCGCCTCTGCCTGCCCTTCTATAGCCTTGCCCTTTTTGACGGCTGCCTCTTTTTCTGTTGCTTCTGTCATCTGCTCTCCTGCCTCTCCCTTCTCTTCCACAGGTGCTTCTGTAGACTTAGCCTCTTCCACAGCTGCCTTTGGCTCCTTGTCCGACACTTCTGTCACCCTGTCCTTCTCCTCAGTTGCCTCTGCTACCTCCTCTTCATGCTTTGTATTCTGCTCTTTTTCCACTGCCTTCTCTTCCACAGCTACCTCCTCTTTTGTAGTCGTCTTTTCCACAGCTATCTGCTGCTTTTGCTCTTCTGAAATTAATTCTTTTTCCGCAGAAGCCTCTGCCTTCTCTTTAGGCTCTTCAAGCTTTACGTCCATGTCAGCAGTTGCTTCTTCCCTTGGCTTTTCTTCCGTCCCATCTTCCATTTCCACATCCTCTGTTTTGACTTCCTTCTCAGTCAGTACTGGAGTTCCTTCTGTAGACTTTTTGGCCTCTTCTTTTTCCCCCATGGCGTTATATACCTGTTCTCTCAACTCCTCCCTTGCTTCTTCTACATGATTGAGGAAGCATAAACATTTCTTCGAGTTTAGTGAGAAAGACATTAACGGGCACTGACAACACCACCCTCAGACCCTCAGCCAGCGTGTTGGTTTGTCATCAAGTTAAATGACGCTCCTAAAGACTTCATTTTCAGAACACAAGCTATTAGGATGCAACCAACATAGTTGAACTAAGCAACACCCTTCCCCTTCCCCAGACTGCATGATTGCAAGCGGCCGCTCAAGCAGTGTGCAGTTTTGCGCGCTAGCATTTTTAGTCACAGCTAAGCAAGAGATGCCAGTGCTTTAAGAGTCTGGATCGACAGGAATTCCTGTGTTACCTCCAGCTGCAGGTAGCATAATTTACAGACTGACCTGTCCTGCTACAGACACTGTACTGCCACAAGGTTACAAAGCAGTTCAAGTTGACTGTGAAGCTCAAGAAAGGAAGTCTGAACGCAGTGTTTCGGGACACAGACAACTGGTGACCCTTCACACATGCTTTTGCAATCAGTTCCTCATAGAAGTTTGGGAGGTTTTGTTCAATCTTTAAGCAAGATTAGAAGAACAAAAAAGTCCATTCTGGCTGCTAGGAGTTTTAACAGAATGCTTCTGACTAGCTGGGATACCAATATTCAGCACTCGGGCCATTTAGACAAGAGAACGCAGCTCGGTACCTCCATGGCACGACCGACAGCTTTACATACCATCAGCAGCCGGTAAGGTGGAATCATCTTCAGCTTTCTCTCCTTCCTCTTCAACTTGCACCCCTTCTAAGGCATTTCCCAATACACCGTTTTCCATTCTAAAGGGAACAAGAGTTTGTTATCCCTTGACTCCTGTAATTACACCTCTAGCTGTGGAAGCTACAACACCGTGGCCTGTTCCACCCAGCCTAACTGCATGAGGCTCTAGCACAATCCTTCCTATGCGAGGACAAAACTCTGTAACCCCAGACAGACTGGATCTGGATGCCTGACAGGCTGCATGCTTCCTTGGCAGCAACAGGTGCTTAGGAGATAAGCCTCCTTACTAACACTGTAAATGACATTTCCTTCCAGAGAAGCATGGATATTTGTCAAATGGCTCCTAAAAAAATGCAGCTACTACAAAGCATTGCTTAAATAACAGTGAACAAGCCACAGCAGATAGCATCTATATTACTTTGAAATGTTTTTCTGCCAGAAGCTTTATTTCTGACACGATTTTTCACTCTCAAAATTGAGTTTTACAGCCTCTTAAGACAGTCACTCCTATTTCTTTGGAAAAGATGCACGCCCACTACTGTTCAGCTATAAACCACCTGAAGGAAGCGTACCATACATTTAAGGACAGGCACCGTAAACGATCAACTGTTAGCATACCTTGCCAACTCCAGGAGAGATTTTCCATAATAAAAAAAAGCTTCTGCACACTCATCCGCTGTCTCACCATATTTTTTACCCCTACAAAAGTAATGAAGCATTATTTGCCTCTGCTGGTTTTGGAGGTTTTGATACCTGAACTTTAAAGCTAAGAATTCCTGGACAGGAAGAATCAGTTTCCTAAGCTCAGCTTTCATTTTCAAACAATGGATGGATGCCCCTCTCACTTATTTAGAGCTGTATCTCATAAGCATCCAGCAAAGCAAGCTAATCTGAAAACCCAAGACTTCTGGGGACTGATCAAGACTAGCAAAGAATGGGCAAGTTACACGACTCCTTTATTTTCATATTACCAAGCTACACCAGAACTATGTAAGGCAAAATAAAATATCAAATCCTTTTTCCTTCCTAGAGAATGGCATTATCAATTATTATCACTATAAAAGATGTCCAAATTACACACCAGCTATAGCATTGTCCTACAGCTAAGTACTCTCCTCAGTTGTGTTATAAATATAGCAACATAGATAATGTAAAAACCTAAATCTTGTATGAACCACATCAGCGTAGTCAAGCTGAAAGCCAGTCCTTACAAAAACACACAAAACATTTTACTACTTACAGTAAGCTTGCAGCTTCCTGGAATGCATTAACAGCAGCCGGAATATTCCCCATTACCAAGTGTTTCTGTCCTAAACCCAACAGTTTCTTGGACTCTCCATCCACATCCATACTAGGAGAAAATCAAACGCAGAGTTGTTAGTTTCCATAGTAATCAGAAAAGTACACGTCGGATTCGTACCCAGCTCTCAAGACCCAGGCAGCTCAACGTAAGGAAGCTGCAGACATTAAAGTGACTGGCAGTACCGTAATTTTATCGTAAAGTCTGGAGCAGCTTTCAGTCTCGATGCCCAAGGATAAATAGGTTAATTCTAACAACTGGTGCGAGAAGAGTGTCAGACTAGGATATGACAAAGGATGCTCAATAGAATATACCAGGGGCTGCACAGCAATGTAACACAGCGCTGCACAGGGCTTTGCCAGCTGAAAGAAGAGAAGAATAAGTGCAAGATACGGCTTCCAACAATGCACCTGAGGGGACAGACGGATACAAGCCTTGGTTTCAGTTCAGTGTATGTCAAGCAGGGAGCTGCAGAGGGCACATCCCCACCCCGTACCCCAGGACGGGACACAAGGAGATGCCCACGGGACAGCAGGACAGCCACGCACCCTCCCCAGGCAAGAGCCCCCCCAGCGCCACCTCCCTCATCAAGGTCCCAGCAGCAGCCAGAGCCCCGCTCACCCGTCTGCTTTGTCGGCGGAGGTGGAGGGGGCGGCCAGTTCCTCTTCCATCCTGCAAGGGACAGGAGGAGCAGGTCGTGAGCGTCGTCACAGCGTGGGCGGAGGCGCGAGGCCAGGGGCCGTAAGGGTACCGGTGCCCAGCCACCGCCGCCAGTCCTCAGCATTGTGGGGAGAGCGACAGGACGGGGGGTTAGGCAGTTAGTTGTACACGGGGGGGAGTTATCGATTTATTTACGTGCGTTAAGTCAAAGAGTGAGGGTTATTTACTTATTTTATGTGTGTTAAGTCAAAGACCGGGGGTTGTTTATGTATTTGTGCGCATTAAGTCAAAGACCGAGGGCTATTTACCCGTTTGTTTGTGCTAAATCAAAGACTGAGGGTTGTTTATTCGCGTTAAACTGAAGTCTGAGGGCTGTTTTCTTATTTGTTTGCGTTAAGGCAGAGTCCGAGGGCTGTTTACTCGTTCACACGCGTTAGAACGGGGTCTGAGGGTTATTTATTTGTTTATTTACGCTAAAACAGGGACCGAGCAGCAGACGCCGTGCCCGTGACAGGCCCGGCGGCCCCTCACAGACAATGGCCCCTTCCCGCCTCGCCGCCGCCCCGCCCCCGCCCTTGGCGCCAAACCCCGCCGGCGGCTCCTCACGGGCTGACGGCCCCGCGCCACGTGACCGCGCTCCCCCCCGCTCCCCCCCCCCCCCTCCGGGCAGGTTCGGCGGCGTCGGCTGCCCCCAACAAAGATGGCAGCAGCCGCGCAGGGGTCACGTGGTGCCTCGGCGCGAGCCGAGCGGGCCCAGCTGGCCGCGGCGGAGCGGGGCGGCACGTACCACCGCCCGCGGGGGAGGGGGGGGGGGACGGGGAGGTGAGGGGGCACCGAGCCCAGTCAGCGACCCCCGGCCCCACGCTCCCTCCCCCCCCCAGCTCGAGGAAGCCCGCCCGCCGCCCCCAACCCCCCGCTCCCCGGTGAGCCGCACGGGAAGCGGCCCCCTCACCCCCCCCCCCGGGGCACCACAGGCACGCAGCGGGCCCGGGGCCGGCCCCGCGCCGCCCTACCTAGTCGGGGAGGCCGACGCGGGCTCGACGCAGGGGGCAGCGGCGACGGCCGAGGATTGCATAGAAGCTGCTAGAGACAGGGGCGGCGGCGGCAGAGTGCAGACCCCTACCCCTCCGGCCGCCTATATACCCCCCAGGACACGCCCCGGCCCGCCTCGCGGCGCGCGCACGCAGCCACCGGACTACCACTCCCAGCATGCCGTGCGCATGCACACCGCCCGGCACTCAGGGCGCCGGAGCGCGGGGCTCGCTGGGAAACGTAGTCCCGATAGGTGGCAGCCGCCGCTGCGCCGCGCTGCCCGCTGGGAAATGTAGTGCCGAGCGAGGCGGGGAGGAGCGAGGGAACGGGGTTCCGGCTGCCGCGAGGCATGTTGGGAATTGTAGTCCGGAGCGCTGCGCCAGGACTCCCCCCTGGGCCGGGCCGGGCCGCGGGGCGGACATCTTGTGAGGGCACCGCCGGGAGGGGGGGCCCAGCCTCGGCCGCCCCATCCGCGCAGAGCCCGCTTAACGCTGCGGAGCTTCACTGGGCCGCCCCCCTCCCGCCCAGGGAAATAACCCCAAAAATGCCCCGGGCCCCCGCCGCGAGAAGGCTGAGGGGCAATACACGCTCGAAGCCGTGTGTGGGAGCAGTGCTGATTGCAAACGTACGGGCACACACGGGGGGAACGCGCTCGGGGCGGGCTGACGGGGGGGACACAGAGCTCCGACCCAAACCGCTCCGTGAGGAGAACCACGCTCCACAGCCCCCGCGGCTGACTGGAATAAAAGTACTTCAGGAATTAAATCACTTCAGGAAAAGCAAAGCAGGGATTGCACTTCCCTTAGGGTGAAAACGCCCAGTCTGGTAGAGTCCTGACCCTGCTGCAACGGCTTTCTGTGCTGAGGAGAACCCAGCAGGAGTAGGAGACACAACAGGCACAGAAACTTTTTACATTTTACATAGGGATTACAACATGCAATAAACAGACTCGTTCCAGTTTGGCTGCACATTATAAGGCCCAGGAGAGAAAATCCTTGCAGAAGCATTACACTTGAGATGGATACACAGTTGTAATACACACCTATAGTAAAGAGGTTATCAAAACTAAAGCAATCAAATTCTTTAACTTTTGAGCTATTTGAATACAAAGGATTATTCTTCTGTTTGTTATTGCTATGGGAAACATAACAAATAATTGCTCTTTATTTCACTTACAGTCAGTTAGGCTTTCTTTGTCCGGCAACAAAACAGAAGTCATGCCTACGGCCATCTCTGAATGGCGTCAGACCTGAAAGAGTCCTTTTGTTTTAATTCTGAGAGGCCTTTAGAAACCGTGCCTTGCTGCCATGCCTGCACCAAGGCAGGCGAGCATTCATTGTATTTTACAGGTAGAGAAAACCAAAACAAAGTATTAAATAACACTGCTAAGGCCACAGATGGTATCACTATTGGAGCACTGGTAGGTACTAGACTTCACGCTCCTGATACTCTGATAGTATGACAATTCATTAAGGGACTGAAACAAAATAAAACATTGCTAGTGGCAGAGCTCCAGTACTGCACAACAGTGTATCAGCACTCTGTAAATTAGTCCTGCCACAGAGTAACACAGCAACTTGGCAAGTAGGAAAGTTGAGGCACAGAAAAGGCAAATTCCTTGTCCAGCTTACCAGCAGGTCAGCAGTGGAAGGGGAAGCAGGACCAGCTCGCCCATATGCCAGCCCTGACAGCAGTCAAAAAAAGAGACATTAAAAGGGAAGGGGCCCTCTGACACTCTGTTGTTATTTTATTATTATTATTTTATTGTATAATCAGGAACAAAATCTGTGATGTTCCAGAACTTGAACTGGACATCTTTGGCAAAGAGACATTGGAGAACTTTGCAGGAAAGGCAGGATGGATTTCTATAGGACTTGCTAAAAAAGTTATTGAGGCTTTTGTGAGAGGATAATCAGAGTTATTCCAGAGCTAGAACCTATCCATGTGACAAGCAACAGGAATCACTGCCCTGAAGGCCTGCTTCAGGTTATGCATTTGTTCTCCTCAAATCAAGAGAAATTAAAAGAAAAAAATAAAGAGGAGAGAGTTTAAGTCCCATGAGTATTCCAAAGGGGGTAAAAAGAACTCAGCATGGATGATAACTTGGATTTTAATGAATGCCATATAGCACTGTGCAACCGCAGCACATTTCACTTAATTCCCTGTATAAAATATTTATGAAAATATTGAAGTTGATAGCTGGGTAGTTGTTTAGTCTGAAAATGCTTTCATGCCTTCCCCTCTTTTTCCCCCCTCATGGTAATAAAGATTTCAAAACCGTTCAACAGACAGAAAACACAAAGTATTGCCCTAGCCAGATAATGATGTGTGGAGCTTCATTTAGAATCTCCCACTCTTTATCTAATGCCAAAAGATACTAAGTTTCCCAAGGAAAGCTGGTGGATTCATTACAATGACTGCAAACTCTGATATGGAAGCTACAGGACCTCCAGAAGGAAGGTCAATTAAAAGCAGTACATTGTAAGTAATCCTACTCAGGCAGGAACGAAGGTTTTATTTGGATGGTGTTGGGTTTGTGTTTGTTTTTTTGTTTTGTTTTGTTTCCTGACAAACTGTGGCACTCATTACTTTGTGGAAAAGTATGCAGAGGAGCACGTTATTCTAACACCTTATTTTGTAGTTAATAGGGGTCATTGAAGGGGTAATGGGGGTGTCCAGCATCTCTTGGTACTAGCTTCCCATTCACCTGTGAAGTAAACAGACAGATGCACGTCAGAAAGATATAGATCCATTCTTACTCTTTTTCAAATTCTGCATGGTTTCAACTTGTAAATCTTCATATCCCAAACATCTGGGAGCATCTTCCTGAGTTTAATCAAGAGCTGTTCCCTCCACCCCTAAGTCCTCTTAGCGCTTCTTGAGAGATATTTTTTTTTTGTAGCCTAAAGCAAGAGTCTTTCTTCCAGCTACTTAGGTTTTTAAGAACTGAATTAAAAATAGTTAAGCCTCTTGCCTTGTAGCCATTCCTGAATAAATGTTGCAACATGCACACTTCAAAACACTTTGTAGAAGTAAGTGCTTTTGCCCATCTTTTCATGACAGAGTTGTTGGGCTGCCAATTTTACAGATGAATATAATGAATTAAGTGTAAGAATTTGTTCAGGGCCATACACTGAAGCATTTACAGCGTCACTGAAATGAGAAGTGCTATGAAGGAGTTAAGAACACAGTTCTTGTTTAAGAACACTTCCATGGCCAACCAGTTTCTCCCGCTGTAAAATGGGAGTACTGAAACTAAGGTTCATTGACAATGAAACAAAGGCTCCTGATGGCCCAAAAGCAAATGTAGCCAGGCAGAAGTCTCAGTTCCTATGTCCCACCTCTACACATTCACATGCATAAATTGCATTCCTAGATGCATCAAGACCACTGCAACACCCCCATTTACTAGGAGCTGGGGTAAAACCTTGTTCTGCAACCTGTCATGTTTGAGAAAATTCAGATGCAGCATCAGCAAGAAGATAAACTTCCCCTGGTGACAAAGTAGCATCACTCAGCTAAAACTTTTACTCAGTCATTAGGTGCTTAATATAAGTCATGTTAAACAAATTATTGGTTTTTATGCATTTAAGATTTTGTATTATTGTGATGTTAGATATCACTCGAAATGTTATGGAGGCAGAGGGAATCAAAGGTGCTTTGAAACCAAGTATCCAAAGTATCCACTAGCAAGTCTCTCTATTAGCTTTCAGAATAAATCATGCATTTAAAAGCAACAACTGGAACCCCTCGTTTGCAATGAGAACTAGGGTAGAGTGCAAATAGTCACTGGGGGGCACTATAGAGCAGAAAACGAAGATGTGAAGGTTTAGTATTCAGTGCTCAGATTAAAATAAAAGCTGAAATGAAGCTGTCATCTGAAGGTGATCCCTAAAACAGTGGACAAAACTGTAACAGTATGTTCACATTTCCTCATAGTTTCCTGAAAGCCAACAACTGCAAGTTCCCAGAATTCACATTTCTCACCACCACCACCACCACCCCATTTCTTTCCCCTGAATATTTTCCCTACCAAAAAAAAAAAACAAACAGTTCCTCAGGTAAGCATTCTTGTTAGCAACATGTCAAAACAGCAGCTGCCAGAAGCAATGCTGCATATAGCTGCTTCCAGTCTACCCCAGGAATCCAAAGGAGGAAGGGGGACAAATCAGCAGTGAACACATTGATAGTTAGCTACTGTTGATCTGCAAAAGGAGAGATCATGTGTACAACACCACCAGTCCTGTCCTGGCTTGCTAGTCATTCAAGTTTTGCTGAAGTATACTCTTTAAATAATTATAATTCCAAAAGTTTGAATTTCAGGCTGGTACAGTTGAACAATTTCCAGCCTCTATCCAGATAATGATCTGTTAAAAAGCATCTTAAACTGTCGATATGCAATAGCTTCCCCTTGGACTTAGAGCAAAATAACAACGTGGAGAAGAGTGGCACAACTGTAAGGTAAAGCAAGGAAAAACTGTCTCGCCAGTTATGATAGGAGTGCTGCCACATCACACTTTGAAATCCAGACACTATAAATTAGATTCATAGAGAAGATAGGCATGAAAGGTTAGACAGGAATTTTAATTTACAGATGATGAAAATTCTTTCTGATAAGCCCAGAAGGGACGGGCAGGAGACAAAAGGTTCCACTAGAGATATTACAGCTACAGTCACATTTTAATTCTCCTCATCTTGCTTCTTCCTGCCTTATTATCTGACAATATGGCAATACCTTTGAAGCCCAGCTGCATCACATTCACACCTTTTTCTAGTTGGATAGGCTAGTGCTTTGAACTGTATTTCGTTTCTTCTTTGTGAGTCATTGATCAGAACACATCTCCCAGGTATCAAAAGCGCATGAATTATCCCTGGATAGTCCAAGCCAGGCTACATTCTAAATGTATTTTGCAGCTTCACTACCAAAACAACTTTGTTTGCAGCACCAAGTAGCAAAACACTTGAAACACAGTCAGCAGCAGGTGTGTTTGTCACTACCACCTTCACATGCAAGAGCAGCTAAACTGGCAGTTTGGAATACAGACTCCTGATGCATAAGCAAAGAGATAATTTTGATTGCAGGGATGTGGGGGGTTATATTTACACACACACTGAAGCAACCCTACAGTTAAAAGCATGGCCTTGAAGCTTTCACAAGACTGGGAACAGTGAAAGCTGTAACAAGTATCTACCTACCCCTGATACAAGACAATCATTCCCACAGGGTCACAATTCCTCTTTTCAAATTGTTAGATCACTGATCTGTTCTCAAGCACTCAAGAAACCTCAACAACAAATCGTGGAAAAATGCTTTCTCCAAAGAATTCTTAACCAGTAACACTGGATAATGAAGAATTTAAAGGCAAACTGCTGGGAAGGCAAGTTCCAAATTTGCAGAGACCCACTGTATCCACACTCTATACTGTATGATAGAGAAGGGACAAATCACTTCAAATTAATTCTGCTACAGTTGCAATATTTTGGTCAGTGACCACAGAGAACATCAACAACTCTGTCCTACAGAGAGAAGCAGGACAATAGATACATAAGGAATGAGGAACACTACAACAAGAGGAGGCAATAAGGCTTTTTTTTTTTCCTTTCAGTGAGGAGAAAGGAATGAGAGTAGGTTCTTTAATAAAAGGAAAGAAAAAGCCTAAAACAAAAAGAAAAATAATACAACCTCAGTCAAAACCCTTACACTGGAGGAAAGTTGTTACAACAGATGCTGAAAGAAAACATCCAGCGGAGCAAAGTGGACAAATTCCCTCATATGGCTGCTGTGACAGAAGCAGAGAGCCAACAGCACCTTGAGTTTTCTGTGAACTTAGAGCAGATGGGGATAGGTGGAATAAGGAGAACTTCTGGAAGAGTGGTACGAACCTTAGCCTGCTTGTACTTGAGAGGAACAGATCAGCATGAGTTTGATGAAGTTGGAAGCAAGAAGGGACTCTGACTAAAGGCTCCTGGACAGGTCCGTAATGAGGACCCATGAGAATCAACAAAGAAGAAAAGGTTTCAAAAAGCTACCTGTATCCAACTTTTGAAAAATTCTTTCAGCTTAGACACCCTGAGAAGTTGTAATGCTCTTACTCGTAAGTAGTTCTGACAGGGACAGCATGAGAAAACGAAAACCACAGAAACCCCAAGATGTGGTCACATTCACATGATCAAAACTATTAGAAATATGAGAAATTTACCGTAAGCATTGGCACAATGTAACGCCAGTTTTTGTTCAGGCTTCCAATGTGGCTCATCTCCTCTTCTGTGAGACTGAAATCAAACACCTAGGAACAAAAGCATATTTTTTTCATATTTAATTCTGTTGAATTCTGCCTCTTGGCTTTATTTCCTTTATAAGTCAAACATCTCTTGGAGATGTCTTCAAAAAAAGTAAATCTAATGTGCCATATTAGAATTGCAAGATCCTAGTGTTCAAACCCAAATAAAAACAAATATATTGCTAGTTGTAGCATTTTACACATCTTTGGAATCTTCAATTTTGGTAAGTCCCAGCTTCAAACAGAAGGAATTTCCATACAACTCTGAACAATGGAAATTAGGCATCTGTAAAAATCTTGCAACAGCATTAGTTTGTCTTCTGTTTATAAATATGAAGTTGCAATTTAATCAATTTTACAGAAAACAGTGACACAAAGGCTTAAAGCCTGAAGTGTTCATACAATTGCCAATTCTAAGCCTTCACTGATACTGCATAGCACTCTTCAACAAAGATAAAAACCAGCAGGACTGTTCCTCCAAGTGCTGCCTCTTGAAACAATATTCTCTTGCCATGTAGAGCTAAACCATGAGTAACTGCACTGTTCACTGGATTTTTTTATTTTTTGTAAATTTCTATTTTTTTATTTTTTGTAAATTTATTTTTTTGTAATTTCTAGCAGCATACATCAGACTTTGGTTTAACAGAAGTTACAGTTGCAAAAACAAGTCCTTATGTAAAAACAAGCACCTAACCAACCAATCTGTATGATGAAGGGCTGAAAAAAGATCACAGGGGGTGACTCAGAGACTCAAAATTATTTCAAGTCAGTTTTCAAATAATTTCTGAAGTTAACTGCCTTTACTTTAGGGCAGGTGCAAATCACACTAACCCTTCAGCAACATTAGAATGGCAGTTTGCTGCAGAAATAGTAACCAGGCCTCACTTACAGGACAAAACAATAGGAGAGTAATCATTCTTGCCTGAATCTGTTGTTCATAAATAAGAATCATTAAATATCATCAAAAGACTCACTTGTTCAATAAAATTTCTCATAAATTTCAGTAAAGATTTTTCATTTAAACTTCTATAAAGGACATTTTTTCCCTTTTGGTAACCAGACTGTCCATATGTACACGTGCACATGCACATAGTTGCTAGAAACTCTTGTTTTCCAAAAAACTTCACCTTCCTTCCTGAGCGCATGCATACATTGACAAGGAAGTATGAACCAAGTGCCTCAGATCCTTGTAGTAGGACAGTATATTGCTCACATGAAAGGGCATTGCTGAAACTCCTGTCCTCCATCTAAACTTACCTGAAGATTCTGCAGAATGCGAGCGGGAGTGACGCTCTTGGGAATGGTAACCACTTTACGCTGCACTTGCCATCTGTTGAAGGGGAAGATAAAAGTTTACTGTGCAGGCAGCCCAAGAATCCCCACTGATGTGGGGATAAAGCACACACCCCAAGTAGATCCCTTCAAGCTTGCTTGTTTTGCTTTATTTAAGGCCAGGTCCCAAATGCCACCCCCCCTCAATTGTTCTGTACCTGAGGATGATCTGCGCGGGTGACTTGCTGTATTTTTCTGCCAGTTTTTTGATCCCAGGTTCCTCTAGAAGCACAGGCTCATCTGGGTGTTTCCACATGCGATCTGGAGAACCCAGGGGACTGTAGGCAGTAACAACCAGTCCTTTTTTCTGGCAGTGAGCTATCAGCTCATTCTGAGCTAGGTACGGATGACATTCTACCTATTAGAATGACCCACAATGAATGGCCAGAGAAAAAATTATTAAGCACAAAACTCTAAACAAACAGGAGATCAAAAGCATAATAATAATAAAGGCAGAATCAAGCATATCACAAGAGGTCATCCCAGCTTTTGGAAAACCTTATGAAGCTACATATAAATGAAAAACTGGCAGGTAGGCTGAAATTACAGAAAACAGATTGCTTAAGTTTAGAGTGCTGGATTTTCTTCATGTGTCCAACAAATCATCCAACAAGCAAGGAAGCTCTTAATAGGAAGGATTTAAGTTAGTCCCTCTTGGTATCTTTTTTTTTGTTTTGCAAACTAACTTGTTCTTCTCAGGGAAGACAAACTCTCTTACAGAGAAGCATTCACTAGGTGTAAGGGGCCACAAAACATGGATATATGATTTCCCACTGAATTCATCTGTCTGGAAAGACACCCTCTGTGTACCTAGTCCCACAGACAGGGCTATACTTCTCTCTGTACATGAGAAGCTGCACTCCTTGTGCTTAACACGTAGCATAGGTTTGCACATTCTTCACTCCCATGGACAAACAGGAAGAGCATTCCTCCTCTCCTTTATTCATCTTACCTGGAGCACAGCTGGTTTGACAGTAGCCACACTTAATATATCATCAATCTGACGACTGTTGAAGTTTGACAGCCCAATGGCTTTTGCAAGACCTTTTTCTACAAGCTTCTCCATAGCCTTCCAGGTATCCTTGTAATCAGTGTAATCATACCGCATTGTGCCATCGGGATTCTTCGGGAAGAGATTGTCCCCTCGTCTACAGTATCAAAGTCAAAGTGTAAGTATATATGCCACATGATTTTTATTATATTAATTCTTCACTAAAAGAAACTTTATTCAAATAGTTCTTAAAAGCTTATGCACAGTTTGGAAGCTAGAGAACAAATTTCTCTGTTGAATCCTATAGTGAAGACTTAGCCTACAATAAGTTATCTTACACACAGTCTTTCTTATGTAAACTCGTTATACAGTGCTTGGAGCTTACTTGCCTACAGGGCTATACCTACCTATAACATGCTACTTCCCTACGGCAGCTCCCTAGAACTGATCACCCATTGTACATACAACAACAGCACTTTGATCCTAGCAAAACTGTTAGTTGATTTAGAGAGCAGCAACTCAGAAGGCAGCTTTGGTTTTTCAGTTTGTTTCTGAGGGAGGACTGGTATTCTATTTGGAGCTTTTACCAATGGGACCCTGTTTTAAGAGCTATCTAGCAGGCACTGCATTCAAAGTAGTCTGGTTTTCCCACTCTTTGAATTCTTTAGCAGAGTCAGCACTGGGTGCAAGCAGAGATTCTCAGAGAAGTCTAAACATGTACATGTTGCTTGTAGGTTGGGTGTGTTTCCAGTTAGTCATACCAACCCATTTAAAAATAAAATACAAACAAAGAAACCAACCAAAACCACACACAGGAAGAACCTGGTTATGTCAGGTGACACCACCACACTACCCAAGGGCTACGAGCAGTCTCTGAGCAGTCGACACTTGGAGGGGTTCCAGTGATCTCACTGGAAGAGCGCTGCTTTGTAACCACTGCAGGACACGGCTAACCCAGATCTCTGAGACTGACACTGCTCTAACTACGCAGTAAGTGCTGTGCAAGATAACAGCAGCTGGGGACATGGCTCTTGTGCGCATCATTTTTGGTTCTAGATCTATCAATAACTTTGAAAATGTTACGAGTGAGCTCCCCACTCTGAAAAGCAGCCTCACGTGTCGAGAGCAGAAAATTAAACTCTCACTTAATATACAAGACTTAGGGTCACTGTGATTTTCATCTGGAAATCTATTATAATTTCCATTTAAATAACATCCTTATGGTTAGCTTCCCAAAACACCGCAGGCTCTGTAGGTAATCAGGCACTAAAACAGTTAAAGTAGAGCTGAAAGAACACTAAGAGTGAATTGTTCCCAGTGAGAAAGCATGGTGATTGTAACATCAGTCTTGTCAATGTTTTCCACAACAAGGGGCAGTTTAAATAACATTAATAATAACTAAATATACATCACTGTTTGTGTTCCATGTTATTATCAAAGCAATGTTTAAATGTTGTGTTTCCCCCCCACCCCAACCAACTGAAAAGCAAATCTATTTCAAAACAGGGGGAATTTTTAACAGAACTTCTTCCTAGAACTGGTCCTAGCTGAAAACACTTCCTCATTCTGTTTCGCTGAGGGACAGATAGAATTTGACTGTCCTTCATATCAGTGTTGTATGCTTTGCAAAACTCTGTTCATGTGACTAGAATGGGAAAAGTGTTAGGTTGGTAGACCAGGCTGAAACCCCTCTGCATCTGACGGAGTTTCCCCTGTTTAGTGAAGAGTCCATGCAAACCGCTGGTCGGGAGATTTGTTTTTCCTTTTCTTTTTGCTGATTGCTTAAGCAGGGAAAAGAACTGCATCCACAGTTACAATAAACTAAGTAACTACTTCTGATAGGGCTGTAGGATAAATAAAGCTAGCATTTAACTGGAGAACCTTCTCTTCCCATATTTCCTCAAATCTTAGAATTACTGCAACTGAAGTGTCATGAGGTCACTGTCATTTCCTTTTCATACAGACACCGATGTAATAGTGTATGTGCTTGACCACTCCAGCACCTTATAACTATTAGTGAAAAGTGTTACCTTTTTACGAAGCACTTTATTTTCATTTTACAGATCAGTAAAACTCAGGCACAAAGTAACATCAGGATTTCCTCAAGATTACCAAGTACTTCTATGGCAGAACCAAGAATAGCAGCACGTTTTCCCAGTGCTGAGGTGAATGGACTAAGCTACATTTAAGCTTCAGATGCATGTTAAACTTGACAAAGATTTCACCTCATAGCAAGACAAGTTTTCAGCTAGTATAAGATGACAAGCCTCAGTAGTGAAACTCACTCAATAAAGCTTGTTTACTTTCTCCCAGTCAGACTACTTTCAGTTACCTAACTTTGGCACCCATGCCAAATTGTCGTGCATTTTGTGATCCTAATTTCATTACCAAGTTGTTTTCACTATTAAAAAAAAAAATCAGCAGCTACTTAAGGATTTTAAATTAAGACCTAATACCCATTTTTGCAGCTTCATGACTTGTAAATAATAACAGCAATTATCCCTTTTCTATTTTTATAATTGCTGTACAGTACCAGAAATTGTCTCCTCCAGTGTTTCAAGACCTGCTACAAATCTAAATAACTTCTGAGCCAATTCAAAAAAGAATTAAATGGGAACATCTGTGTCTGTGAACGTATCCATCAAATACAAACGAAGGTACAGGTTACAAGTAGAGAAGTGCCTACAGCACAGTCTGTAGGACCACGCTATAAATCACCCTTAAAAATATCTTGCAGACAGTTTACACAGGAAGAAATCCACAGCTCACAAAGAAGCTCCTCAGGACACGGCACCAGCCACTTACGTAAAACCAGGGTTTCTGCATTCTGTGCCCTTTCCATATAGGACTTACTCAAAGGCATGAGGCCAGTGCATGAGGTACAGGTCCAAGTAATCCAGTTTCAAATCTCCAAGTGTTTTCCTTAGTGCTGGCTCTACATCTTCTGGGTGGTGCTTGGTGTTCCACAGCTTTGATGTTACAAACAGGTCCTCCCTTTTAATAACCTTTAAGAAAGGAAAGAGAGCACTATTTACTGGACCAAGCTCAGAAAGAGAACTGCAGCAATTCCCCAGCTAGCTTTAAAACAAGGAAAATTCAAGTTTTAGAAAAAAAGTTAACACATGGAGCCTACAAATTAAACCTTACAATAATGTGCTGGATGGAGAACTGCAAGAGAAATACACACTTACATTGACCCATCCTAAAGTACACCAAAAACTTAGCAATTCACTAGAAGCTTTGGGGAAAAAAAAAAAAAAAAAAAAAAAACACTTTTCCAAACTCTAATGCCAGGCTTAAAGCCACTGCTAAGTGTAATACAGCCAAATAAATTATTATTATTGCGTTCATTCATATGTAAATTTTGCAATTTCTGTCAAGGTACAACCAGCTAACTTACTATACTCATCACATGTTATAAACTAAGAATGTTTCTCATAGAAAGAATGCAGGAAAATAAACCAAAGAAGCTGCACCAAACCTCTGCACTTGAATTTCTAAGTTCTGGGAGGAATGTATTAAGAATTGAGCACCATGTATTGGAAGGGTAAGGCCCAGAAATTAAACAAATATAAATGTAGGTATTTAGGAACTATAAAATGTATAAGAGATCATATGTGGCATGCTGAAGCACAGAACAGCATCAGGAGGCAATTCTCATCAACCTATGCAGTACTAAATTTCATTCAAGTCTACAAGCCTGGAATGATTAATTTCTCCAGCCATTCAGTTACTTGTGTTTCACATATTAGCTGTTGTGTTCAAAGAGAAAAATGTTCTAAAAAAATCTTGTTTTAAGTTAGTTAGCCAACACAAGCTGAATAAAAATAGTCCTATGCTTCCCCATATTAGTTGCCAGTAGGTAAGCAGTGCGAAGGAATCCCTGGGGCGAACTGAAAACAGCCTCTCTTGAGCTAATCACATCACAAAGAGATTGCCCTACAGCAAAGGGGAGGAGAGCAGAAAAGCAGGAACATGTGATCTTTCTTTCCAGGGGCTCTGAGGCCATGCACGTAATTCTTCTGGCCCCTTGGGCCAACAAGAACAAGGGAATGAATTTAAGATTACACCTGAGGTCATCCACAGGAATGTCTGTTACATTACATTAAGGTCATGAACTGTCAGTGCAAACCCTACAGCCACAGTTACCAAACCTTCAAACTCAATCACTGTTTAAAAAAATAGTATATATTTATTCACTCACTCATATATCTGATCTATCACTGAAAAAAAATACAGTTGCTGAATTTGCTGTGGGTACCCAACACTGCATACCATTCTAGACTTGCAAACTTTTCCTATAAATCATGGAATATATTTTCCATTATAACTAGCAACTCTGTCAACCTCTAACTTTTTAAGACCCAAACTGGGATATTGGCTGGAGGGTGTTTAAGAAGGAATTCAGAAAAAGCATTTTCTGTAGCTTCCACACAACTGTTCCAGACAATCTTTTCTCCTCCTGACAGTCAGGACGGTTCCAGAGGAGAAAAAGCCATCTTTCATGCCTGGTCCTGATTAGTAACAAGCAGCTGGGATAGACAGAAAAAAAAATCACATATGTTAATTTACAGCCCACTTTCAGGTCACAGTTGTAAATTCTGCTGCAAGATACAGTTAGCATGGCAGTTCTTGTAGTTTTACCTTGTTGGGTCCAACGCTTTCCTGGAAAGCCTCACCGATCTCAGCTTCGTTGCTGTAAGCTGCTGCACAATCAACGTGGCGATAACCCACACTTAGGGCGTATTTCACTGCTTCTTTCACCTGTAGTCAGAAACAGGTTACACAGTGAAATCAGTGGAAAGAGACAACTGAAAAAGTTGCTATGTGCTTAATGAGGAACACTGCCAAAGTACAGACTTAGATAGGGTCAGGATACCCAAGAAGAGTAGAAAACAGTCCTCCATTGCACAGCCTTCAAGAGCAAAGAGCTAAGCACTAGCAGACACCCTAAGAGTAACATGAAAACAGACCATGCACACAGGCCAAGTATGCAAGAACTCACTAGACAGAATAGAAATTTGTTTTTAACTACAGTTGCTGTGTTTTTCTTAAATATAAGATGAGCTGTAAGAAATAAATCATGGTTTAGGAATACAAATGTAGTGGAACTGTCCAATCAATCAGTGTTAGCCAAGCCTGGAAGATACAATATCTCCCCCAGTAAAAGAAAAGCCAAGTTGTCACACTTGCCAGAGTTCACCTTTGGTTCAAGTGTTCACGTTACATTTTTATGATAAGGATACTTTATGGAACATTTTTCCTTCACGTCTCATTCTCCCTGATTGCACAACAGCAGCGATATAGTGACAAGAAAGTCACTCTACTGGTGATTATTAACCCACAGCCTGCTGGGGATCTCCTGATGATGCTCACAATTTCACGTTTTGTGTCCCACCTTTCTGACAAAGAAGGTACTGCCAACAGCAAACATCCCTCGCTCCGTATTGTTACACAAGCCAGAATGGCTGGGAACCAAGGCACTATACTTTGCATCTGTTTCTGCTTTTGAAAGCTTTAATGAAGCACAAGCACAGCACATATAGGCACATGGTGGCATTAGACATGGCGCAAGTCTAGAAACCAATGAGGGGAAACACAGAATGGTGTCTCTTCCAGGATCCAAGGCTTTTGAATAAAGATTTAACATAACTGATTGTATAGGAACAAAGAAATTAGCAGACTTCAGCATCACCACCTTCCATTAGATGGTTGGGCATCAAGTAAAATCCATTTTAACTTCCAGTGGTCAGAGAGCACACAGTCTCTGTCCATCTCTTAAATGCTACAGTAAGAGCACATCTCTGTACAATGATTTCTATACATTGCTCTTCACTGACTTGTCTCGTGAGACCTCGGGAGATTAAGTTACTCCCTGTCTGAGGTTTGATGCAATAAGGCCCTAATCTATTTGGAGATTACATCTCTCTTGTTCAGAGATTAAAAACATGTCAACAAAGGCTAGAGAGTGATTGATTTCTTTCAACTTAAGTACCAGCATTTTCAAAATTAAAGCTGACAAAATAATTAACAACAATTAAAGACATGCACAGTCTTGCTTTCAGATGCGACAGAAAAAGAGGGAATCAAACGTGAAAGAGACGTCTTCTGCTGCTGAATTTCATTTGTTTCTCCTGACAAGAACTGCAGTAAAAGCAGACACAGAATATTCTGACTGCATTCTTTGGCATTTTGAAAGGAAAACTGGAACTCAGACCAGTTTCCCTTAGCCAGAATGACAAAGCACTTCTATTACAACAGTGAAATAAGGTCTTCCTTTCAACAGCAGGATGGTATTTACAATCCTCATTTCACTTTGAGGAAAGACATTCCTCAGAAGGTCGCTACGAAGTCAAGGTCATAGTGATTTTGAAATCACTTGAGACATTAAACATTTTTAAGGCTGAATATCCACTCTCCAAAAAGGTGGCAGCTGAGGAGCAGAAGCACGTTCTCCTTTCTTTTTAAAGCATAGCAGAAGAAAGGAAAGCAAGCATAGTGTTTGTCTGAGCTAATCTCCCATTTCCTCTAACAGGATTTTTTTTTTTTTAATCCAAAAGCACAAAAATTGCCATAAAATGGAAGTAAGCACCACTTACAGAAAAATAGGGATAAGGATACTCCAATGCTTTAATACCTTTATGTGCAAAGCCTTTTTAGAAGTCTAACCAAGATGCAAGGCCCTGATACCACTTCCTATTCCGCATAGACGTGAAATTCAAAAACCCTTTGAAAAGGGTTTTTATACATTTAGTCATCAGCACACCTTTCCTGGGTTTGGCTGGGACAGAGTTAATTTTCTTCATAGTGGCTGGTACGTGCTGTTTTTGAATTTAGGAGAAAAATAATGCTGATACCACACCAATGTTTCAGTCGTTGCAGGGCAGTACTTGCACAGAGCCAAGGCCTTCCCAGCTTCTCACACCACCCTGCCAGCAAGGGGCTGGGGGTCCCCAAGGAGCTGGGAGGGGACACAGCCGGGACAGCTGGCCCAGGCTGGCCAGGGGGATGTCCCATACCCTGTGTGCCATGTGGAACAGTAAAAATGGGAGGGTTGCTGGGGATGGGGGCAACTTCTGCTGGGTATCAGTCAGCTGGTGGTGAGTAATCGTGCATATATATACACACATAGATGTACATACATACACAAAACAATTATTATTATTAGTTTAGCAGGAAAGAAAAGGAAGGGAAAATAATGTTTTTATCTCAAACCAGGAATTTTACCTTTTTTTTCCCCCTGATTTTCTTCCCCATCCCACTGGGTGGGGTGAGTGAGCAAACAGCTGTGTGGTGCTGAGCTGCCTGCTGCATTAACTTAGATGCTTCCATCTTTTGCCACAACTTATCTTTACCAGAACTTGCATCATTGTTGCTGCTGTCTCATCAATGCATGTTTTTTTTTTTGAAATAGTTTGCCCCAAAACAGGTAGCGTTGCAGCTGAAGCCTTACTCTCCATTATAGCAAAGTCCTAGGAACTACACTCACATTTACATATTCTAACAAGGATTTTTGCCTGCCCCCTCCCTCCCCTTTTTTTCCCCTTTTAAGATTCTTCAATATGCCCATCACAAGGTGAAAAATTAAAAGGCTATCTTTGTACTTCCAAGCAACACAGAGTCCAAGTGACTAGGGAGCCTCTTCTGCATGGTACCAAGCCATTATGAACAGGCTTTCAAAGTAAAAAATAATTTTAAAAAAAATCACAGATAAAGAAACATCTGCTTTCCTACATCATCATTCTAACAGTGCCAGTCAATAACACCTGGAAAGAAATGAAGGCTGGAGATGACAGCTTTGACAACTTGACAACCTCCCTTACATCCTGAGAGCATCACAGTTAAGCAGTCCAGGTACACTTGCTGATGGGAAGCAGGAAAAAAAAAAAAAAAAGACCATCAGGCCACATGATATTCATCTGCAGTATGAGCAGAACACGTGTTGCTGTATCACAGCTTCTATATGATGCACAAAAATAGTTCGCTGTAGAGGAAGGAACTCAGACCACCATATAAACGGTAACTTACAGTTAGTGTTTCTAAAACAACGAGCTTTGCCTCCTATCCTTCAGACATTTAATTCAAGTTCTTCCCTTAATGTATGCCAGTAATAGTGAATTTTTGTTCACATTGTCAGACAATCTAGAGAATCCTGGCTAAGTTTTCATGACTTAGTCTGTTCCATATCTGCATCCCTATCACAAGGCACCCAGTCTGATTGTTTTTCTGAGGCACACGTTTCCTCTTCCACCCTTCCTGAACGTTCACACAGAAATACAGCTTCCCTCAGCCCCATGTCTCTTCCCCAAAGAACCAGCCTCTGCCACAACAGTTTTGATTGTTCATCTGATGGGGATCAATCATCCAGTTTGAAAGCATGAAGCATGGCCCACTTGAGAGAAAATAACAAAGCATTAAAGGATCACAGCTCCAGTACTAAAAGCCCATGCTACTGATACTCTTGATGCTCTTGTCCGAATGGACTTTTGTCTTTGAACCCATTCATGCTACCAGCTCATGAGCTTCTGTACTGTATTCACTTCCTCTCAATAGCCCTCCATCATGTTCCTATGGTAACATGTAAACCAGATTTCTTTTCTGGCATCTGATCATGTAAGGCAGAAAACATCATGTTATTCTAAATTACCTTCCAACGTGGGCTCAGATTCAGTATTTTTTTCTCTATCCTTACCTCCCATGAAACTAGAGCTGCAGTGGCACCTTTGTACTGGCCTGCTGAGAGCTGGCTACAAGTCAAAGGCCTGTTCAGGATCGGAAATAATAATGGCAATAATAAAGAAATTATTCAGAGTAAGGTCAAGAATGAAGAACAGCTTGGCAACAATAACTACAACTTGCTAAGTATTTACCTGACATAATTCAAAAGCAATCCACTTCTACTTTGCTTCTAATGTAGCCCTTGTACGAAAGGGCTTCTGATAAATAGCCTGTATTTGGGAAGCAGCTACATTAAATATGGTAAATGATTATTATTCCACTTGTCTAGGGCTTTAGCCCCTGGCTTTTAATTCATCATTAGTTATTCTCCCTGAACTACGTTATGCTCTTTTAAGGGTAAATTATTTGGATGCTCTGCCCAATTGCTACTATGCCTCTGAATCTGATAAATCGCTGTTAAAAAATGCAAAAGATGCAAACAATTTTGAAGAGTGATAAATATTAATTCATTTATTCCACAGGAATAGCAGCAATTTCTGTAATTCTGGCTGTTTTTCAAGATGATGTCTTCAAAACACTCAAGGAACATTGTCTTTAAAGAAAGTGTTCCACTGAGATTCACTTCTGTGGGACCCCACCTGGACCTGAAGTAACAGATCCATGCTGGGTTCAGGTGCTGGAAGTGCTGCTTATTATGGAAAAATCCATCTGAAATAGGTTTCCAGGTTACCAAATTGCACTTTCCTCAGGATGGTTAGTGCACAGAATAAACAACGCATTGATATTTTGTTTGTTCATTCCAAGCATTTTAGTACAACGTCCATTAAACTGCCTTGGGTCTGCAGAAATCCATTCATCACGTTCCTGCATATTAATAAACCTAATTCAGCAGGCAGATGATGTTTCAAGTGACATAGCCGAACATTCACCCTTGTCCTCAGTTACGAGGTTGACTGAGCTCTCTCACCAGCTTAGCTTCCACATTAGTATAGCTTCTGTTCCCAACACACCTACTGTCCTGACAAGGAAGCCTAACAAGAAAATAACAATGAATAGATTTTATTTGAATAGCTTATTTCCCACCTTTTCTTCCATCTGATGAGAAAGAACGGGGTCATCTCAAGAAAGGTTTTTTAAACTTTCCCTCTCAGTCACAAGCACAATTTCATCTGACTTACTCCCATAACTATCATGAAGCTAACACCAGAATAGCAACAAGATATACACTTACTGACATGCAGCAGTATGCAAAGTCCAAAAGGCATTAAAACAAGAATACCAATTAAGAATTCCACCAAAAAGAGGACACTCCTGCTGGACACTGCATATACCTGCTGCGAAAGGCAATCTCTGCCCTCAGGAATTTATCTTTTAACTAAACAAAAGGGAAAGGAAAAGATAGACAAGGGGGAAAGTATTACAATAGGTGGCACAGTCCACAGCATGCAAATATTGCCACAGTCTGTAGTAAAATGCAGAATTATTTCCTAGTCTGGCATTTGTCAATGCATTACATTTAGAATCAGAGCAAATCTCCAATGACACATTAGGCATTCCAGTCTAAAAGCAAGGTAACTCAAACAAGTTCTTAGTTTCTCTGCTAAACATAGACCAACCAGAGGAACAGGACTTATTACAACAACTAGAGCTCTTGCCTCCCAAAATAATCCTTTCATCCAAGTCATCAGCTCAAGACAGAGGGATGCCTGGTCAGACTGGCAGCCTGAGGATTACCCAGTGGAAGAGTCATGTGCAAAATAATAACACCATTTTCACTGTCTGAGCTCTTCACCTCACTAATTGGTCTCTTTATGGATTCCTCTCCCAGAGCACCATTGCCTGAGGCCTGGGTTAAAGAGTCTTAGGTGATCTGCTGCTGCTGCTGCTTTTGTCTTAAGCCTCAGTCATGCTTCTGTGGACCGAAGACCAAATCCATGCAAGTGGATCCAGCCAAGTCTTAGATCCAGGATCTTCAGAAAAGGCTTACAAAATGCAAATACTAGGCAAGAGCACAGAAGACTGGCGGATAGTTTGTTCCTTACTTACCTGGCCAGGTTCACTTTTCCAGGTTCCCAGTCCTATGAGAGGCATCTTCTGCCCAGTGCAGAGTGTAACGAAGTCACATGCTGCAGACATTTTTGCCTGAAAAAGAGCACAGAATTTCTGCAACACTTCAGTAGATTGGAGGGGGAATACATTTTTTTCTATGCAAAAATAGATAAATAAAACCATAAAGGTAATGACAATACTTTTGTTGCTACACTGGAATAAAGCTGAAGCAAGGTCTTTGCAACTTTTAGTGGTATGAAGCAGATTTATAGCTTTACAGTTATAGAAGAGACTAGAAAAAGGAGCTGTTTTTCTTTCTCTTCCTTCTTATTCTCTTTTCCTTCACAATGCACAGGTTTAAGTTTTTTCAGACTTGAGAAGCACATAAAGAAGCAGCCTCCAATAACATACAATTAACACAGCAGCTCAGGTGAAAACTTTTTTTTTTTTTTAAACCTCCTTCAAATCAGCTGTAAGCATTGATGAAATTGAAAGAAGCAAGTCCTTCAGACTTCTGCACTAACTCTTCCTCTTTTACCAACTTCCTACTAGCTGGCTTAGGAACCAATGCTCTAGTTATTGCTGCAGGTGGGGACAGAACAAAAGCCCAGCAGGATCTTCCATTACTTGTTGCTGGCTTTATAGCTGCTGCAAACAGTAGTCTGCTAACAGCGATAAAGGAAGGTTTGCCAAAAAAAAAAAAAAAAAAAAAGTTTTACAATGTGTCCCGACATCCTCACAATCTATCTTCCTGGTCAAACTGTTAAAAACAAACCACTTTCAGGACGAGCTCCAAAGCCAGCTAGCTGATTTCAGCAAAAGATGAGGAAGTTACTTCCCAAGCTCAGCTGTGTCCAAACTCATGAGTTATTTTTAAAAAGAAAGAAAAAACACACACAGAAACAAGAGTGGAAGCATGCAATGTTGGTTAAATGGCTGAATATGTAGGAGGAATGTGTATTTTCAAAGTAGAGCCTTCAGACAGCGTACTGTCCCAAAACAGTTCTGCTTTCTTCACAACATTATTATTTTCCTCCTATAAACAGGTGCCTCCTGATAGATGTGCTCACACAGAAAGTTTATATTTTCAATTTCTCACGCCGTATTTTTGTAGATTTACAGCAGACAGCACACTTGTTTTACATAGAGACATTAACACAGCAGTTGGAGTGATCCTGACCAGGCCATTACACACCAACGAGCTAGAGGTCCCCAAAACAGTTAACCTGAGTCCAGGCTGATGCTGTGCTGCACTTCACATACTGCGTGGCCTTCAGGCCTGCGATGTGCACATTGCATGGCTGCAGGATAAGCTCAGCAACTAATTGACTAGAGCAGTGAGCATGCAGGCACCTCCCACTTGGTACCTGTGATTAGGCCACCTGCATGTCCTTGCTTTTATCTAAAAGAGCAGCAAGTTCTCATGTGAGCATCCTCACTGTTTGGCAGTAGAAGTGATGAACACAGTTGTTTTCCTGTAAGAGAGTCCAATAATAGCTCAAGTGACCAAAATGGGGTAACCCTTTCTAACAGGCCGGGTCTACAGAGCACACCAGGTGTGCACCAGAGCTCTGTTTGATGCTGTACAACTTAGGGTCCACAGCATGTGAAGGGATGTGTGATTACCTACAGTATTCTCTTTCTTTATAGGGCTAACTGTAATAAATAACATTTGAGATGATGTTCTATAGACTGAGTGTCTTTCTTGCTGGGATTGCAGCAGTCCAGCACCTTCCAGTACAAAACAGCAGTTATAAATCATTCTGGATTTACACTGTGATACACTAAGTCCGCATGTTGGTGCTGAAGGCAGTCTTCATTGAACTGAACTGTGGGTGTACATCCCTTTTGGGGTAGGGTGCTCAGAAAGTCAGAATATGATCCTGACAACAGCACACTCTTCTGAGGTTTGCATAGCAATTTTCTTGTCAGCTACATGCAAGTGAGTGCAATTTACCTGGACTAAGCCGTCCAAATAAAGGTATCTTCTTACATCATGAGGTGCAACTAAAGAACTAGGGCTTTTTCATTCACACTGGCCTACAACACCAACCAGCCGCATGCTTCACACAGCCATGTTACACAATAATCTTAACGCGACACTTCGGTCCAGAAGACAAGGTACACGCCATTTAATCGATAACTAGTGTTTGGTAAGAAGTACCTTAGTTTGTATAATCCTGTTGTATATTAACGTCGCAGCGAGCAGAACGACAGACTCCGTTGGAATGGAAACACGAGAATTAGGGACGCTGGAAGAAAACACCAATACTTTCCACTCAGATTCTTCCCTTAAGGATGAGATGTAAGAAAACTGGTGTCCACTGGCTGCTAGTTTGCTCATTCAAAAGCAGCAAGGCTTTCTTTGGAAGGGCAAAACCAAAAATTAACATCAAAGCAATGTAATCCCCGACAAGTAAGATGCAGCTTTGAGTTCACAATGCCCACCCTCCTACCGCCACGCTCACAGGAAGAGCAGAGCTCGGGGTAACAGAGGCAGCGTTAGCAGCCTGCCTGGGAGGGATGCATTGGCGCTCACAGAAGCACCCACACACACCACACCTGTCCACCAAGCCACAGCCCATCCTCAACCCACAGCAACGAGCCGTGCACCCGTAAAACGCGCATTAAATTAACGCGTGCGGGCATATCGAAGCCGGGGCAGGGGCAGGGGCAGGGGCAGCGGCAGCTCCTGCCCACAGCTCTGCACTCACCACACGCCGCCAGCCGCTGCTTCTCGCCCCGGTTGCTGCTTCCCTCGATGTTTCCGCTTCCGGAGGCGGGCAACGGGCCCTGGTGTCCCCGTCCCGTGGCCGGTTCCCCGTGGGAAGGGCTCGGGGTCAGCGCCGCTCCTCACGGCCCCGGCGGGCCCGCGGAGCGCTGAGGGGGCCGGCGCAGGGGGCGGGCGAGGAAATGGCGGGCCCGCCTCACGGCTGCTGGGCCTCCGCGCTCGTGTCGGGGGTTTTTCGCGGAAAGCTGCGTTCCTGCGGGAAGGGAGACGGCGTTTTCTCTGCTTTATTCGTAGCCCTAAATAGCAGGAATCCAGGGAATGCGCAGTTAGGCTTGTTGAGCCTTAGCTTTTGTGCCAAAAGGTGTGTGGAGAAGTGGTGGCTCCTGAGGAGACCGGGTCTCTGCTGGTGCAGGTGTGCAGGAATGCGCCTCCTCACTGGCTGTACAATAAAAACCAAGGCTGTACAATAAAATCAAAAGTGCCATTAAAGCAGTGAATTCGACACAGGAATTACCCCTGGGTGCACCCAGCCGGGCACCGCTTTTGGAGGTAACAAAACTGTGCCCGTGACTGAGACAAACACTCAAGGCTGGTGGGATCGTGTACCTTGTCTTAAACTAAAGAAAGCTATAACCAGCTTTGTCTTTAATTCCAGGCCTCCATTTCTGCCATTTATAAACTATAAAGTATAAATACAAATATATTTTTTATGTGTGTCAGCAATTAGGCAAAATACATATCTGACAAGGCTTTGAAGAGCCTCCTGTTTATATTTCCAGAAAGATCATCCTACCACAGACTCTTTCATTGCTGTTCTGATTTCAGCTGCTCAGGAGGTTTACAGGCACAAAGGTTAATTAATCTCTTGGGCGTTCACATGACCAGATTTTTCTGTGGTGCAGCCTGTTCTGACAAAACGCAGAAACATGGAAAGAGAGTGCATGAAAAAGACAAGGCAATAAAAATGACAGGAAATACAAACTTGTGAAGAGGAAAGAATAAAGGAGAAGGAAAAGCTGCTGGGTTTGGTTTATTTTTTGGAGCCCTTGCCAATCAAAAATCCCTTTGGAAACCAGCAATCTTAATGAAATAGAAAATGCCTGATTTATATTAATGTCACATATGAAAACTTAAACCTCAGCTTCCAATGATGTAATGGGGAGTAAAAGGGAAAAGGTAAGGAAGAGTGAAATATTTTGTCATCAAAAAGTAGTGATTATCCAGACATACAGTAATGAAGTTTCTTCATAAAAAGGTGTGTAAGAAGGAAGAGGTTATGCAGGACATTTTGACCTAGAAATATAGTCTTCACTTGAGCAAAGCAATGAAAACCAAATATGTGCCCTGTATATTTAAATGATATGTAATTGTTTTCATTAAAACTACTGTGCACCAGCTGCTTATGCATAAATGCCCCAGGGCCTGGGAACATCTCAGTTGCTGACTTTTGAGTTGTCTTTTTGCATATGTTATATTACAATGTCCCCACGTGGTCAGGACTTTACTCTTACTATGTCCCTGACGGCAACGTGTGTATACAGTGAGTTCAGTATGTTCGGGATTCAGCTGGCTTTCTGCATGTGCAGAGATCAGCTCTACAGAACATACACGATGATGTCCTAATGTGCTGGCTTTAGAGGGCATTCAGGGATTTTCTCTGCTGCAGAACCGACATTTATCTGCCTGGGGGGCATGCCCAGGGCAGCCACCACCCAAGCCCAGTTCCCACTGCTGTTCTGGCTAGATTCATCTTACTCCAGAAGTCCTGTATACACTTATATAAAAAACTCAAATTCTGCCCCAACAAATAGATGGAAACTCAGACATGGTTGTGTCCTGAAATAGGACCAATGTCTTTATTTTTACAGTTCTTGGCACACCAAGGTCCAATTGCTAACCAAGATATCTGGGAGATACTGTGATCAAAAAGATAGATGTAATGTCTGTTGCAGTTATTGATTTGGAAATCTTTGGGTAGTTTCAGCGCTCCAACACTGCAGGGCCAGTCATCTCTGCTTTGCTGATGTACAGACTACTTATTGTGGCCATAGCTATATGGATGTGCACAAAGCGACTCCTGATGCTCTGTGCTAATCAGGTACGGGTTGATCCCGTCTGGCAGCTATTTTAGCAGAGCACAACATCAGGGCTAATCCAGAGCAGAGCATGGAGAAACAAGGTGTCCTTCCAGCACCTGTTTGGGTAGACATGCCCTTTCTTTCTTGAAAAACTACTTTTTTTTTTTTTTATTTTTTTCTAAATAGCATCATGTACCTAAATACCGAAACAGGCCACAGAAAGCTATCTGCTCACTGAACAAGGAGCAGCCTTGACAATTTCTCTCTCCAAAACATCCAGAAACTGATGTTTGGAAATACTAGTTCAGAAACTAATCAAAAAATAATGAGGCCATGGACATATGAATGGAAATGCAATGCTAAGGGCACAAACCTGGAACAAACTGCACTGCAGTAGCTAAGCAAAATGGGTATGTTATGCATCTGAAAGTGTGAGAAATGAGCATAGCAAGCATTGAAACCATGAGAAAGTCATTACTGCATTGTCCACTGGTTAATATGCTAGAGTTGCAGGGAGACTACATTCTTGTAGAGGTATTAATTAGGACAGCCTGACCTTTCAGGGGTTAACCTGTTCACAGGTACATGGCCTGAGTTGTTACCAAGTTATATACACATCTCAATTCATAGACCCCAATTGTCCTCAAAACATTGATGTTAAGAAAGTGACAAACTTATTTAAGAGATTAAGCATGCTGTAACAATAGAAATAGCAGTAGATACATTATTTGAATTAAGGTGAGCTTTTATATATATGTATACTGCATACACATATAAATGTTGCATTGCTTTTATTATTTAAGGGCGTAATTTCATCTGGTACTGAAACCAGTCATCTCTTGGGTGATTCACTACATGGGTATAGTCACCCAGCAACACTGCACATTGTTGTAGATTGTAAACAATTAAAGTTTGCTAATCCTTTGTGGTTTTCTCCTCATTACCATTTATAATCAAGTTTTAACTAGTATAAGAAACACAACTGTAAAATGGAAAACGGACAAGGAGTCAAAATTAGTTGGTAAACACATTTATAACTTGACTAAAGCAAGCAGTTTTGTCATTGACATGGCCTTTATAGGCTTTAGCATTCACTATTTAATAAAACGTTTATGTGTACACTCCAGTTTTAGTCGTCAACCAGAAAGTGGGAGGACTGTTTCATCTCTCTTGGATGCAAACACGATCCGCGTGGGAATTCACTCAGGCTAAACGTCCCTCAGAGAGGCTTCACAGAACTCTCTGAAATGAGTAAGGGCATCGTCCAAGAGTTTCCATCCTAACGCCGAAGCTTCGAAGTAACAGTTAATGGAGTTTTCAGCTTTTTTCATGACTTGCGTGACTTGGATCGATCTTGCCATTAGCAGGGAAGAATCACTGGAAGCCTTGAGAATCAGAACCAGGTTGAGGAGGCAGTTGGTAATACAGAGGGAGAAGATAAAAGATTTGACCCCACACCTACACAATACTGCAAATGCACATTGCTTTGTTGAAAATGTCTGAATTTATCGAAGTCAATGCCAAACTCCCATTCATCTAAATGCCATGCCAGCCCTTTTCCTCAACACCCAGTGAACCCTCTGCTTCTGCTTCTCTTATGTCTCCTAACAATTACAACTTGCTTCTGTTAAGGTATTAAAAAGCCACTTCTTGCAGTGAGCCACCTGAATCACCTTCCCGTTACCCCCACACCGAGCATTTCCCCGGCCCCTCCCAGGACGCTATCCAACCACCTCCATTTATTCACTTTTTTTTAAAAAAAATTTCTACTTTCAGCAGCTGGGGGCCGTGTCCCCGCTCAGATAAGGCTATCAAGCGGGGGGGGCGGGAGGCGGCCAGCATTGTGCCGAGTCATGCTGCCCTTGCAACCCGCCCGCTTTGCCTCGGCGGCCCGTGAGGGGCGGGCGGAGGCCGCGAGGGGAGGCCGGGCGGAGGGCGGGAAGGAGGCCGGGAGGGTCTCGCCCGTCTCCTCGCGAGATCGCGGCCGCTATAAAGCGGCGGGGCGGGGGGGGGCTGCCGCATTTGCAGCTTCCTGGCGGGGTCGGGGCCGTTTTTGGGGTCTCATCGAGCCGAGAAGGTCTTTTGGTGAGTGCCGGGGGAGCTTCGTGGGGCTGTGCTTGCAGTGACTCGAGTAGCCGTGATTTATTTTCTATTTTCTTGAGGGGGGGCTTTTTTTCTTCTTTTTTTTTTTCCTTTTTTTTTTTTTTTTGTTTTGTTTGATTTGGTTTTGTTCTCCCCTCCCCCTCTGCGCAGACGGGTTCGCTTTTTTCATCTCCTCACCCTTCCCTGTTTTCCTCCCCCCTTTTAACGGAGGGATGGTAAGCACCGCCACCTCCCCGCCCCCCTCACTGTCGGCGCTGGGCTCGGCCGCCGCCTCCCGTCCCCGCTCCGGAGCCGATCCGGAGTCACTCCGGAGCCCGCCCTACGCGAACCGGCGTCGGGCGGTGTGCGAGCAGCCGGCTGCGGCGCGCTGCAGCCCGGCGGGTCGGTCGCCTCTGACCGCAGCTCGGAGCCTTCCAACCGCAGCCCTGGGGGTAGCGGGGAGGAAGGCTGGGGTGTTGTGCAACGGCCGGAGGTATCCTAAAGGTATGAATTCTTAGCTAGAGCGCAGGCCTGGCTTGGTGTAATTGCAGTTTGGGGATAATTGAGGCTGCGAGCAACTGGAAGGTGCTCTGACCCCATTAAACTGCGCTGCCTTTGCAGCGCCCGCTCTCCCTTCCTCTCGAGGGAAAGGAACTGCAGTGCTGAGGCTGTGGTCTGTGCCTCTGCGGGTTAGGAAACGCTGCGGCTAAAATCCAGGCAGAAGGTGGGGATGAATGCGTGCTGCTCTCGCGTAGAAGAGCAGGCGGCGGCGGGTTGCAGTGGAAAGCAGTTGGGTTGCAGTGCAACGCGACTGAACCTCCTAACCTGATGTTGAAGACCTTCGAGTTGCCTAAAAAGGGGACAATAACCCCCTGCTTTAGAAAGGAGAAGTACCAGAGAGCAGTCTGGCAGTGTTTATTTGACACTGAATCCCCAGTAATACACTCCAGGGACTGTCAGTGGAACAAATATAGAAGGATTGGCATCCTACGGAGTAAAAGGACGACCTTGAGCTTGAGTAATGTAAAATAATGTAATTCAGTGACAAAACTGCGGGGTCATACACTCCAGATAAAACAGGTATTGTTCACAAGATGAAACTCATTAGTTGGCAGTATTTCAAACAAATATTGTGCAATGATTGTCCCCTTGTCCCCTCTTGCAGAACTGTAGTTTCAGGATTGCATCTGTATTCATGGCTATATGAAGGGTTCGGAGGATTTATTAATGTCATCCTTTTAGACTGTTCCAGTGCAATCTTATAAATGGTGGTGGCCAGAACTGACAGGCATTCCTAAGATTACCTCCTAGCCTGCTGCATTTGAAGACAAACCCCTTGTATGAACAAGAGGATGAAGAAGAGCTTGCTTGTGGCATGAGACAGTTAGAAACACTGAGTAAGGTGGCACTTTGCAAACCAAACTCAGGTAGCAGGTTGTTGTTTGTGTTCTCAGGGTGTGTAAGAGGAGCCTTCAAATGTTAAGCCTATAATTAAAAGATTCTAAACTGATAAGTTTTAATTTGACTAAATTGTAAATGCTTCTCATGGCTTCTGGACTAGTTATCGAGAAAGTGTGGCAAGGGGGAAGGAGTCAAGAAATGAGGTGCTTCCAACCTGTTCTGGAATGGACTTTGTACCTTGCAGGCAGGATTTATGAAGATCTTTGAATCTTACCTTTCCTTAGTGATATGAGACTCATACTAACCTTACACAGGTTTGTATCTCCAAGTCAGCTGGTGCCTGTACAGTATATAGAATGACTTCAGTGGGACCATTTTAAAAAGACTGAGCTCAATAAACAAGGTTCACAAGCTGTCTGTCTGAAAAATTATGCCCTGGAAGTAACTGGAATTCAAAGAGTGGTGCATAAATTATGCATTCCCAGACAGAGCAAAAATACTCTGCAGGACATGTTGCAAATGACTTGGTGTTAGGCCAGGCAGCCAGAAGTTAAGCTCTCTTGTCCTTGTGTACCCTCATACTCTTTTTCAGTAGACTGAAATATTAGGGGGAAACAACCTGGCCTTACTGTTTTAAGACTTCGTGAAATTTTACTTGCAAACATAAAATGTAATTCCCAAGTACACCCTGAGTCTTCTCTTCACAAATAAAACAACGTGGCTTTGTTTGCAAGGCTAAAGTGTAATTATGTAGAGAACATCTCCATTGTTATCTTGGAGATGAACAAAACCCTGCTTGAATAACCAAGAGAAGGTTTGAGGTCTTACATTCTCATGTAAACTTGAAAAAGGGTCTCCCCATCAGAAAGGTAGGAAGAGATGTTCCAACTCATCTTATTAGTGGAACTGGAAGATGTACTGACTACTGCTAAAACCCAAGAAGGCTAGCTCTTTTCTGTAATGCGTTCTTCTTAGTCAAAGATAACAATTGCCTTTCATTAGGAGACTAATGAGCTATAGATCTCAGTGTTAGGCATCTGCTTAGTACCTTGGCTTGGAGACCTGACTACCCAGATAACAAACTTAAAACTAATTCTTAAGCCTTGTGTTGCAAGATGAAGTGGTGATGAACTGTCCCTGTTGATGCTCAGTGTAAATGGATGAGGTCCTTTGAATAAATAGCTCTGGGTGCAAACATACTGTTACCTAAACTGTGCTGTTAATTCTTTTCTAGAGTAAATCAAAATGTCTTCAGGAAAGGCTTTCATTGGAAAACCAGCCCCTGACTTCACTGCCACAGCTGTGATGCCAGATGGGCAATTCAAAGACATCAAACTCTCTGACTATAGAGGTAAGTTTATGTGCCTCTCTAATTACACAAATGCAGTCTGGCCATAGGTGGGGGTCAGAGGGCATCTAAGTAAAAGTCTTTGGTTTGGTTTCAAAGTAATAGTGACCACCTGACAGTAGACTGAAGTAGACAACTTGCATGGTGATTTTTGTCAGTTGATGGCTGTAGTATGCTTGGGAATCTGTTGACAGTATGGCTGAATGTTCTGGCTATGATAATTGTTGGTTATCAGCCTAAAATTCTTTTGAAGTGTAATCTGGGGTCAGGCTTATTTGTTCTCTCAGTTTGAGACTGATGTAACATCTCCAACATGCTATGTGGAACAGCAAAATCTTCCCTTGTTTTTTTCTTTTTTCTGTGAGTGGGATGTAGACTTCGCTCTGACCAGTGAAGTTCCTTTCTCTAGAGTATTAGCAAAATGTTTTATTCTGTTGATACTTCAATGTTTGATACTGAATATTACAACTACTATAAAACCTGAGGTAAAAGACTTTAACTGGTGACACTGCTCTTCTAGGAAAATACGTTGTGTTCTTCTTTTACCCTCTGGACTTCACTTTTGTCTGTCCAACTGAAATTATTGCATACAGTGACAGAGCTGATGAATTCAAGAAAATTAACTGTGAAATAATTGGAGCTTCTGTTGACTCTCACTTCTGTCACCTTGCATGGTAAGAATTAGCCTTTTATTTTAATCAAAAAGAATGTTTTGCCTGTGCTTACAGGAGCTGAATCCTGAGTATTTGAATTATCTTTACTGAAGAACTAAAGGCACTTAGGGGAGTGCTGGTAGTGTCAGGTACTTTTGAACAGAATGGAGAATACTGGACAATTCCTTTGTTGCTTCGTGGTAGATGAAGTGCAGTACTCCACTTAAGATCAGCTTCTGTTGTACTTCATGCTTTGAACTGTCAATTTTTTCTTAAATATTTAAACTTCTACTTTTTAGGATCAACACTCCTAAGAAACAAGGTGGTTTGGGAACTATGAAAATCCCACTGGTTTCTGACACAAAACGTGTCATTGCCAAAGACTATGGAGTGCTTAAAGAGGATGAAGGTATTGCCTACAGGTAATATGCAGTAGGTGAACTCCTTGTTAAGGTTGTATGTTGCAATACAGATTAACACAGAACTTGTGTGTACTTGTGAACACTTAAACTGAAGTTCTTAGCTATTCTAGATGTAAACTGCTTTAAGCTATCAAACACTCCTACAAGAGGAGCTGTTACTTGGTTCTGCTTAGTGTTTAGACTTTTTATGGTTTTGGTAAGCTAGATAAAGGCCTGCTGCTTCCCTTTGATAACTGTATTACTTGGAGTGTTACATATCTGCATGATGCAGGAGTCTCATGCAGGTGAGCTTATATAAACATGGCTAATGCAAGTCCTACCTTGTCATGAAAGGGACTACAGGTAATTAATGATTAAAGTACAGTAGTATTAAAAACCAAGCCTTATCTTTTAGTCAGCTGTTCAGTTAAAGTTGCTGAGGGAGCTGAACTTCTGATTTCTGTTAACTCTTAGTTTGACTTCAGCAGTGGCCAGTTAGTCTGCTGTATTTTTAAGAACTGCATATATTTTTATCTGAATACAGCAATGTCTCTCTTTTCTCTTCCATTTTGTCTTTCCACTAGTATCTTCTGTAAATCAAAACAAATTCAGGAAAGTAGCACTTAGTTACCTCCTGTCTCTTAGCTACTGTTGAATGTAAGGATTTCAACTGTTAATGTGTCAGTACTGAGTATACACAAGGTTTTTAGCTTTGGGGAAAGGAAGAGATCACTAATACTACATTACACAACTTACTGGTGTGATAGAATATTAAACTTGGTTTTGCAACTCACTTCAGACAAATCTTTCAAAACCTGTTTTTAACGCCAGGTCTGTCTTTGTAGGGGTCTGTTCATAATTGATGAGAAGGGGATCTTGAGACAGATAACAATCAATGATCTTCCTGTTGGCCGTTCTGTTGATGAAACCCTCAGGCTTGTCCAGGCTTTCCAATTTACAGATAAACATGGAGAAGGTAAGGGTTCTTGTATCTAATTCTAAATAGTTCTCAGGAGAACAGTATTAACAGCTTTAATAAGCTTACTGAAAGGTACTAAGTATGTGTATAGATCTGTTCACAGCAAGTGATTGATTGTTCCTCTTGTAATGAAGCTGGTTCTGTAAAGCTATTTGTCACTGCATAATCCTACTCCAATTCATGGTCCACTGAGTATTTGCCAAATGTTGAAGGGGAAGGGCGGAGGTTGCTACTCCCCTGGAGCAGTCAGAAGCTTTTCCTCCAGAACTAGGACTGCAGTCTCATCTAAACCAGGCTAGACCAGAAGTGTATAGTGACACTCAAAAGCTGAGATGTCATAGCTTAAGTGGCCAGGCTTCTGTAAAGCAAGCATCAAGCCTTCCTTAGCTGTATAAAAGGAAGACTCCAAAGAATGCTGCTTGAGTGTCACTGCAGTTTTGAGGCTGTGCTACCTCTGCATTGTAATAGTCTCCTGATGCCCACAGAGTGGGATTAGAGACAGTTTAACTCTTCCTCTTCCCCCATTAAACTTGAGGATCGGAGTAGGATTGATTAAGATGGGGATTAAGAAAGTAGGCTTGACTGGCTCCAGGGGAGTAAGTATATTGTAGTACTTGTAAAGTTGCCTCCTGACCCAGACTGCTGGAGTTAGTGTTCCCTTGCTGTGAAGCTTCCATGAAAGATGGGAAGGGGTGCATGTGTAAAGGGCCCACTGTTGCATGGACAGACGTTGGGTTCCTTGGGTGCTACTACCTAATAAGCAAATGAAGAGGATTAAAAATAACTGATGTGATGAAACTGATTAATGTGCCTTGCGAAATTGTTACAGGTTTTGAGTTGTTAGTATGCTCTGTATGAAACACTAGCCACTTCTGCGGAATAAGACTTGCATGTTCTTATCATTTCAGTGTGCCCAGCTGGCTGGAAGCCTGGCAGTGACACAATCAAGCCTGATGTTCAGAAAAGCAAAGAATATTTCTCCAAGCAGAAGTAAACTTTCAGTCTGAGTGGAAACTAGTATGCCTTACAGAAAGAGCAAGTATCAGTTACTGAACTTTGACTAAATCATTGCATTTGAGTCAAGGGATCATGCTATAGGTATAAACAGTAACTTTTTTACTTGAAGGAAAGTTTGTCCTGTTGATAGTACCTTCATAGAAAACCCTAATGATCCATATCTGTACATCATGCCCTATTGACTTTAGTGACAATGCATTGTATGTGGTTAGCCATGTGTTGCATATAGAGCAGTGGTATTCTTTTGTAACTATTAAACTTATGGAAAAAGCACGCTGTGTATTGGTCTTATGTAGTCAAAGAGCTGAAAGAGCACTTCCATTTTGCTGGTCAGTAGTGGTCAGATTCATTCACTAGAATATAAAATGTGTTGATTTCTGTAGATGAGACAATGCAAACAATAACAGGAGCTGTGGTATAATCCTCTGGTTCAGTAACACAACTTTTAGTAGCAGCAAAGATTGCTAGTTTTAAGCTCAGTCTATTGAGCTGCCTGTAAGTAACTCAATTCCCAGAGTCCTTCTACAGCTGCATTAGAGTGGAGGTATTAACACTTCAGTTCTCATGTTGCAGTAGTGAAGTTCTTGTTAGAAGAAGACTCTTGAATATAGGTAGAGGAACATGGCTAGATCAGATTCTGTCAGGCTTTAGCAGTAATGCAGTGTCCAGATCATGAAACACAAATATGACTGAAGGCAAGGCGTGTTTTCATATGTAGCGTAAACTTGTTTCTGTATCTATTTTAGTCAAAACTGATTGCATATGCAAACCATCTAGGAACCTTAACATACAGTTTGAAAACTCTAGAGAAGACTGGGCTTTCTGGAAAGCAAAATTCCTTGGATACACAAGATTAACCCTATAATCTCTCTCATTATATGGAGTTGGAGTCTTAGGAGGATTGAGAAGATGCCGGTTGATAAGACTTCAAGCTAATGGATAAGATCAAAAAGGTGGTACTGTAAACCATGGTACTCTGATTTGCTCAGCCTTGCCTTTCATCTTTGTACTACAAATGATTATGTGCATAATGTCAAACTCAAAACATATGGCTATGACCTTAAGTTACATTACAGCTGTGTAGCTTCATGGTTACAGGTGCCTTGTAATAAAGTCCTGACCTTCAGATTTGGGGAAGGTGCTATTGCTTTGTGGTACAAGTATGTTAGAGCTTTGTGATCTTTATGAACCTGTAAAGTTTAACTTAAAGTATAAATGCCTAAAAGCCTGCCTTTAACTCCTCAATTAGTAAACAAGTTCTATCCTGTTAAAGTGAATAGTAGCAAAGTTGAGTGAGGCCCAGGGCTATTCAGATGAATCAAGAGTGTCACATGCCTTGTGTAGTAAACCTGCAAAGTGTGTGTGGAAACAGATTTCTTGCAGAAGGCTTACTCCACTTAAGCTTTTTTTTTTAAAAAAAAAAAATCTCTTGGTATTGCTGAACTCTAACAAACATTCCTGAGGATGTGTGGAAGTGACGCTTATTTAAAATATTTGCTTAGTGATTAAAATCCACATTATTCTCATGAAGATAACAAATTAGGTCAACATCTTGGGGTTGGAAAAGTAACAGGAGTGTCAAGATGCTTCCAGGCACTAAACAAACCCTTGCAAATATCCTCATGGTTATATGGGAGTTGCATATAATAGCTGATAGAATTCAAGATAAGTGAACAAATACTAATGCGATGTGGTTGAACATGAAGTTATCTGATCTCAAACTTTCTTATCCTAGCAAATTAAAAGGAGGGAAGTCAGGGCTAGTCTAATGTAAAACTTACTTTAGTTGAAGCTAGCTACATTCACTTTGAAATGTCACAGAAATTATAACAGCAGTTCCTAGGAGGTCTTTGTGTGGTCTACTGCAGTGGAATGTGCATCTCTTATTCTAGTCACAGCAGGAACTTTTCTGCTGTTATTCAGAAGTGAAATTGGACCTGTGGTCAAGTGTTGGAAGGGGCTGCCTGGGGGTGTGGTGGAGTCCCCATCCCTGGAGGTATTTCAGAGATGTGTGGATGTGGCAGTGCTTTAGTGATGGCACACAGCAGGTCAGGTTGATGGTTGGACTTGATCTCGAAGGTCCTTTCCCATGCAAGTGCTTCTACATGTGTCCATTATATCCTACAATGCTATATGAAGTCCCAATAATGTGACAAATAAGCCTGCTGTGTGCCCAGACTAAGAGCCTTTGTGTTAATAACTACGCTCTGCACCTCACCATGACATAGAGCCGTTCATAACTTCATTTGGTGCATTATTTGAAAGTTAAAATCGCATTGTGAAGGGGACAGACTCGCTGGGTGCAATTTTGTTTATAGAGCTCCCTCCCGGGAGGCAGAGGGAGCCCTTGAGGAAGAAGCCGCCGGCTCCTTGCGGCCGCTCCTCCTCCGTCAGGCGGAAGCCCTGAGGGCGGCGGCCCCGCTCCTCAGCCGCCCGGGCTGGGCTGTCCCGTCCCGCCCCGCCAGGGGGCGCCGCACCGCCCGCGCTTTTCTGAGGGCGGGCGCCCAGGGCCGCATGGCGGCGGGCGGGCGTCGTGAGGCGGGGAGAGGAGTGGGATCGCCTCCGCGGGAGGTCGTGTGGGGAAATCCCGTGAAATGCCCCTTGCGGTTTGCTTAGCCCGCTCCTCTGACATTGACAGGCTGCGTTAGGTACGGTACTTCCTCTGAATTCCAGTCATGCGGAGACTCGGGTTCTCTGACAGGAAGGTTTTATTAACCTTTGCTGTTTACCCTCCCTGCTAATATGGTTACATAGTCGCTTCTGCTTTTAATGATCTCTAATACCGTACTAAAATGTAGTTATAAATACCTCCCTTCTTCAGGTGTACCAGTAACAATAGTTGTTTTCATGTGTTAATTTCCTCATTTTGAAAAGTAAGTAGTTAATCTCAGTGGCTACCTAATTAGCTACCTAATTTTAAAATCTGTGATGGAGAAAAACATTTCATTTGCAATTGGCCTGTTGCCATTCACTTACAGTTGGCAAACTAAGACAATACAAAGTGTGTATTTAAACATCATAGTGACTCACCAGACAATGACGACAAGCAGGAGCTCAAAAAAGCCCAGAAATAAAATACCAGTGGGGCAGGAACTTGTGTTAAATATTTACTGCTCTTATACATTTGCACCAAATGTATAACTGAGGGAATTAATGCAATTAAATAATTCTTTATTCTTTGGCCATGTGACACATTCATGGGAGCACTTACTACGCTTTCATTTGAGTATCTGTGTAACACACAAAATGGTGGTCAGACCCGAACTTCTCCAAATCAAGAAGACTCTGAGTTTGTTTCTGTGCTCAAACTCCATGTTGTTTCAGATGTAGCTTGGAATTTCCAAGTCAGACATCTACTGACAATATAATGAAGTTAGCTGTATTTTAACGTATTTACATTCTTGTTTTTGAGGGCTGAACTTTTGTGCACCGTTTTCAACAAGAATGACATCTGTGCAAGAACATTAATGAAGATTTGATATATATAATTCTATGCATTATATGTTTTTATTTAAATATATATATATTTATATTTGACATAGAGAACCTAACCTGTAGTAGGTTTTGTACAGTTTAATGTTATTTTAAAAGTAACAATTGAGTATTTATTTTCAGATGTGTATAGTAAGGTATTTTTATATCTAAAGAATACCTAAAGAATTAGCACTTCATTATAAAATGAGTTTCTCACTGTTTTTGAAAAATACTCTAAAAGTTACTAAATTTTAAAAATACTTTTTTCTTAACAAGTGCTCCAGCCTTTTTTTCAGGCATTTGATATTTTATTTTTTTTATCAGCTTCTCCAACAAATCAATATAGATAGTTCAAAGAACATATAAGCTAGTAGGTTACGTCTCACGGGTATTGCAAAATGATGCCCTTTGGTTAGAAAATTATGTTTACAAAAGCCCCATGATTGTACTGTTTAGTAATATACATCAAAACAACAGTTTTTTAAAGAATCTGTTAAAATACTTGGGTTTTATCATATTAGTAGTTTGAAAAATATATGTTCTCTATGAAATGTTCAGCAAGTCTGATATCCAGTATTACATCACAGTCTGTATAAATACATATTTTCTGAAGTATATCGATCGACAGATAAGCTACAGAGGAGTTAAAGCAGACTTTCTTGGTTCTTCTTTGCAAAGGGAAAAATGAAGTGGCTGCAGTTAGACGTCTCTGTCCAGGCAGTACCAGTAGGAATACAGCACATACAGATACCAGTTCAGAAACTGTGCTAAAGCTGTCATGGTCTTTTTTTTGGATATAAATTAATAGCACATAATAAAAACTGTGCTAGGTAATCAAAAAATACCTGTTCTTTTTAATTATGAGTACATTAGCTTCTACTTTTAATATTAAAAGATAAGCATAGATTTTCCCTTTAAAGTACAGTTAGAACTGAATTTGCTTTGGCGGTCCACATGTCTGTGTTTAGCTCAGGTCACTAGTCAGTGTCTTCTCTAACATAGACATAATTTAAACACCTCACAGAATATAGGAGTATGATATTACAGACACTAATGGATAAGTGCTAGTGAAGAACATAATAAAAATGTATAAAAAACTTTTAATACAATCAGAATTTGAACTAACAGAATTTTATAATCTGGACAACCAGGGGCTGTAGATAAATGTATTGATAAATATTGAAAAGTATGTTCATAGTCAGTGTAGAATCAGCACTTTGCAGGCCAAAGTCTGTGCAAGTGGAAGGGCTCTGCGATCACACAGCTAATTTGTGCTGTGCACTCGGGTGTCTGCAGGAGAGCAGGTTGCCATCACGCTGTGAATTGTTTGCTTTGTTTCTGCACAAGCGGAGTGCCGGTGGTAAGTTCGTCTCACCACACCTAGAGATGGGTTTGCACTTCAATGTGAAACTTGGCTCTTTTACCTGAAACTTAAGTAATTAAATATATCATGGGACATGTGATTGAGTTCGTAATGTTTCTGTGCAAGATACCACTTGACCATATATCTATATGAAATCTTTTTTTTTAATACTACGTCTGTACTGCCGTCTGAAACTGATAGTCCATAAGGATTGTGTTCTGTATTCTATAGCAACATATGTTTGAAGTATCTACACTGACAAATAAGATTAATGTCCTTTGTCAGGAGAGATAAAAGTTTCTAATCTACAATTAATACAATTTAATGTAATTTAAAGTTAAAACTTTATCAAATTCACTTTTCACAAATACAGGGTGAATTTCTTTTTCATTTTTATTCCTGTAGTTTTTGATTTTTTAGAAGAGTCTGTTAAGAAGTTTGAAGTAACAGGGAATGATTCAGAAAGATTAGTCATAACAATACTGGAAAAAATGTTATTACACGAAATTAGAATTTTAAAATATTTTCTTCTAAAAGAAACGAGTTTTTATGCAAACATTGAAAAACTAACTTTTCAGCATCAATTTAAGGTTGTGTGAGGTACTTTTCAACCCAGATATGCTTCTCCCCCTCCAGCTTTAATTTAGCTACAGGAAGTTGCCCATCTGATGCTTTGTTTTGCATGAGAAAAAAATACAGGGTAATTTAACATAGAGGTGCACGATTTCTAGAAACATGGGAAACTTAAAAATTCTAATTATCTTTCAGAATTTCTTTTAGGAAGTATTTGGGGAAAATAAATATCTTCAGTTATTAAAAATGAAATTGTTCACTGAATTATCTATGAGCATCCACAAAATAACATAAAATGAGAAATGTAATTGTGGATATATAATAACAATGTCTGGTGCTTATCTATTTTTTCAGGCTATTTTTGTCTGACACATTAGCACTGCAAAACAGCAAACCATCTACATTTTCCCATAATTTAGAGGAAGACCCATCCTGTTCATAGAAGGAAATAAAGCAACATAAGGAAGTTCATACCCCAGTCAAACAGCTGTTTATTCTTGCACCACTGAGATCAAAGACAAGTCATTGGTGTAACTGGTAGGGGGAAAAAAAAACAGGCCCTCAAGGGTTTTTCCCTTTCTGAACAATAATCATAATGGTTGCTTGTCACCAGATTAGATAGTACTTTACAACTAATTAGTATTTCCTGTCACATCCTCAATCTTAATACAAATCTAAGTTCTTTTTTAAGGTTAATGATGAAGTAAAAATGAAAGCGTCACTGAAGGAAGGGTTTAATGGTAAGTCTTAGAGGCATGAAATCATCACAGAACTGTTATTTCCCCACAAAATCTTGTATGAGCTTGAAATACATGGAATGTCTTGCTAAAACTGAATTCAAATTCAAGTAGTTTCTAATTTTCTTTACTGCTCAACTCTTGCATACTCACCCTACTGGTTATATTGAGGAAAAAATGGTACTTAATAAACATTTAAAAATTAGGATTTAGTGAAAATGTGTGTGAAATATAAGATGTAGTAGCCAAACTAATAATCTACCCAAAGATTTGCAATTGTATGAATACTTGCAACTGCCGAAGATTAGAATGTCTTCATGATGCCTCAGGATCCAAGAATGATCCATTCCTGACCATGTCTGGTCTTGTCTCAAGAAATGAGAAGTTAAACAGGTTCTCAAACTCTACTTTTATAACACAAAGACCACTAAGGAAAGCAAACTATTAGCTCCAGCTGCGGCAATTAGTGATCTGGCTAAAAGGAAGTGTATATATATTATATATATACCAACTTTGACATAACTGTACTGCTAGAAGCACAAAGAACAGAGATTTGCCTTTATCTGAGTCAGTGTTGATGTGTTTTAACAAATAAGAATTTCAGTAATTGCAGGTATTACTTTTAAGTTACTGAGAGGAAACCCTTCAGGCATGAGTTATGTATTGCTGGACACCTTGAACTTGTGTTACTGCTAGAATAGAGGAAGAAAATCAAAGTGCCTCGTCATGTGCTTCTTGTTAAATAATCTTGCTCAAATGTCCTACTGAAGATAAACATTTTTAGACTTAATTCCTACTACATTGTATGTTTTATGTTTCAGTATCCCAGGTGAGCCTGCTTTAATAGTTTACAAGCTTCTGCTAAGATCACTAAGTTTTTCTTTTGTTTTCAGATGCTGGCTTTTGTGTGTCCTAGGTAGATAAATACTTTCAGTATGTTAAAAACATGATGATCAATTCTCACTTTAACATCCTCAGCTCTCCACAAGTTAATCATTGCCTAGCTTAAATAAAAATACTCAGTTCTCGGGATTACTTACAAATTTATTGTACATTTTATTAACCAAAATTCCATATGAAGAAAAATAAATTACAAAAAAATGTAATGAAATGACTATGGTAATGTTTAAGGCATAAACTAAGACAAAATATTAAATATTTGTAAGAAATCAACCCCCAATTTTACTTTAAGTTGTCACGTAAAAAGAAAAATCCAATTCTATTTTGTATGTATCCTAAAAGAATCAGTACTTTGTAATGATTTTTGGAGTTCTGGAAGGTGAACCAACATTTCAACCAGAAGCAATCCAATAATAAACAGAATTTAAACAATTTAATTATTTTAAACAATAATTTAAACAACTTAATTATTTTGTCTGACTTAAAAATCACAATACCACTACCACAGTCAGGCAGCTGCACACCTTAGTCAGCTGCAGTGAACAAAGCATGGAAAGTAACAAACATATTTTTGTAACAGCAACTACACTGAACAATCCCTGATCACAGGCTCACTACTCTGTTTAGAGAAAAACAAACCTGGTATGCTGAATCTTGATTTTGCTGATTTAGTATATACTATGGAATATTGTCTCAAGCAGTGATTTACTGGTAGGGCATCTTTAGTGTTTGGGTGTCCAAAAGGGATGAAGAACCACAACACAAAATGGAAAGAAAGGGCTCAGTTCTGCAAAGTGAGTATTTTCTATAATTATGTTGGTATCAGGGAAAGGGAAAAAGTGCTTAGCAATTTGCAACATTGCACTACAGTCAAGTAACAGAACTTCCACAAAACATTCTTTTAATTTATTATAATGTATTATTTTAATGAGGTGTGAGCCTCAAAGTGCATTCTAAAAGGTGAATTAATTCCCAAACTCCCCTGCCACTGTGACCCTATGAACAAATGTAACAGAACAGTCATCTGAAGAAGTTGTTTCTCTGAAGCTGTATTAACCAGCAATATATGTAATGTGAAAGTCATGAATATTTTCCCCCGTTTAACTGCTTGTCTCTGAGTGCAACAATGCTTTGTGTAGCGGCTTTCAGATGTGTGCAGGTTTATGATCTCCTTCATATAGAAACTACAATGGGAAACTAGAGTTTTAAAACTGTGGTGTTGCTGGCATAGCACTGGAAAATACGTTAAATTTAAGCTTCATCTACCATAGGAAAAGGTCATGAGAACTGACTTTTTCAGTTAGTTATCTTAATGTGAGTAAAAATTCCACTCATAGCCATTATTCAGTATATTTTCCAGGCTTTTAGTAGGCTGTTGTATGGTAAGTGCTTCAAAATTGACCTAAAGACTCTGCCTTGTTCTGAGAAGCTGACCCTGAGTGAAGAGGAAATGTATCAGACTTGAGCTATGACCTTTACACTGTCCCTTTCCCTTTCATAACTACGGTGTAAAAGGAGGCTGCTGTTGGCTATGTTTTGCTCACTTCTGCTTCCTTCACAGGACCATGCCACTCAGTGAAACTATCTCTGGAGAATTTTCTTTCCAGGTTAAGGAATTCAGAAAAGTTTTCTTAACTAAATTAAGCCAGATTCATTACATGAGAAGGAATATAGATTATTTTTTTTTCTAAGGACTGACCATGTATTCTCTAGGGAGAGTTATAAGGCAGGGTAGTAAAAGCCTGGATACATCTAAAAAGTATCTGCACTGAGTTCAGACCAAAATAAATTATTTCAGAACACAATTACTGAAAAGTAACTTTTCATTCTTATACAGAGTAAAACCAAAATATTAGGAAAGAAATTTCTTGAGAAAAACATGACTTTTCTAATGAGCAGCATGAGTTTCCCAATTGCCAGGGTTTCTGAACTTTGCCCAAGTGGGTATCTTAACCAGACTCCCCAAAATACCTACCAACTCGGCAACAGCAGGGAACAGACTGCTTCTACCTTCCTCAAGACTTTAAGAGCTACAATGTAGCGCTCCCTCTCAACTCTGAGAAGCTGATGTTTGGACTGAGATACTGTCCACAATGCTTGGATTTGCACTCTATCAGCACACCCTCCTCAGCACCATGGAAAAGCAGGTGCTGGGGAGTTACACTTTGCTCGTGCCCAGCCCCTTTGTGGAACTGTTTTACTCTGTGAAACGTATCAGCCCTAGCAGTCTGAATCTCTCTGCTGGGGGAGTGGCAAAGTAGGCTTTCTGCTCCTCTGAGTACCTTTCCTTCACTTCAATTATGTCCCTGTAGCGGCCGTCCTGCCAGTGGAAATTGAACTGCTCCAGCAATTCAGTTCTCTTCTCCTCTGTGCTCACACAGTCAACAGGGGCAGACTGTTGCAGGAATGGGACCTGAATATCTGGGAACAGGAGGAGACCTCGGATAGCAAACCAACCGCCATACTTGGGATGAATACACACGCCATAGATCTTCTGGAAGTAAAAAAGAAAGATCTAGGATGTTTCACGTGGTCTCTAGTAATGGTTGGAGTACAAACATCAAGTTCTGATGCCAGTTCTCACACTACTCGCCCTCAGTTGGAGTGTTATAAAGGCAAGAAAGGAAAGCTCTTTCCTGAACATTTGGCACTGGGTTCCTATTTTCCTGTGCCCCCACACACACACCATACTGTAATGTGGAGAGAGGTCTCTTTTTGAATCTAAAATAGATATTAACCACAGTATATATATATATATCTATTTATAATGCTACAACCAACAGGTCTTTTACACTGAACTTCATTCTGCTAAGAATACTCAAGAGATCAAGATATTTTTCTCTGTTTATCTGCAGGAAGAACTAGTGGGTAAAAAACAGTTGTACAATTCAGTGATCGCAGTTTGTTGTGTTTTTCTTTTTCTTTTCCAGATTGTGTTTTTGCCTCACCTTTTTCCCCCAAGGATCAAGCTTCACGTCCTTTCTCTGGTAGTAATATGCAGCTCCAGCAACATGGGCAGCTGTTTGTGCCAAGAACTTGGGCTTTCGGCTCGGCAGGATCTCATAATCAAAGATGATATCCACCTTCTGGTCAGGGAATTTCTGTGAAAAGACAAAAGCATCAGCCCAGACTCATGGGAAAAGACTTGCCACTGCAGAAATGCTACATCCTGGCAAATCAGGCACTATGAGAAGCCTGTAAATTTCCACACCTGTTCCTGAAATCTTATCAGCGTGCTTGCAGCCTTGGATTTTCAAACTGTGACTGTAAAGCACTCTACATAGCAACAGGTTGTAATGGCAGAGCTGGAATATGAATATTGCTTCATCCTTCAGAGAAAGTGCAGGGACCCGGAAGGCTTTGTCTACTGCTCAACCCACCTGTCTGGTTATATGCCATAGTAGTAAAAAGAGTCAGTATTTCAGGCTCTTACCTCCTTCACACCTGACAAATGATGAGAAACACACTGATCCACGGGATCCCGGATTATTTGTAACCGTTCTTTGTTCACAAAAGGCTTAAGGGCTTTGTCAAACATCGAAGGCGTGCTGAGGACAACGAAGGCCAGTGTGTCATCTGGGTAGGGGAGATGAAAGGCCGGCTGGAGAACAGCATTGTACCATCCAACCTTCGGCAAAGAAAAACAAATCTCCATTAAAACAGGGACCCCACACTTTTGCTAGTGGGCATGCAGGAATTTAAAATGCTAGAAAGAAGTGTAGCCACCTTCATTTGCAACCCAGATATGCAGCCTGCCAAGTGCCTTCCATTCAAACCAGGTTCTTTTGCATACTGGGATTTAGAGTTTCTGAAAGGTGTACTTGATGTGAGAGATAAGAGTGATCTGCATTCAGCTCAAGACTGCCCTTTATCCAGCTCTGCTCCGAAACCGTAGACAGAAGTATGAGCAACCAGCCTTGCCAATGCAAATCAGATGTTTGGGTTTAGATAAAGCTTTTACAGTTGTTTTCTCTGCTTCTCCCTTGGATCCTTCCTTGGACAAGTTTCCTACTACTTGTATTGCTTCTTAGTAGGAGTTAGTCAGGTCACAGCCCCTCTGTCACCTGAAACCTCAGTAATCTGATTTAACATGACTCACTTTCACAGCAAGTGCCAGTTGTGCCAGTGGAAGCAGGTTCATTATGAATTAAAATCCTGCATACAAATGTCCCTGCCTATAACAAAAAACTCACAGAACCTATAAGCCAGAAAAGCAGACCTCTCTGAATAGACAAATATGCAAAAGACCTCAAAGGGCTTTTAACTGCAGGAGACCACACAGGAAATAAAGCATGGACTACAGTTTATAATCAGCTCAAGGGCTGAGGCATCCAAAGTCTTTTTCTGCTTAAAGCCAGTGTACTGGAGTGAGGTGGTACAAGTCACAACTTGCTGTGTCACGCAGAGGAGGGGCATCCAGCTGTCACTGACACAGCAGAAAGCTGAATAGCGGCGTGCTCTGAAATCTTCCCTGTATCAGTTTAATACTCTTTTACAAGAGTGCATTCGCTCCTCAGTTACTCCTGGTGCAGAACCATTCGCTGGAGTTCACTGACTGAAAGAAATGTCCTGTAAGGTCTTGTAATCTGTCCCTGTGCTACCTCGTGCCTTCTGGTTTTGCTGATCAGCTGATTCTTGTGATGCCTCTCACTAGTTGGAAAACATCTATCATTTTGTGAGATTATTTCTTATTTTTTGTTTAAATTTGCTGTCTCAGCCAGGAAGAAACTGGTACTTCTGTTTTGCTCATGTGACAAGTTGCATGATGCACTGCTTCAGCAGGAAACATTTCTGTGTGAAAATGAAGGAGGTGAAGCCCGTAGCAGCGCTAGAATGCCTCAGAACATCACCCGTTGTGCATGGATTGTGACACAGCCACATTCTGAAGCTGGTTTTCAGGGCTGGATGTAACGCAGTCCAGAGGGGTCAAGCCAGGGTGGCAGGAGGACATGACCAGGAGGACAGGGACAAGACCAGCAACTGCCAAACACAAGGTAACGACTGAAAGCCTCATGCTCCACCACCACTAACGTATTGCACAATAACATCAGTCTTTGTGTGGGTTATGATGACTCCCACTCTCCTGGGATGCCCTAAGGACCAAGTCTAACACTCAGAAAGACGCCTGGTGTAACTCCAGTATTTAGCCTGAGGGTGTGAAGTACTGGTCACCTCTAAATATCAGTGAAATTAATTTAAAAGTGACTTCAGAGGTGACAGTAGCAGACAGACCCGCACATACGTAAGCAAGAGTTTACTGTAAGGATGTATTCTTACGTCAACCCCAAAGTGTAATCAGTTTTGTGGCTCTTGTTTAAGATTCTGTATTGAGCTGCTAAAGAAATTACAGAGATGTGAATCTAAGGTTTGCTGATTTCCCAGTTTACATCAGTCAATACACCAGGGCAAGCTGCAAGAAAATTAAATATAGAAAGAACCCAGTGCCGTAAGCTTTCCCTCTGGCAGCTGCAGCCTTTTTTTGGTCTGGGTTCTGCCTATAATTCTGCTGCCATGTGTTGCGAACGCAGTGTTATTAAATTCTCCTCCACATTTTGGACATTTCCTTTCTCTCAGAGCCTTGTTCCCTTTTGCTTTCTGCCAGATAACGAATACACCACGGAAGGTACTGTTATTTCAGGTGATAAATACGACTTTCCCCGAGGAGGGGAAGGTCGTGTTTATTCTAGATAATTATCGTTTTTTCATTGAAGGTCTCCTTCCTGCTAGATTAATGGTGACAATGTAATCTTCCCCTTGTAATGGCCGAATAATATAGAGGAGTGATGACCTGTCATCATGAAAAAACAGGCATCATGGATAAGTAGAGTAAGGCAGCAGCAGCCACCCTTTTGAGGCAAGAGCAATGACCTTTTACAACTGACTCAATGTCTTTACTGGCTGAGGAAACAAACCAATATTTAATAACGGTGCGAGAGGTTTGAAAGACTTAAGCAGGGACCACGAGGGTTTGTGCGTTAATCAAGGAACAGCCCAAAAGGGCACACGAGGGGCTGAAGTTGGGACTGAAACGTGGAGCCAGCTCCGTGTTTAGATTAACTTTTAAACCTGCTGACAGGACTTTCCTCTCCCTGGGGTCAGCGATACCTCTAATTAACCCCCGGACCTCTACGCACGGGGCAGCCCCTTCCTCAGCCCGGGGTACCTTTACCCCAGCGCCCCCCTCAGCCCCGTGCCCTTCCTCCCCCTCCTCCTCCTCCTCCTCACGGCTCCCGGGCTGGCGGCGCCCCCTGCCGCCGGCCCTCGAACAGCCGCTGGGTGGTGACGTCACCTCTGATGACGTCACGGCGGGCTCCCCCCCTCCCCGCATGACGTCAGTACCTTGAAGGCGTGCACCTCGAAGCCGAAGGGGCCCAGCGCGCCGCGGAGCCGCTCCGCCACGCGGCCCTCCATGCCGCCCGCCGCGGGGCCTCACGGGAAGGGTAGTTCTGGCTGCCAGGAACGCGAGGCGCCGTGTCTCCTAGGAGACGGCCCGCCTCTCAAAGCATCGTGGGAGTTGTAGTGCGCGCCTCCATCCCCGCCGTGTCGGGTCACTCGTCGCGGACTCCATGTCCCAGCGGGCTCCGCGCGCGGGGCGGGGCGGGGGCTCCGTGTTTTACTGGCGGCTGGGTTACGGCCTCAGGAGGGCCCCGCCATTTTTAACCGGTGTGTGCCGTTGCGCGTCCGAGCGGCGCATTGCCTCTGTTCACAGCAAACGTTCCTCACAGTCGCATCGTGTGCCCACCCGTGCTATAACACGCTGTATCGTGCGCTTGTTTTTCATCGTGCGCTGCCTGAAAGCCCCCCGTCCCTGTATGGGTGAACGATGCTCACTAAAACAGATAACAAAGCCTCCACGTTAAAACTTACCGTCTGAATACACGTTTTCTTTGCAGCTCCCTGAAACCTGTCAGCCTGCTTGCCACATCAGAAACCAGGCCTCAGATTTGGAGTTTTTTATCGTAACCTTCACAGCAGCTTGCCATAATCTTCATGCAACCTTTTCCCACTGTTAATTCTGAGTTGTGTGAAGTGTCTGGACGTCAGACCTGCCAGTTCTTGGGGACAGAACTACTTTAGATTTACAAGTTCCCTTATACCTTCTAGAACCCTAAGAGCTGTTCCTTATTGCGTACCCATGCCCTCTGTTAAGAGGAGGACAGAAGGATTGAATCTATCTTGATTAGATTTCTTTTTCTCTATACTTCTTTCTGTATTTCCATCTTCTGGAGTTGAACCAGCCTACTACCTGTGCTCTTTGCTGGACTAAGTTATTCTCGTACAAAGTCTGTTCATGCCCTTCCCCTCAGATCATCAATTCAGTCTGTGAATTGACTGAGTGGGAGCAGGACTTCCAGCAGCTAGATAATAAGCTAGAAAGTAGTGAAGGTAAAGGCACTGCACCTGAAGCAGTATGGGATGGTACAGAATCCATAAACCTCTTACATAGATCACTTCTTGTCTAGGTTGCTGAAATCCCATTGAAGAAACAGCAGCTTGTGAGTATAGCCTGGCACAATGCAGCTCCGTCTATGTGCTAAATAAGTGAGCACAACGTGCTGGATAGGAGGCAGAAAGGGCTTTTTGAATTTTTGATTTATTCCTTTGCCTTTTCTTTAGTGTTTTGAAACTCTGAGAAGTACATCTGCTGCTCAGGAGAGGAAATGGACAGTAGAAAACGAAGTTGAAATGATTTTCCAGAGGTCCATGACCAACCTTGATTTCAAGTTGGGTGTCCTCACATGAAGTCTTTTGCTGAAGCCCTTTTAACTCACAATATGTAGTCAGCTCACCAAGTTGCCTTTGTGGGTAGTTAGTTCAGATATTTGAAAGCTTAATGTGCATCTTGCCTCCTTTTCTATCCAAATACATTGGCTGTCCCAATTGGTCCAGGAGGACAGGGCTTCTGCCGTCTGCAGAGCATACAGCATGGTGGCAGAGGGGAGTTCATGCATTAGTGCTGTGCTCTGCCTGTTGGGGATTGGTTTGGGACAACTTTGGAACCATCTTACTGGGGGTTCCTTGATCCTATTCTTATTCCTTGTGTCCCAGCACCTGAAGGGCTAGGCTGGGACCTGAACACCTCCTGCCTTTCCCATTTGCTGTTACAGAGGACATTCTGTGATTGGCACTCAGAGTAGCTTGGAGGCCTGGCCAAGGAGGACAGAGGGGTTGAAATGTGAATGCCATAACTAGCAATTGCTTCACTGGCTGTGTGGTGATTGTTCATCTCATCTGCATCCCAGACCTGAGACCTTTGTAGATTCAGTGCTAGTGCAGGGAAGGTACTCAAGGAAAACCTGTAACTTATCACCCTTTCTTTAAGCAGCAAAAAGCTACAAAATAATGACTATTTGAGGAAAGAGTTGGAGCAGCTGCAGCATAAAGTCAGCGAGTGTTGTCATGTTCTTCTCCTGGCAGTGGTCTGAAATCTGAAGCTGAGTTTAACAACTTCTTACTGCCCAAATGATCTACCAGAACAGCCCTCAGTAGGAAGCACTGTAATGTTTTAGTTGAGAATCTCTGTTCATGACAATGAACCACTGAACGGGCAGCACTTGAGGACAAGTAGAGAAGGATACACAGGGCTGGTGATTTGTGACCCCATGCTGTGCTCTGGGAGAGCTGTGGGAGGAGAAAATGCAGCTTGCCTGCACCCTTGAATCCATCCCTTGCCTTGGGAGAGCTGTGGGTGGATATAGTTTTGTAAGGTTTTGCAAGGTTTTGCCTGGCAACAGGGACAGAAAGTCAGATACAGGATGTAATTTAGCCTTGGCTTTTTTCTTGGTCTGTGTGAAGTCAAGTTGCTTTGCTGCACAGGGCAGCTACAGGAAGAACTACTGAACCAGATGTCTATGACTGGTGAAATGAAGAGAAGTCAAAGTTGACACTGCAAAGTATGCTGCTTGATAGTTATGCCTTCCAACCAAAATGTAGCACTGGATGGTTTGGTGACCTGTGGCAGACCTACTCATGGGATGAGCTAGCTTTGCAAGTGTGATCTGTGGAGAATAACTGAGTGTCGAAACTTATCTATGGAGACTTTACTGTAAATAGTAGCCAGGCTGAAAATGCTGCTGCTCCCTGCAGAAGAGGAAGTATTTTTATTAAATGCTGTAGTACTACCAGAAGGCTGTGATTGAGAAAGCCGGTGTGCAAGGTGCTCTGCAGGCAACTTTCTTGCTTAACAAGCTTGCTGAAACAGCAAGAAGAAGAAGCCTTCCTTTTCCATTGTTGAATGATGGAGGGCAGTTAAAAAGGCGTGTCTTCAGAACATGTATAACTGGGGAAAAAATAAACATTTGTAGGTACTGTGATACAACAGTTCCTATTGCGGCCACAATGAAGTAGGTATTGATGCAGAAGTGGATGACCTTTGAAGAAGGAAGAAACAGAAAAGACTCGATGGGAGAAGAATATGGAAAGGACAGCTGGGGGTACAGGTTGAAATGAGACTAGGGCCAACAGTTGGACTGTATCTTTTGCACCAAGCAGCAGGTTACTGTTCTGGAAACCTCCTGCTGCAGGAGGATACTTGCACAGCCAGGGCTTATAATTTGCTTTCCCAGGGGAGATGAAGGCATGCTCTCAAATTCTCTGTAGAATAAGGTGATCACTGTGGGCAGAACACTGCTATTCTGCATGTGCAAAAACTCAGGATGGAAGTGTGGAGCACCCAGCAGAAGCTTGGCACGTCAGATAGAGGGGCTACACCTTCAGGGAGTTTTCAGGGATGCCCAAATTTGTGCTTGCCATGAAAACTGCTGCAGGGGAAGTGGTGCTCTGGGTTTGAAGGGGAGTAATGGGAGCTGCTGGAGTGTGTCACAGGAGGGTGCTACTGCCTGGTTGTTCACAGCTAGCAGCTAGCTCTCACAGGGCCTGCTCTGGCAAGCTCAGAGGTGATGGGGACTGATCTCTCATCATATTGTTCTTGTTCGCTGTCTTTCCATATGCTGCCCTTTGTACCTGCATGGATAGAGTGTCTTGTGGACACATTTAATTTCCATGGCTGGTATAGCACCGGTTTTGCTGATGTTGAAGGTGGTAGATTCGTCAGCCTTGTGGGGGAAGGACTTCCTGAACTGGCACATCTTGAAGTGGGTATGAATGAAGTTTCTGCCCTGTCCTGGAGAAGACCTCTGGCTAGGTGCAGGCAATGTATTTGGTCCTGGGACAGCTAGTGAAGGGGGGGAAATGTCACTGTCACCAACAGAGGCATTTGTGTCCTGAGAGTTAGCACCTTCAGCTAATGCCGTGTGGGTGTTATGAACAAGTACCTGCTGTTCCCTTCCCGGCTGTCCTTGGAACTGAGCTGACAGGCTCTGACTTAGCTCCCTGCTTCCCTGAGCCACCTGATCCTCCTTGCTTAATCAGGAGTGTAGCTGCCTCCTCCCCAAGCCCTCTGTCAGGGCTGCAGCTGACTCCACATGCTCTCCTGGTTGCTAGTTAGACAGTATCTGACTTTTTGCTGAAATGGCAGCAAGAAGAGGTGCTCATATGAATTGCCTGTGCTCTGCCTTTTTCCCAGTTCCCCAGCCCCCCTTCACTTTCCTTTCTCACCATGCTCTGCTGCTGGGAACTAGATTTGTTCGTGCCTCTAACCCCTGCTAGCTTGGCTCTGACCTGCTTCCTGGAGAGAAGAGATGTTGGAGCTTCCTTGCTGAGGATCCTTAGATCTTTCTGGCTCCGTTTCACTGTATCCTTCTCTGTCCAACCCCAGCTGCCCTGGGATAGCTGCCAGATGTCCTAACTGTCACAGGTTTAGCTGGAGGTTCGTGTCACTGTCCCCAGCCTTTGCTTTCCCATAGAGCCCTGTGTTACAGTAAAACAGCATCCAGCAAACATGCATCAGTTCTCAGGGGGAAAGCAGTGATGTCCTTTTGAGGTGTCCGGGTCACAGATGTCTGTGTATATATGTATGTATATTTTAGGGAAACCACAGCCAGCCATTCATCTCCCTCAGGCTAGTGCTGACACCACATGGGCTACAGCGCGATTTTTTTGTCATGAAATGCTCACACAGCACACAGAAGGATCTTTCATTCTCTGTGTTCTTCAGAACAGTAAATAAATATCACCAAGCCCCAACGCTGTATTGCCTATAACATAAAAGGTTTTCCTTCTGCTTTCCATCCAAAGCTCTCAAAACCTTTTCTGACCTGGTTAAGGGACCATTGCCCTGTATTAGGCAGGAGCACAAGGCAGACAATCACACAAATTGTTTGAAGACTCATGGCAGTTTTGTGCCTGAAATGGAGTTAACGAGTATCTTAATTCCTTGTCTGCTCTTCTGATCTTTCTCACTCTTGACCATAGGCATATTAATGTCTGTCTTTATTAGTTGGGAAGTACACTGAGTGTGGAGGTCAGCACAGCCCTATTATTATTAGGTTTTCTTCAATAAAGGGTATTGTGTCAACTTGGTGAGATGTTTCCAATAATGTAACTTCATTGCAGTTCTATATAATTACACATAATTACATATCGATTCCCCATATCTTTATAGAAAAGCCTAAGGCCTTCCCTGATTGTTTCACTCTCCTACCTACTGTCAGGCTATGATGGGTCTTGGATATCGATATCGGCATAAAATGTGCCCGCTCCTCTGCTTTTTCCTGCACTGGCCTCACAGCACGCTGCCTCGTGAGCTTCTGCCCCTGAAGTTGGGCTGTAAATCCGATCAGGGAGCCTAACAAGTGCATCATTGTGTTTTGTTTTGTATTTTTTTTTTAATTATTATTATGTTAAGTGGTGTGTTTCACAGTTTTGCTGCAGGAAAGAATTGTGCTGGCACAACTGAGATAACAGGGCTAGATGGGGAGGCAGATGTTCTGCTGCTTGACGCTTCATCTGCTGAAAACGCCTTCTGCTGCTGTGTGGCATGAATTCGACAGAAATCCTGTCAAAGATGTTCTCTCACCATCTCTACCCCCAGTAATAGTTGTTCCAGTAGGCTAAGCTTAAGGAACCATTAGTGCTATCATTTTGCTTCAATCAAATCTACCGTCTGAAAGATGAAGTGAAACGTCTGTTCTTTAAGAGGAGGCAGAAGTTGTTGGAGTACGTGAGGAATAGCTTCTATGTCACTAACATTTGGGGATGTGGTATTCCAACCTCCTTTTGGCCTATAGATCTGGTGGTCAGGTCAGGTGTCCCATTGTCCCTTTCCAACACAGACTGACCCCTGCACTGAGAGGGTTTGGTGTTGTGGCTGTGGCTTTGAGCACAAATGAGCTGGCCCGTTCTTTATGTATGAATCCTGCGTGATTTAGAGTTGGTTGGAGCCCTGGGTGTCAAAGGCATATGAAATCCAATGCCTGAAGGAGGTTTATGTACCATAGGACCTGCTACCTTATGCCACTGCTTGAATTCCTGAAAGAATAAATAAAATGATATTAAATAAGAATAGCAGCAGTTTTTCCATGAGATAAGAGGTATCACAAAAGGTAGTGGAGGCTTAGGCTCAGCAACTTGATTCCTGAACTTTTGACCTAACCTGTTGGTTGCTTCATTTCTTTTAGAGAGAAGCAGGAACTTGTTGAGAGAGGCAGAGTGGTTTTCTCCATCTCTGGGTGAGGATTTCTACCTCAGGGTTCAATCTCAAAGGCGTCAGCTCCCATAAACCTTCTAGCACCTCAGAGACCACAGTGCCTGAAGGTAATTAGTGAAGTGTGGCTGGTTCCTGTGCCCTCAGGATCTGAAGAGCCTAGCTAGGTTTTCCTCAATAATGCAAATGATAGAGTCTGCAGAACCCATTTATGTCTACTGTTCAGGCCACTCCAGAGTTCATACTGATAATTTGATCAGAGACACTTGCTGTGCCCAGTTTTTCCGATCGGGGTGAGTATAAGGCATGTAAAGGTGTGAAGGCAGTAGGATTTGGAACACTTAGGCCACATTTAAAACTTTGCTCTGAGAGCACTATTGCTATGCCTACAACAGAGTTAATGTGTGTGCCTGCCTGTTCTTTCATCCTCCCCCCCTGTCTAGTGTCAGGGTAATGTAAAGCTGCATGTGAGGGCCAATTATGATACTTATCACTTCCCCTGACAGTGCCAAGATACCCCTTTTTAATGTGGCTCCATCTTTGTTTTGGTGCTGACACACAGCCAGCGAGATTAGGAAGGTGAAAATTGCTCACTTCAAGAAGGTTCATCTCTCAGCCTCTTTATCCTTTTGGATTTCTGCCTTGCTTTTAGGATATAAAACCCCCTTGTGTTTGCATTAACACTTAGCATTAAAGGAAATCGAGAACAAAGGGCTAATGTTCCTTTAAAAGAAAAAATTCATGCCCTACTTTAGTAAGATGCTTAAGATTCTTGTGAATGGAGGCTGTAAGGCATATTAAACTGCCCTGTATTCTGTTCTTCCAATTCACAAATCCTGCTGATTCAGACTTTACTAGCAAACCTGCTACAATTAACTGCTTTGTAGGTGCCGTTGTAACATGTCAGGTTGTTGCTGGGACAACTCCTAAGGAGCCTTTGTGTCCCATTAAGGGGTTAAGTTCTTCTCTTTAACATTTTATTCTGAGGCATGTGCCAGGTATGGGCTCCTGTATAGATCTTTGCCAAACAAATGCCGATGCAGTATCCTTCGTTTAACAAGAACCTGGTTATCTGTCACTTGGCATTAGTAGTAAATATTTATATCATAGTAGCATCAGAAACCCTGAGCAATGTGAGAGCAGGAACACCCAGGAGCTGTGCTGACACATGGGCACCTATTTTAATTTGAACTTGGATAGCTTGTGAGGATGCTTTTTGGTATTCCTCTGCTTCAGTATGATGAATGAGGATGTTTCTGTATTATAATTTTACATGAATTGCAGTCCACAGTGAACCAGCAGTGCTGGAGAGGCTAGACATAGGCTGTCATTTGTTCTTAGGGCTGGCGTATGGGGTAGGGAGTCTGGGAAGGCCAATTCCTTGTTCTGACGCTGTAAAGATATCCCCACACTGTGTTTTGAGCTGGATTAGAGTGATGCTGGAAAAGAGGTCAGAAATATGCCAAAGCAAATGACCTCAGCAGTGACCTGCCTAACAGCCTGCCTGAACTAAATCTGCATGACCTTTAATGTTAATCGAAAGATGCTCTCTTTACTACAGGGAACAAATAAAACATGTAGAGAGTATTGACTTCCCAAAGCAGGCAAGCTCTTCTTCTGGACTTGGTTGGTTTCTTGGACTTACCAGAACTGGAAGCTATGAGATGTGGGGCAGACCTAAGGGAGGAAATTCTGGGAAGAGAAACAGCCATTTTGATAACAGTCATTCACAGACCCACCAGGTCTCCCTAACTGTACCTGAGACCTAAAATGTTCATGTTCTTTAGCTTAGACCTATACCCTATACATTTACAACGCGGCTCTGTGTATTCTCTTCTCTCACCCCAGGTGACACACTGGTGCAGGGCCTGATTTCTGGTGCATTGATCTGCTTTTGCATTGCCTACTGGCTTGCAGAGGGAGAGATGCTGTGGTGCCTGCTTGCAGTGGGGGGTTTCCTCCAAGGTCAGAGAATTCCCACTGCAGCCTTTTGCTTCAGCCCTCTCCCCTGTCATGGGGTGGGATATATGATCCTGTCTTCTGGCCTCCCACTCGCTGAGCCGGAACAAATTGAGGGAATTTTGTGTGCTGCCTCTACTAATTCCTTCAAATGTTTTATTTATTTATTTACTTATTTATTTCCCAAAATATATTGCAAATTTTGGGTTAGATTGGGTCTTGCTTAAATGGGATACATAGACTGTGCCATTTAGGGAGACTGTACATAGCAAGAACAGAACAGATGTGGACTGATCTTAGATTTACCGTGTCTGACAAGACCCAATATGGAATAACTGACTTGACAGGTGTTGGTAAATTCCTTCCTCTTCTATGTCTCAAAACAGGCTCAGAAATCTTATTCTTTGAAAAGGAACTTCCACGAGCAAAGGAGGGGCTGCTGGGTTTGTTTCATACAAAGAAAGTGTCATAGTGGGGGAAAAAAAATAAAAAGGCCTTGTGAAATTTCTTAATATGGTTTGATTTTTTCCCCCATGTTCTTCTGAGAGAATTTAATTTTAGAATTGCTGGCTGGTGAACTAGAAGGGAAGAGACAAATGGGTGGCCCTTCAGAAAGCCTTAGAGGATGGGGAGAGGGGAGAGCTGCCTATTTAACGGTGAAAGCTGTGTAGTCTAGCACATGGGATAATGCCGGAGACAGAAGATCTGTGGCATTCGCTTTGATGTATACTTCTCAGGCGATATAAAGGACCTAGGGATGTGGCACAGATTTAGGAATCCTGCAAAGGGGACAGAGCAGAGCTTGGTTAGGACTGGTTTGAAGAGCAGCAGAGAATGGTTGTGCTAATCTGAGAGCAGCAGCAGTAGTCGAGTGGGGGCTTGAGCACAGCCCAAGCCTGGACACAGAGGCAGAGGCTGCTCCTGTGATCTTCATCTCATTCAATTGTATGAACTGTGGCTTTTGCTTTGAAGGTTAATCTGAGATCAGTTAGTTTTCCCTCCTCAGGGAACAGCTGCTTCCCAGAGTTCGACTGCGTCTTGTGGCGGATCTGAATGTGCGAACAGCCATTGGCAGATCATGGTCAGGGTATAAAGGCCTGCTTGGATGGCTTGAATGTAAGTGAACAGTTCTCTGTCACTCGGTGTGGGCCACCAGGTGAGACTAAAACAAAGGGAGCTGTTTTCCCAGTGCTTCTCTCAGCCCTTTTTGAAAAAAAAAAAAAAAAGAGGTTCTGCTAGCCAGCCACAAATAACATTGAGCACAATTCCACCTAAAAGCCCTGAGATCCTTTAAAAATAAAGGTGAAAACTCTTATCCTTCATCCAAGCTCATCAGTAAGGAAATGGAAGAAATGATCAGGCCTGACCCCTGATTTGGGCGATCAGATGGCATAGTCAGGATCAGCACAAAGGAAAACTGCTAATTTTGCAGTGGTCTCCAGCAAAACCCTTCTCAGTCTGAATCAAATGAATCCCTAAGCCTGGCTGAAAGGCATGTTCCAGAAACCATGAGCCTTGTCTTGTTCCAAGCAGAACCTATAATTTAGCATCGGGAGCTTCTGTTACTCGGATATAACAGCAAGATTTTAAACAAAATACCAAGCAGCTCATCCCTCCCCTCGCAGCACTCGGGACCAGTGTGAAGGAAACACTTTCATGCTTGTGAGAGCCGTTCTGTGGCAACTGATGTGTCTAATTTCAGAGCAAAAGTACTTCTGAAGGAGAGAGGATTAAAACAGGGGAGGGGAGAAGTTACCCCGCGGGAGATTGTCAACAGATGTTCCATTATAGTTCAAAGAGCGTTAGCAAAAGGCTTCTGCTGCAGGGATGTATTAATTCTGGGCAGTTCATCACAGGGAGACCTGTTTTATGGCTGGGAGGATACCTCTGGTAACTTACTTAGCTCTTGCTTTATTTGAACTGTGGGTGGGGGATTGGGGCTACCTGTAAACAGAGAGGGAGCTGAACAGTAGGAACACAAACACACGTATTTTCTTGCAGCTGTGACCACTGCCCGTCTGATCAAGATCATGCTGGTTTTGTGGTTCAGGGAGTTATTTGGCTGATGGGTCTTTCAAAAGAAAAATTATTACAGAGGAACTGAGGCTAACCATTGTTAAACTGCTGGTGCATGAGAAGCAGACCTGCGTTAAGGATGTCTTTCAAGTGCATTTATTAGGCAGGAAGTGGGAATAACTACACAGAAGGCAGTGCAGGCTGCCATGCAGAGAAGTACATTGATCCCTTTGTCTTCCAAATGCACAGAGCTATCAAGTTTGACACTGTCTAGCATCCCCTCTATGTTTCCTTCATGCAATAGTTAATGATTGCTTATAAAAGCTTACTGATGTTGCAGAATCAGATATGGCACAGGATCTAGTTTGCAATCTGTGTATCCCCAGCCACGACTGAAAAGTCCTCTTCTGGGCAGATGAATGCTTTACTTTCTGAGACTGGTTTGAAGTTGTGCTTTGCGTAAGAGCTGATTTTTCTCAGATCTGTGAGGAAACAGCATTGGTGTGTGGAACTGTCTTCATTCAAACGTGATTGGATGGAGAATTTTGAAAACCTTGATCATCTTACTAAATTCTGGGGAAATAAACAAACAAACCACAAACAGTTTTGGAGGCTTGTTACTGACAGAGACTTTTGTTAGCAGTCATGATCCTCCAGCTTTGCCTATCACTTGGTGACCTAACTGTAGGACCACATATTTGGCTGTTTCATGGATGGGAAATGCATGACTTCTTTTTTCTTTGTGGGCGATGGGAGGGAAGATTGGAGAGAAGATCCCTATCTCACTTTCTGCTATGCAATAATGCAGAGGTAGCAATTAGACGTGAGCATCCCTGGCAGAGGTTCAGGAGGTACAATAAGAAAAAACTTTCCCTCTTCTCCCATGAGAAATCTGTATTTTTACAGAATTGAATATAGTCACAGGAAATTGAATATAAATAATTTGGAGACATGTAGCCTCCTGTTTCCTTCCTAGGTATCTGGAAAATGACAGTAGGCATTTTCTGTTCTCCCCTAGGTATGATAAGAACATTGCTTGGCTACTGGCTAAAAGTTTCAAAGGTTATACATAATTTCATAGCCTTTGTTACTGAAGGTTTTCTGCTGTGCCTCTCTGGCTTGCTTCTGCACTCCTGCTCCCTGGATCAGTGCAATGCTTCCTGCATTCTGCTTTAAATGGTAGCAAGCACAGGACTGTTATCCATGGGAGAGCCTCGTGGGGTTATTGGTCTTACCAGTTCCACATGCTGCCTTGTCCACTCCAGAGCTTCTCATAGAGGTTTCTGTGCCTCTGTGCACACTGTAGCCTTATGTACAGACTTGCAGTGTGACATGGTGGAGAAACACATTGTCAAAACTAAACTAGGAGAAATGAGGACATCTGAGTGGGTAGAGAACTGGTATGTAGCACAGGTAGTCCTGCCTGTGGCACAGGAGCTCTAATACTGTCTGTCATTCTTCAGCTGCTCAATGCAGCTTCCCTTCAGAACAGCTGCTCAAATCCCCTTCCCTTCAAAACATGAACATAGAGAGGGAAGGAGGGCAGGGTAGAGAAAATAGGTAGGCCTCAAACTCAGCTTTCTTTTATCTGGGTTTCTTTCCCTCCCATTTAGCTTCAAATGTAAATGATTTGATTGATTCTTGTCCCTGTACTAATTAACTATAAGCGTACCTTAGCCTAGGAGGCATTAAAACTACACAGCAAGAGACCATCAAAAGCAAGTGCTGTGCTCAAAGGGACATGTGGAAATCAGCAACAGTTGTTTTCTGGTTCTGACAAAGTTTGCTTTTCTGGATAGGGAAGATGGAGCCCACCCAACTGGCCCATGGTCCACCTGCAAACCTGGCTGCCTGAGATTGAACCACCTGGCTGGGAGGTCAAACTGGGCTGGGCAAAGGCAGTAAAAGCTTTGTTCCTCCTGAGGGTGGCTGCCTGCAGAATCCTGTCCTGCTGCTTCATCTCCAGCTAACGCAGACCTGCTCTGCGCTAGCTCTCCAACAGGGCAGCTCACCAGTTTGCTCTGAGAACGAATTGGCTCCAAGCAACCTCTGTGATAGGCAGAACAGAGGAAACTCCAACATAAACCACAAGCATAACGCTGACTTCAGACTTGAAAAGACTGGTTCAATTGTAGCATGTTTGTTCCGTTACTTAGTTCTTCTGTTGTGTACGGTTGTATTATTGGGACAGTACTGAAATCTCTGCAGGCTTAGGCGTTCGGCCCCGAGTCTATTCAGATTACTCAGCAAACACTTTGCTGACCTAAGAAGTGTTTGTTATCTCTCCACATCCTCTAGATCTTCCAGGGGTTTGCTTTTCTAGATTTGCTGTGGGAACTCTTTCAGAAACCATGTAAGCCCAATGACCAAGTATTTTTACCTACCATATTTTGCTTTTCCAGGAGAAGCTCCTGTAGCATAGTCTGTGACACAAGCTGGATGATTTTGCACAATTACTCTAACAGAGCAGACTACTAGCTGGGGAGGGACTCTGTCAGTTCTGCAGCAAGATCAGGACTTTTGGAACCAACCCTGAGCACTTGCCTCCCTGGGGTCTGAGCTCCAAAGGGGGCTCAGACAGCTAGGAAGCTAAACAAGAAATATGCTCATTTCAGTTTGCTTTGATTTCTGTACTATGGAAAGCAGCATGACAGATGATGCTACTTAGGCTTGGATTAGACTGGCTTTGAAAATATTTCTGTAAATAGAGTTTGGGGTTGTAGTTGACAACAGATGACAATAAGGGTAGCTTCAGTTAGAGGCAAGGGATAGTCTAAAAGTGCGTATGTTAGATTATTTGGTCTAGTGTGTCTCTCTAAAACAGATTATATCTAATTTGACCAGATGAAAATAAGAGAACCAGGGGCACCTTTGGCATTTGTAACTTTATTGCAGAAAAAAAAATCCACTATAAACATATTTTACAAAGAAAGTTGCACTTTGGTGTTGGGCGAGTTTTCTTCCTCACCCCTTTCCCCTGCACAGCAACGTGTGGGAAGCCAGAACAGCCAGCCCCTGCCCTTTTGGTTTTGTGCAGAGACACCTTCCAGCTATGCCAGCCTGCACCAGTTCCAGCCAGGATGGAGTTCTGTTTTCCACCACTAACTTGCCTCTCTTTGTGCGAAAAACCAGTAGCACCCTGCCCTCCGGCAGGGGAAACAAGTCTGTAGCTAGGGAGATTGCTCTGTGCAGACAATGCTTGATACAAAAGCTTTGGAGCTGTGACAATTGCCCTTTAGTTTTCATGCAATAATAGTAGGGAGAGAACCAACCGTTCTTCCCCATTGTACTGGGCATCCTTACAATAAACAGATGCAAGGCCAAAGCCAACAGCTGAATCTGAACTGCACTGCAGCCACTTGTCAGCCACTTCGGAAGTACCGCAGGAAGGAGGAACTGCTGCTTTACCCAGTTCATCTATTTGGCCCAGACCAGTTCTGCTCCACCTTTGGGCCTTGTAGATAATTAGAGCCTTGCTGATGGGAAAAATTTCCCTTTCCCTGCTAAGAAAAGCAATAACAGAACCGGAAAAAAAATAGGTACTTTTGTTTGTGAGTCTATCCGTCCTTCGTGGGGTCCACGTGTTGCTACTGAAAGGAGAGGAGAGACAGAGGCTTCTAAGAGCAACGTGGTAGAGAACTTCTAGCCCTTGCTGTATCCCGAGGGAACAACTGCCTTAGTCAAAAATCAAACACTCTAGAGAAGGCATGTGTTTCTCTTTACCTGCAGTCAAATGTGAATTAAAAAACAGGAGCAGGTACTAATTACATGAATACTTCTGTGTCATGCACTATCCAGTCTTTCTGAAGTGAGGGCATCTGAAGATCCTGACTTGCACTCAGAGGCTCTGGGCCCTGGGTTTCCTTGAAGGACCTTAAAAGCCTTGCAGTTTACAGCAGTGACATTTTGAGGCAAAAATACAGAATCTAACCAGCCTAACATCTAGAAAGGGAAGGGGAAGAAGGCACCTACATCCAGCATATGTCCTCATGACACTAACTGGCTCAAAAAAAACAACATTAAAAGGTAAAGGAGCTTTGGCCTTGCACTGACAGAGGAGGGACAGTGCAGAGCTGGATTTGTACAACAATTTTCAGAAACCAGATGCTAGCAGCAAAATGGCAGGTACCTGAGGAAAGGCACGTGTCAATCCAGACAGGAAAGTGGACTAAAGCACTTATGGAGCCTGAGCAAGGAGTTATGCATATGCTAAAAGTGTCAAGTACGGGAGACCCAGCTTCCTAAGTTTGGTGAGGCCAAATTAGTGTGTCTAGTTGGCAACAGACTGGGTTCTGTCAAGCCCTGTTGAGCTAAAATCGTGCTCATTTCCTTCCAGCAACTTTAAAGCAACATAGGTAGCGAGGGTGCTTCTCTAGTGGCCACACAACTGTTTTCCCTTGAAGAGAAAAGGCATGCATGTCGGAAGGAAGCAGAGCAGTCTGTCACCCTCCCAGCAGGTGTTTCAGGATGTGCAGTGTCAAGCCCAGGACTAAAGCTGAAACAGGAGCAAAAAAAAAGTGCAAGGAAAAAAAAATACTTAAAAACACGGAACAAGAGGGAGCCTAAGATAACTGATCTTCTCATCCTTGGATCCCTCAGAAAACAGCAGTCTCCTTTGCTAGCACTTTGCTGACCCCATCAGTTTAACAGCTTTTGCATGGATCACTTGCCCATCTCCTTTGAAAGCAGCAGCTGCGAAGATGGACAGAAGAACTCCATGCAGAATGTGATGGTAAAAGTTGTCTTGGCTAATTGGTCACCCCATGAAAAGGAGGAGGCACCTCTTCAGGGCATCTTTTTGAGGAGAGCCTGGAGGAATAAGCCAGACCTGGGCTCTGATTCCCAACATAAAAACTTCAACATTGAACTATTTAAAAAATCTAAAACCAAAAGCCACCTGAAAAAAATATCTTTCAGTTGTGTGCAAGTCAGAGCCCCCTCATTTGTCAGCAGATTGTCTGGGACCAAGTCCTCAAGGCCTTCTCCTCTGGGAAGTTCAGCCTGCCAGGCGGAGGACAGCCTGGGTGCCTAGTAGCTGTAGAGTGAGAGGGGAGTGTCCTCCATCATGTCATCCTGGAAGCAGAGAAAAGCGTGTTTTAACATGCCCAAACAGCCCCAGCCCCATCCACACTGTCACAGCAGGGCCATTTGCCCAGCCATCAGCACAAATATTGTCCCTGTGCAGTTCCCGGATCTTTGGACAGTCACTCTTCCCTTTTAATGAAGCTCTGGGAGAGAAGAGGTGCATGCAGGCAGAGGATGTGGAAAACCCTGGCTGTGGAGAACTCCACTCAGGTTATGACAGCATCAGCTTGCTTGCTAGCTGCAGGACTGCAGCAGTAAACCTGTCCCTGGAGCAGAGCACAGAGCCTGCTTTGTCATAGTCACAAGGCAAATATATCAGAACACAGGAGAAGAGGCTAGGAAGGTGTTGTTTCAGGGGACGTTTGGATGGTGCTCCCCTTCGTCTCTCTGTTTAACCTCTTAGTGTTCCCCTGCAGAGTGAGGGGAAGGCAGATTGCTTCTTTAGCTGTCACCCTTGAGACTTGTCACCTCAAAGCAAACCCTGATGGGAAGGAGAGGGACCTAAGAGGGAGCAGGGGTTGTGATCCGTATTCTTTCCCCATATACCCCAAAACATTGCTAATATAGTAGAAGGGGAACTGCAAAGAAGACAAAGTACCAAGCCAGACCGTGTCCGGCTGTGCTGAAGGCATCGCTCACCATGGGGAGGTCCTGGAGGCGCCGGAACTCCATGCGGCTGTTGTGCTGGCGGTATCGCAGGAAGCCCACCAGGCCGAGGATGCCCACCATGACGATGAAGACGGAGATCACTGTGATTACCAAGGGATCGGCCCTCGTTGTATCAGCCAAAGGAGAACTAGGTAGCTCTGCAAGGACACCAAGGGAATGAGGCCAAAGGAAAGCCTTCACAGGCTGGAGTAGCAAAGCCCTCTCTTTTCTAGTTCTGCTCAGTGTGACTGAGAGGAAATCTGAGGTACGCCCAACCCTCTGCCATGTTTTGTGAGAGCAGGGACAAAAGCAGAGCATTTACCTGGGTTTTCGTCATCACCAACATCCAACACAGAGGCTTTCTCATGCATGGGCTCTAACGGGTGCCCCAGTGTAGATGTGCTGGTGGGGCTGGTGGCTACGCTCGTGGCGGAGCTGGTCACAGGGGGTCTCGCTGTAATGGCACTGGAGGCAGTAGTAGAGGATGTGCTCCCTACAGTGGAGACGGGAGCAGAGGAGGTTCTGGGCTCCACGGTGCTCACCTCTGTGGCACCCACAGGACTTGTTGCTGGCCTGGTTTCAGACCTTGCCTCTGTGGGCCCCACGGTCTGTCTGTCTGAAGGCCCCAGCTGAGAGCTGTTGGTGGTTGCTGCAATATAGGGAAAAACAAAATAGGGACAAATGACAATTTCAAAGGATAGAGTGCAAAATAGAAGCAAGGCTGTAAAGAAGGTGGATGGGGACTACAGGAAAAGCAGCTTTCTGATAACCCTTCAGAAAACAAGCAAACACAGAGTGCAGACACAGCAGAGCCACACTGCGGGGCACAGTGCTAGAAAGTTCTCTTGGTTTTCCTATGTGCCAGCCTGCAATGTCAGCCAGCCTCAGCTGGCCCCGCTAGTCCTGTCTTCTGTGGACAAAGGAGAAGTAGGGGAACCTCAAATAGCTCTGCACAGAGCTGGAGATCACCCCAGAGCAAGAAACTGGGAAATGTCTCTCATCCCTTCTTATGGGGAGCACAAAGGGGCTGCCCAGCAGCTCGGTAGCTGCATCCCCTGAGGCTGTGTCACAGAGCAGCGGGACCCTGTGACACAACCAGGGCGAAGAATACCCTTGTGCACAAACACCATGCAGATCCATGGTCAATCGATATGTGCCACGCATCGTGGGGGGTGACAACCCCGAAGTGGCTGGGAATGGGATCCCAGCCCCTCAGAGCCAATCCCCCCGCTGCCCAGAGATATCTGAATTTAAAGTAGGGGTTCCCACGATAGCCCAGGGAGGGTGGGCTGATGCTTGTGCCTGTCCGCCTCCAAGCCTTGTGTTAGGGGAGGCAGTAGGAAGGCTCCTGCCAGCCCTCCAGCCCAGCTGAGGAGCACTGCTGAAGTACGTTAGGAAAGGCAAACCCTCACCGAGCATGCTGTTCAGAGGAGTCGTTGGGGTTGCACTGTTGGCATCATCCATTTCTTCGGTTGTGCTGAAAGGCTCCGTCACTTCATGGTCAGGCTGATTTTCTTCCGGAGTACTGGCTGTCGGGGCAGGGGAGGAGATGTCAGTGCTGCTGTTATCGGGTGAGCTCACGTTGTGGTGCTCCTGGTGTGTAACTGGGACGTCTGCGGGGCTGGCAGTAGTGGAAGCCTGCAGTCTCTCTGCCTCAGTGCCTGCCACGGTGGTGGCAGAGATGGAGGCATCTTCCACCTCCACACTGTGGGCTCCACTGACATTGAACGTTGCAGCAGTCACGTTTATCCCCAAGCTTCTCTCTGGAACAGCGGTAGTGTCTGGACTGAGGTCAGAGGTTTCCCTGAGCTGATGGGAGGTTGGCGTGGTGCTAAGAAAAGGTGCTGTCACCGAGGTCTCTGTTGCCTTCCCTCCTTCTCCTAGGGAAGAGAGTTAAGAAATGCTGAGAAGTTTTACAGAGATCCCACACTGAAAGAAGAAATGGAGGGGGAAGCCAGGGACTGAATCTTTCCATCTTGTTAACTCCAAATCCAGCACAGATTTGTACCTGGGGAAGGGGTTCAAAGAGCCTCTCTGCCCTCCTGGCCTCCCTGCTCCAGGGAACCTGTCTCTACCCTCCTCCCTCTCCATCCTGTATTCCTGCTCTGTGGGGTCACCATCTCCACCCCTTCTGCCCCGGAGCACCTTTTGAACCTTTTTAGAGGATTTGATTGAGAAAGTAAAGACGAGTCAGAAGTGGTGTAGAAAAAATACAAGTGGGGAGAGTGGAAGCAGATCCTCTATCTCCTCTTATGAGAGGAATTGTAGAAAACTGGTATTTAAAAAGTTTGCGTCTGGCAAGGGTAAAGCTTATATTACTAGTCATCTGAGTAGTAAGTAGTGTGGGCTTGCTGTTGGAGGGAAGGGTAAAATGTGTGGCTAAAGAGTACTACAGAGCTGGTGGTGTGCTGTGGGAGCTGTCTTCACAAGCTATTTATGAACACATCATCACCATAAAGTGTGACAGTGTTCTGCTGTCACAGGCCTGGGGAGCTGCTCGGCCTCCCCCTACAGCAGGCAGGGACCCCCTCGCTGGATCCCCAGCCACCAGACGGTGTGACAGCACGCGGGAGGAGGGAAGCCACAAAGCTCTTACACTGCCGTTCACAAACATGGAGCCTGTGAGGGTTTTTGAGGCATGTAAACAGGAAAAAAAAAACAACAACAAGCAAAAAAAAAAAAAAAAAACAGAAATATATTCACATCAGGATGGACTTTCCAGACCATTTAAGAACATCGCATGGCCAATATTTTCACTATTTCTGTCCCATGTTTCTACCTAAGCCGCTGAGGCATGATGAGCCAACTGCAGAAAAACATAAAGGTACTGAAGGAAATCCATCTTTGTGCCCACGCTCTCCATAGCGGAGAAGCATCCGAGGCAGATGCTGTAACCAAGAGACGTTCACCCACCGACAAAGCAGCCCACTCTAGTACAAAGGCCTGGCGAAAACCTCGGCAGTTTTTAAAAGCTCTTCAGGACGGACACAGTTATCAGAGCTCTTCTCCAGCTACAGCACTTAACAGCCCCTAAAAAAAGACACAATGCATCTCAAGAGAGAGAGGCTTTCGCAGTACCCCAACCAGCTGGAGAATTCAAAACCTAGGAGCAGCCTGACAGAGCTGCGCTACCCCGGCCCGGGCCCCAGTCCCATGAGGGCTCTTGCAGGGGAAGCACGAGCAGCTCGGCCCCGCTCGGTACATTCGGAGAACAGGCTCTCGAGAGGAGCCCCAGTTGGGGCAACTAAAACATGAAGGCCCAAGGTGTAAGTGATGCTCCCTTTGGTGTTGCCTGTTGGCCATGGCCAGCCAGAACATGCTTCTAAACAAAGCAAGCTGCTCTCTGAAATGGAGCTAAGACATAGGATATAGTAACACCCGGAAAGAAAAGAGCTGGGATAACAGCTCCTCATGTGACAATTTCCAGCCCAAAAGCCAGCATTGCTTATTCAGTGAGATGCCAACTAGGCGAGATCCCAGCGGCTCCAGAGCCCAGGCTGGGCAGCGCTGAAGGTCCTCGGCCGGGCAGAGGCAGATGCTCGGTAAACACGCGGCTACCTGCTCCCGCGTGGCGAGGCGCACACAGAGCTGTGCTGTTGCTGCGGGGTAAACAGGAAAGGCGGTGGCCAGGTGCCCGGCCAGCAGCGAGCCTGGCTACGTGCTGCTTTGAATCACTGGCCTGTGCCCGGGCCAGCCTCCCACGGGGTGGCAAGCTGCAATTGGGGTCACGCAGAGGGAAGACGTGGGGAGAGCTGTCTTGCACAAGAGCAAGCGACTCTGAAATGGCTGTGCTGCTTTTCTGGCTTGGAAAGGAAAAGCAGGGGGAAGGAGGATGAGTCTGGGCCCTGTACAGGAGCTGGCATCCCTGCCGGGAGCTAATGCAGGACAAGAGGGTTTGTGGGGCCAAGCAGCTCCCGTCATCCTGCTAACAACACTGGTCCTGCTGTACACACAGCTCCCTGCTGTCTGCAACAAGGAATGCTGGTGGGAAGAATATTTCCCTAAACTCTTCTCCATGAGGAGCCACACAGCTCCTTCTCACAAAATTGCCCTGTGACTGCGACTGTCAGGGAAGTGGTGCCCAGGAGCACAGGCTGCTCCAGCCACGCATCCGACGGGAACGTAGCAGGACCATTTCAGGAAGGTTTGTGCTACAGCATGCCCCGTCAGGCTGCTGATATAACACAACAGGATGTAAAACCCAGTTTTCAAAGAATTGCAGGAGAGATGTTAAAATTGGTAGGCATGGAATAGCAAGGGGAACAGCTTGGGCAGCAGGGGTGCCCTCGGGGGCCTTTGAGCACCGCAGGAGTTGATGGCACCTGGATTAGCCAAGCCCAGCACAAATCAGCACACCGGTTCAGGAAACAAAGGAAAACCTGAAAAAAAAAGGAGAGTCTAAACCAAGCTAACACAAAAACTCAAGCCATTAGGAGATGATGGTGAGAAGATAGTGAACAAAGCAAGAGCCTTAAGATGGACAAAAGACAGTGAGTAAATCCTGGTCATTCAGGGACAGACAGACAAAAGATCACCGTCACTGTCTATCAGCTTCTAAGAGTAAGGGCACATCCAAAGCCAGCACAAGCCACCAAGCCAAGCACCAGGAGAAGTACCCGTTACCTGCAATTTGGGGCTTGTCAGCATGTGGATGCTAAAGAACACAAGCACCAGTGAGTTTTTCTTCAGTTTTGTTTTAAATTAAAAATACCCCTCCGGGGTTTTGCATTAAGATTTGCAACATTGTTGGTTTGATGGCACAGCTTTGATTCCCCCAGTTTTATCATGGAAACAAGCACCAAATACATCCCACTCCCACCCAGCTCGGTGCAAAGCGTGCAGTGCAGCAGGGCAGAGCACGGCTCTGCTGCGAAGCCACAGAGGCTGGCGTTGGATGAGACCCAGAAAACTCCACGCCAGCTGTGATCCTCCAGGTTCCAACCACTGCTTTGCTCTGGATCCTCGGTGCCCTCTAATTCTGAAAATCCCCAGCTCCAGCAGCGTGGCTGCTGCGCCAGTCACTAAGTGATGATGATTTCAGATGTTTATTAGCTACTTACAGGGATGCAGGTCAGAGCTCGTTACTCTGGCATCTTCCTGGAGGAGCTCTGCTTCCTGCACCAGATGCCAGGGAGGCTGCGGCTGCATTGCCTACAGCATCGTCCTCATCACCTCCTGCGGACGGAACCAGGCCCTTCTCTCAGATGGGAAGGGATTAGTACAGACACTTCACCCTCCCTGGGATCCTCCAAGGCACCACAGTTGCAGCACACCAAGACAGCTGGTGAAGGCGCAGTCACCCTCGGATCATAACGAAGCAAAAACAGCCGGACTGCGAGTGAAGAAGCCAGACCAGCTGCACGAGCTCCGATAATAACAGCATCTCTGTTTCCCTGATGGGGAACCACAGGGAGGTTTGCTTCAATTATGCTGCAGTTCCTGCTAACACAGAGCTGGCTGGCTGTCCTGCCCCGGGGTCTGTGCTCACCACCAGGCTCAGTGTGCTTGGTGAGAACCAGCGGTCTCAGACCACATCGGGGCAGGGCTGGTGGAAATGGAGCGGCAGCTCCCATCAGATAGTGCTGACTGCAGTGACCTCTGTCTGGGAACCGAGAGGGGCAAAGGAAGAGGGAGGCCCTGAGGGAGGAGGGTTGCAGCCAGCCAAAAAGCCCCCATCTTGGAGAGGGGTGGGAAATGCTCCCTACTTTGAAAGAGAAGGGAGGGCTCCGAGCATCAGCCCATGGCTCCAGCCCCTCTCCAGGGCCGCACGACAACACTGACAGACCTCCGCACATCAGCCGTGCTCCCACCAGCTCTGCAGCAGACGTGGTATAAATATGCCAGAGTGAAGGAAGCCAGCTCTGCAGGAGACGGGGCTGTTCCTGCTTTGCACTCCCTGCCTGAGCTTCGGGGCTGGGGCCAAGCGAGGGGCTGAGGAAGGTTTGTACCAGCATGTACAACCAGGACAGGGCACCGCTGGTCTCAGGGCAGCCACGCAGAGCAGGATGTCTCCTCCGTCCAGCCAGGTCTCACCTCTGCCACGGCAGCCACCCCATCCTGTATTTGTTTCTTGGAATAAAAAAGGGCAGTAACACAGAGCAGGGACCACAGCTGGAGCAGCCTGTGGACAAGCACATCCACAAACCTGTCCCAGTCCCAGAGGTGTCTTCTGCACCCTCCTCTCAGCCAGAAATAGCAGCCTGAGCTCCCCAAGGGTTAACATAAATCCAGCTCCAGTTCACAGGTTTTACCACCATTTCTAAAATCCCTCTTAGAGCGAGCCTAGGATGCGATGTAGGAGTCACGTAGGGTAAGGAAGCCAGGGGCAGGCTGGCTGCAGGGGCTCGAGAGGGCAGAGCACCAGTGTGCAGCCCGCAGTCACCGCTGGAACGGGCCCACGGAGACCCAGACAAGCTGAGCCCAAAGACAAGAAATGCTTCCACCCAGAATTTCAGAAAAAGTGCCGATCGGAGCAGGGCTCCCTGGTGCTGATGTGTCTATCCCCCCACGCAGGCTGTCACTGTCTGCGGATGGCACTCACTTGAATCAGCTTCCTATGGAATGACTGTCAAACCACTACTCTGATTCATAGAGAAGGCACCCAAAACCTTCCAAAATGCTATTTTTGTGCACTAACTGAATCCAGTTTCCATTTAAGTGTAGCAGCTCCGGTCACAAACAATATAGTAAAATGCAAAATTAATATTTAAAAAGTAACAGCCTAAGCTGTAACCTGTATGTATTTAAGCAATCATATCCTCTTGCTTAGCAAAGTACTCCATTAAGCGCAGGAATTATCTTTTGTTGCCAGTTATTACATCTTGATGGTTACCAACCAACGGTAATTAAACAACCTCTTCAAGGAGAAGGAGCTTAAGTATAAATGCATATAAAGCCATGTAAGTGGGATTTAAAACCAAGGCTCTTAATTTCATTTAAAAGCAGAACTGGAGTGTCTGCCGATCAGATAGCAGCCCAGCCTGCCCTCAGAGCCCAGAATTACGGAACCCAGGTGGCGGAGGTGGCAGGAGCCCTTCGGGTGAGTGCTGGATGCACCCAGGGATGCCGCAGAGCAAACACCCTCCCCATGGCAACACGAGGCTCACGGACACAGACCCGGGGCAAAGGGCAGCTGCTTTGTACCCTCGGTCCCAGCTTGATCCGTCGCAGGACCTTGGTGGAGGTGGGATGCCACCAGGCTGAATTTGCAGCAGGTTCCAGCAGGATCCCTACTAGGGCTGAAGCCAGGACTGTTCCTGTCTGTGCCGCAGCAGAGAGGGGCCAAACTGGCTCTGGGTGCCCCAGGGAGTTCAGGCATGGGGGTGCTGGGACAGATCTGTCCTTGCAGCCCACTTGGGGACCACAGAAGCGCCCTTGCATACAAGTTAATTTACACCACTCATGGGGCCTCTGCGAGCTGAGCCGTGCCGTGCCCTGTTGCGCAGGCAGCAGAACCGAGGGAGCTGAGCTTGAGGTGCCGGGCGCCCAGCGCGGCTCTGGAAGCTGGCCAGGCCAGGCACGTTGCAAAACGAGGGCTGTGGTGTAAGGGACAGGAATAGAAACCAGGTCTCCTGACCGAGAAGCTCCTTCCAGCCCGATAGGCAGATGGCCTCGAGCTGAGCACGAGACGGGGCTCAGATTAGATACAGGGTGCTGAGCGAGTGCAGCACCGGGGAAGGACAGCTCAGCGCCCAACCTGCCTGGGCAGGCAGGAGGGTGCTTCCCCAGGGCATCTGCAGATGCCGGGCCTGAGGTGTGAGCCCCTGGGGAGCAAGAAGTGGAGGGAGGAGCGTGGTGGTGCTACTGCCTCATTTGGTGTCACTGCGTTTGGGATGGGGGCACCGGACCCCGGTGGCACAGCAGAGATGGGCAGAGGGAGAGCTGCGAGAGCAGAGATGAGCAGACCTGGGAACAGCGACAAAAATGCCAAGCGCGAGTTCTTCAGTACCAGGAAAAGCCAAAAAAACCCACGGCACAGACATGCCCAGGGCATGCAGCAGTGCCGGAGCCTGTGCTGGGGAGGTGCAAGTCGTGGCTTTGCTTGGCCACCACCATCTCCCCAGCCGGTTATTTTCCACTGGCCGCATGCAGCTACAAAGCACCCTGCTTGGCAGGAAGGTGCCCGGGAGGCTCCCACGCCGGTTGCTCTGTACCCGAGGACTGAGCTGTGAAGATGCCTTTGCTCATTACTGCTGGGAGCACAGCTGGCACCCAATGCCTGCCCTCGTCTGCAGACCCCAATAAACGCAGCAACAGCAGGGAGATCTGGCATCAGCCAGCCCCAGCCCTGATTACTTCAGGAGCCACAGCTGCAGTGGAGGAAGCACTCATGTCATTAGGAGAAAATTAATTAGCCAGTTGCCTTAATAGCAGCCCCATGTCAGCAGGGAGCCTAGACAGCGTGGTATGAGCTGGGGGACAGCCTGCAGGGCCCCAGACCTTATGAGAGCTGCCCTGCAGAGCGCAGCATGGCAGCCCCATGGAAACCCCAGCAGTGACCGTGTCTGTCCTTCGACTCTTCCCGGCTCCCCTTGGTGTGGAGGGATGGGGCCAAGGGAGCTGAAGGGGGTGAGTGCTTCAAGCACGTGCTGTCAGGGTTCTGATAGATGGGGAGGAGAGAGCGCGTGTGTATGTGGCACCCACGGCACGTCTGCAGGGCACACTGTGTGCATGCATGACCCCCGGCACCCACAAGTGGGGCTCCCTCCTTGTGCTGCCTGTAGCCCTGCTCTGTCCCCTCTGCTTGCGAGGCAGCTCGGTATGGAGAGGGGAGGCAGCAAAATGCCCAGCCCAAAACTACGCCAGGGGGGTTATTTTTAAGGCTAATGGTGCTGGAGGAAGTGGATTTCCGCAGGCAGCGAAGAAAGGCTGCATTGAGAGCCGGGGTGGGCAGAGCATGGGGACACAGCAGCACCAGCCCCCGTCTGGCCCCACGGCAAAAGCAGCCGGGGGGGGGGCAGAGAGGATCGGCAGCGGGAGCAGGGCAGAGACCCAGTGGAGTGCTGGGACAAGCCTGGTTTGGGGCAGGTTTGTGGGGTGGCTGTTGGCTTTGGGGCCAACCTCAGGGTGACCCCTTTCCACCATCACTGTCCTGTTGGGATTCTCTGCTGTCTCGTTAAGGACTGAGCTTGCCATGTGGTTTTTGTTATTGGTGGCAGCTCTTCCGTGCCATCCATTTCACAAAATATTTGCTCTCCCAACTTATGGCTGGGACTAGCTCGTAGATCCAAAAGCTGCGAGGATGAGGGCCAGGCCGGCCGCATAGGTGCCATTTCCTGAGGCCACAAAGGGACACTGGGACCGGGACGTCAGGCACGAAACAACCCAGGAAACATCAGCGCAATGTTAATTCTGGCAGCGCTTTGAGTCTTGGACGTTGCAACAAGAGGGCTCCTACGAGCCAGCAGAGGAAGGCAGCTCCCTGGGGTACCCCAGCGTGTGAGATGGGGCCAGCTCAAGCAGCAGCAGCAGCCCCGAGCTCCTCCACTGCTACACCCTGTAATGGCACAGCCACCCTCACACGGGCAGCACGGCGTTACCCAGGGCTTTGCCAACATAATGGGGTCTGGTTTGGGACCGCTTCACCGTGCTCAGCCTCAAACCCAGACAAACCGCATCCGGGGCGCGAAACCTCAGCCTGAGCTCCTGCTCAAAACCTCAGCTGCTCCCAGTGCCGGGCACCCAGCCGGCTGGTTATTAGAGGCAAAAAACCCGGGGGGGGGGAAAAAAAAAAAAAAAAAAAAAAAGCGGACCCTTCGTCCCCAAGTGCTGCCCTTTGCCGCGCTGTGACCCGATCGGGGTCTGACTGAGCTTTTCTTTTTCCTTTTCTCTTAGCAGCAAAGCACAGGGACCACGTCTGCTCGCCGCCGAGGCGCCCCCCCCCCGCGCTTTGTCACTGCCACGGCCAGGGGGATGGCGACGGCTCCTGCCCCGCCGCGTGGCCGCCAGCGCGACGCTGCGAGCCCACGTGGGGACGGGGCTGGGGGGGGGCTGGGGGGGGGCTAGGGCTACCGGGGGACTCCTCGGGCTACCGGCGGGGCTCCCCTCATGCGGCTCCGGGGATCGCCGCCACCTCCTCTCCCGCTTTGTCCCCGGTCCCCTCGGTGGCAGCTCCGAGGCTCGGGCCGGGGACCGGAGCTCGGCTCCTCGGGGCGACCCCTCCGGAGACCCCCTCCTCGCCCCCCAGTGCCCGGGCTTTGCCCAAATTTCGGGGCGCACCCCGCGGGGTCCCGCCTGCGAGCTGCGGAGCCCCCAGCCCCGACGGCGCCCCCCAACACCCCCGGTGCTGCGAGCCCGGCGGGACCCCCTCATCCTCCCCCTTTATTTCTCCCTCCATCCCGGTGCCCTCCCGGGCCGGTGGCCGCCCCCGGTACCTGGCAGGGCGCAGAGCAGGCAGCAGGCGGCGGCGAGGCGGAGCAGGGCGCCCCGCGTCCCCTCCATGCTGGGCCGAGCCGCGCTGCCTCCGCCGGCGGCACCGGGGCGGGAGCGGGGCGGGACCGGCGGCGGGGCCGGGGCCGGGGCGGGGCGGGCCGGTAAGTGGGGCGGCCCCGGTCAGGGGTGTGCGGGGAGGGGGGATGCTGGCACCTACCCCATGGCCGGACCGGCCCCGTTTGGGTCCTGGCACCCCCGCTCCCGGGCATCCCCTGCCTTGTCCCGTGTTCCCCGCCCCGGTCCGGTCCCTCCTGTGCATCCCCCATTCTCGTCCCGCATTCTCGTCCCCCATTCTCGTCCCGCATCCCCTCTGGTACCCCGGGGTGAGCCCAGCACCCCTGCTTATGCCCCGTACATTGGTGATGGCCAAGCTCAGCAGGCAGCATCCCCCTGGGGTCCCTGTGCCACTTTGGGGTGCCTGGGCTGGGAGTGGGGTGTTCCAGGTGCCCCTGGATGCTGTCCTGGGTGGGCAGTGGGGGTGCCACGACTGGTTCCTCAGGGCATCCCACAGCCCTGTCCCACCTGGCCTCTTGGGGTCTGGCCAGCCCTGTCTGGGCACTGCAAAGGCCAGGCCCTTTCCCCAGATATATGCTGGGTGAAGGAAATCCCAGCGTGAGTGCAAACCCAGACAGCCGCTGGGTCAGCCCTTCCTTCCTTTGGAAAGTCTGACCGCTTTCGTCTGGTTGGCATTTCTGAAGAAGCAGCCCCTGTACAAAGCTGGCTGTGGCGAGGCACCCTGCAGCTGGGTCTGTTTTCTGGAAGGACCAAAAATCCCCCTGCAAATCCCTCGGCCACTCTGCTTCCCCTTCAGCCCAGCTGGTGCGAGTCCTCCCGTCCTGCCCGTCAGTGCCCACAGAAACTAGGAGGGAAGGTTTTGGGCTCCTCTGATTTTGGAAGGTTCCTCTTGGCCATGGCACGTTCCTTGCTGACCCTTTCTTGGGCTGCTTTGGCAGAGGGGGGGGCTTTGGGTCCCTTCCTCTACCTGGGTACCTGTGCCTGCAGCACCGTGGAGCAGAGGAGGAAGGTGGAAAGGGGTCATTTTGTTCCTGCAGAGGTCACCTTCCTTCTCCAACACGGCTTCTCAGTAGCTCTGCCTCCATTTGGGGAGCAGGTAGAAGAGAGCGGGGGCGATCTGACTGTGAGGGAGCAGAGCTGATCGCGGTCTTCTATGGGCTCTTTCAAAAAGCCCATGAAATTTTCCCCCCTTCTTGGAAATGTGTTTCTGCCTGCTTACTGCCACCCAAAGTAGACGCTCTGTTTTCTGGCATCCCGTTAAGGCAGAAGTAATGGGGCCTTTAGAAACTTCCCAGTCCTTAAGGGGAATTATTTTAAGCACATTTACAACATTTTGGAAAGTTGTAGGAGCCTTCTGCTGCCCGGCACCGGGCACCACCCAGCCCCGTGTGCGGGGCCGGGGCACCTCCTCTCCTCGTGGTGCGCACCCCGGGGACCTCGGTTGGATGCGACCCACGCACACGTCCAGCGCCCGCGTGCTTCTGACTCAGATCGCTTCTCTGGTCTCTCTCCGGAGACACCGAAGCTATATCTGTCTCAGCTGGCTTCTAGACAGCGGCTCTCAGTCGTCAAGGTTACGGGTCCCTCCGCTTTAATTAAGCGTGTGTATGTGGCACGGGGGATTTTCAACAGCTGGGTGGCAAGGGGAGCGCTGGGCTGACTGACGTTCCCCAAAGGGCTGGCGAGCAGCATGGTAAACCCGTGCAGATGAGCCCCCCTGCAGGCCAACGCTATTACTTTATCTGATCTCGGCTCTCCTCATTAGGGTTATGATTAACGCATTAATGAGACACCTTGGGCTCCCCATAGCAGGGATGGGGCGGCCGGGAGCGAGAGGAGCATCAGTGTCGGCGTGATGCTTTCCCCACCGCAGAGAGGGGAACAAAACGAGGGAGCACTTCGTAATGTCCTGCTGGAGCACTGCCGATTTCTCATGAATGGAGAGAAACGTTCCCCTTAGTGGGTGGCAGCCCCTGTGCCCACGTGGATCAGGCAGGGGCTGTGGTCCCAGTCCCCTGGGATGTTCTAAGGATCAAAAACACTCGTGGCAACCTGATCAGCACGTGGACCATCCAGATCTGAGTAGCAAAGAGAGCTGAGGACTTGGAATAATTCATGAATGAAGGTTTCACGCTCAAAACCCACAGTGCTGATTTCTGCCCGTCTCGCTCTCTTGCAGAGGCTTCATTTAGTTCCTGTCCTTTCGCTTCTGGCTGGTGGCCAAGGCAGGGAGCAGGCCAGGGATGGTACTGCTGATTATCTTCATTCAATAGGAAGAAGCGGGTAACAGAAAACATGTGAGTGCAAAATAGTGGGAGCAAAGGGGCTGGGGGAAGGAAAGGGCACGGGGAGGAGGAGGGGGGATGCTGGCCTGGGAGAGAGGCACCAGCTCACTGCTGGGGCTGGGTCTCTGCGGGGCACGGTTGATGTGCATCTTGTGCTGGCCTTGCAGAGCCCAGCAGGTCCTGCCCCATGCCACCTGGCAAACCTGCTTTTTTGGGGATGGTTGGGCATGATCGGCGTTGGGCTGGGGTAGAGGGACCAGAGCAGCAGCCCCAGAAAGGTGCTCCCTGCTACAGAAGCGCTGCGGGGCTGGGAGGGGCTGCTCCCAAAGGGAAACAACCCTTGAGGGAGGGGGTTTCAGCTCGCTGGGAGCTGACTGCCTGGTGCAGAAGAGAGAAGCCAAGGTGAGTCACTCCCGCTCTCCAAGCCTGAAACATTAAAACATTTTTTTTTTTTTATCAAAGGAAAATTAAATCTCATGAGTCAGAGAGGGAAAAAAAAATGTCAGAGCAGAAGATGCTGCTGGGTGACTCGCAGGCAGACAGGAAGAGCATTTGCTCAGCAGCCCAGGAGAGTACATCTCCTTTGCCACTCCTCCGCTGCACAGAGCGCTGCCATTCATCTATTTTTAATAACAGTGACACAGGCAGTGAACCTGACTTCAAGGCTGGGAGCTTGTCGTCCTTCCCCTGCGCATCTGTCCTGGCTCACCTCCTCTCCAAGGGCCCTGCGCTGCTCCACACCCTGGCAGAGAAAGAAGGGGAAAGCAAAATGGGTACAAAAAAAGTAGATAAGAGAGCAAAGCTCCAGAGCTAGAGAATTGTTTGGGCAGAGGAATGATAAACTGTGGGACTTTGCTGGCTTGGGGCTTGCTGAGCTCAGAGGCATCTCAGGGAGCTGAGCAGGGCTCTGGATGTGTGCAGGTCATGGAGCTCTGCAGGAAGCCCAGGTAGGGGAAACAAGGAGATGCCTGAGCCCGGGTGTCTGGGGGGGATGAGCTGAAGAGCTCTGCCCTGCCCTCAGTGCTTACCAGGCCTTTGTGGTCTCTTTGGGACCCCACCACAGAGCAACCTAAAATTTAAGCCTGTATTTTTGCAAGGTCTAAGGGGCTCTCCCAGGCGCAGGGTCAGCCCTGTCCCACCGCCCCATTGCTTGCATGTCCTTGTGGCTGTCCAGCTCAGTGCTGCTCCATAACCTCAGCACCACCGGCAGCTTGGCTGGAGCCCTGCTACAGCACTGCCACAGCGTGACGGGCCCTGAGAGCCAGCCAAGGCAGCAGATGGCCACAACAAGCAGGCTGGGAGGATAAGGCTGCGGCATCGGTCACAGCACGGCATCTGCCTAGCCAGGAATACCCATCTGTCCCCAAACGAGCTCTCTGTGGTTCCTCGTGCTGCTGTCAGCCCCTGTACCGGCTTGCTCAGCCTTGTGGAAGAGGAGTGGAGGATGCTCTTACAGGGGATGCTACAGTGCATGCTCCTTTGGGTATGAGGATGTGCTGGTTGTCTTGTCTGCACAGGTGGTGGGACAGCCTCACTGTACTCTTCTTTACCACACATTTAAAGCCTCGTGCAGAGGACAGCGTGCAAGAATCCCAACAGAGCCCTCCCTACAGCTGGGAGGACAGCCCCTACTGCACACTGCCCTGCTCGGAGTGGTGGGAAATGCCCTCTCGTCCATGAACAAGCCTCACCTTGGTCTGCAAAGGCCATCTGCAAGGCAGGCAGGGGTGGGAGGATGCTCTGGCAGGGCAGCCTGTTCAGATACTTTTTGAAATCTCAAGGGTTTGGTGTGTGACTGTGAGCCTACAGGGATCATTACTTACGGCTGTCGTATGAAATGTCCGCCTAGAACAGGGCAGGAAAAGGGACAGTGTTGACATTAGGCAAGGGGCAAATTCCAGGCAGTCCCTCTGGGACTCTCTCATCTGGCTCCCATGAAATGACTTCAGATTTATCCTTGTGTCTAAAGGGGATGTTTTTCCTTGAGGGGCTTCATCACATAAAATACTTAATGGGTTAAGTCACTAAAATGCCCGCTCTCATCACAGTGCTGTGAAGTTATCCACTACCTTGTTCTCCTGGGAAGGTGGAAAGGCAGTCCCCTTTGCTCGACACTTCTTTAATTTTGGCCCCAAAAAACATCCCTGCTGGGGACAACACCTGCTCTGCTGCCGTGGAAGCAAACTTATGTGGCTTCATTGCAGCATCTTTCTCCTTGGGAAGGAGAAACCTCCCAAACTTCTCTGCCTCCGGGGCATTTCGAAAGCCCAGTGGAAGGGAATTCCCCCTCCCGTGCTCTCATCCAATTCCGAAGGCTCTTTTTATTGCCACCCTGTGAGTGGCAGTAAAATCCTTGGCTGTTCGTTTGCCAAACCGGTTATATTTATAAAGCCAAAGTGTTCTGTCTGAGGAAGAGTCAGACCGAGAAAGCAGCGGAGCAAACCGCAAGCCACAGAACTGCTTTTTGGCATAGCTGATCTTTGCGTGGGGCAGCCAGCCCAGGGCAAGGGGGGGAGAGAGGAATACCTGCTCCGAGCTGAGCTTCCTGCCCTGTTCCCAGGCTGTATGACCCTTCGATGCAAGAGAGAGATCACTAGATTGAAGTACACCACAACATCCGCAAGACATTTCCTTTGATATATCCCTTTGAAGTGTCTTTTAATACGGCGTTCATTTTTCTCTCTCCAGAAAACAGGAGACTAAAAAAGCCACCCGTCTTCTGCAGATATTGAAGCTATGGATTTGTTGGGTACTTCTGCCAGCTGCAAGGAAGGACAAGAAACTTTTTCTTAGACAAAGTTTCTGCTGTTGCTATACATGCGCATGTGGTCATCAGCAAAACCCATTCTTTTCTGCTTTCAAAACACAAGCCTTGCCTTTGAGATAAGGTGGTAGCAGTGTTCATAAGACTATCCCATCTCCCAGGCCTTCTCAAAACATGGATTGTTTGTGATATCACAGGACCTCATGCAGTGTTATGTGTTTCCAGTTATGATTTAACTTTACTGAATCACACTGGCATATATTAATGCTGCTACTTTGCACCAGCCCATGAGATAAATGGTTATATATTGGTTATTACCAATAAGACATTTGCAGACCAAAAGCAGAAGCAACTAAAAGCTGGAAGGCAGAAAAGAGGTGAAATTTATGACAGGGAATTGGGGAAAGATAAATCATTTGCTTTAGCTCTGCGATTAGATCCCAAAAGGAGAAGTAATAAAAACCTGCCACCAGATGTCATCTTGCAGCTAACTAATAGCTTCCAACACAGCCGGGACGAGGGGCACAGTGAGATGAAACGGGAAGGCGCTGACAACAGGGCACAGAGCAGCAGGGATGGCTGCCGTCTGGCTTACAGAATGGTCACAGAGGCTGAGATGTTTCAGCGCTTGCTCTATAAAGTCTTTTCAACTTGCTTGGACAAATCCCAGCAAAATGTAAAGAGCTGAAATTTAACTCTAAAAAACAAGTCCTAAAAGATAAGTCCTACTGAAAAGCCCCACTCTGGAGCTCAGGTCTGCTTGAGTGTCAGGGAGCAGAAGACACTGACAGATCCGAGTAGTTCCACCTGTTTAGTCACAGATTAAAATATGACGGATATGCTAATCATTGCTTCATGGCTTGATTGCAAAAGCTTCAGTGCTCCCCGGGCTTGAGCTGTCATTAGAATAGATGTTTGCATGTACTTGATATTTAGCATTTGGGAGTGTGGGAAAACCACTGTTAGCAAAGGAAATCCAGAAGGAAAATGAAACAAATTATTAAAAAAAAGACTATTTTTTTTTTCCACACAAAGCACTTTTAATCTGTTACCTGTGCAAAATTTATTACTTTTGTTTGTTTGTTTCTATTAAATTTACAGAAAACATCTCACTGTAAACTTGGGTGAAATTCTAAGACTAAATTCAGTCAATAAAAGTCGTGTTAGGGATTTTATTACAGCTGTAAGGGTAAAACTCTGTCCGCTGTTACCTGTAGAATTGGTGCTGGTGTTTCCAACACCAAAGTCCCGAGTGTGTTTTGGATCAAGCTGAAAAGCTTAGTTGCAAAATTAATGATGGATAACGAGAAAGCAGCACGTGTTGTTAACATGGCAAGGTTGGGCACCGCGTTCCTGCCCGAGAACCTTTCCGGTTATAACTCCTCCGGTTTGAATTGTTTGGGAGTCGTGGTTTTTGAATACAAGACTCTACGCCAGACGAACTCTTTATTTTTTATTTTGAGTTTCAGTAAAAACAGCTCCGATATTGCCAAGGATGAGGTCAGGGAAAAAAAAAACAACCATCAGTCTGGGTAAAACGCCGCGGCAGGAGGGGGCCGTGAGGCGCCCGCGCAATGGGGGCCCCAACCCGTGCCCAGGCCGCGGGGCCTCCATGAGCACCTGGGCCCGCTGACAGCTTCACGCCCACCGCTGCCTATAAACACGCGGGGATTGGCTCTCCTCCCCGCCCGTCAGTAAGTAGGCCGCGCTCTTACTGGCTAATTCTCTTATTTATAACCCGCCCTCAAAGGCTGGCCAATGAGAGCGAGGCGCCCCTAGCAACGCCCCTCTCTCTTTCCTGCCGCTGGCTCTCGCTATCGTCCTGGGAATTGTTGTCCCTGCTCCCGTTGGCCGAGCCGCCTGCCTCTCAAGCGCCCCTTAGCCAATTAGAAAAGGGCACTCACGTGGATTACCTGCGAACCCCTCCGCGCCTGCCTTCCCCTCCTCCATTGGCCGCGCACCGCCGTCTATCAACTCTCTCCGGGCTCCGATTGGCTACACGGGAGGGTGGCTGGTGTCGGGGTGCCGCCCCAGCTCTGGGGGCGGCTCAGTGGCGGCGGAGGCGGATTCAGAGGGAGGAGCCGCGACGGTCCGCGGCCCCCGGGTCCCTCAGCCGGGCTCGCTCCTCACATGGGGCCCCCTCGCCTCCCTTCGGCGGGCCGCTGAGGAGCCGGACAGGCCGCCATGACAGCCCCCGCCGGCCGCAGGCCCCGCTGGCGCCGCTGCCGCTGTTCAGGTAACGGCCGGGGGCGGCCCGGCAGCTCTGCGGGGGGTGCCCGGGCAGGGTGGCGGAGGGGGGGGCCTGGCTCCGGAGCGCTGCCCCGTGAGGAGGCGTGAGAGGAGGCTGAGGGTTCGAGGGGAGCTGCCCGGGGGCCTGCAGGGTCCGTGTGGGCCCCCACGTTGAGGGGGCAGCTGCCGTGCTCGGAGGTGCGGGGCTCGGCCCTGGGGTCCTCTGACAGGATGGACCTGGGGAGCTGCAAACCGGACCTTGGAGAACGCCACACTGAGTTCTAGTTGCGTTTATGTCCTCCTACAAACCCTTACAGCTAATATCGAGGTTTGCTTTTAAGCAGCCTTTATGCTCCAGCTGAAATAATTTCTTCAAAACTAACCATCTAGTAGGGATCGGAGCCGTAGGGTGTCTTCGTGAGCTGCAAAATCAGCATGCGTACAGTTCCTCGGGCGTAATTAGGTGGTGGAATTTACAGCTGAGGATAAGATGTTTTATGAGCTCTGATATGCCCAGTGGGTCAGTCGTAAGGGTTTCTATTTAGTCATCAACTCTGGAAATTATTGTTGCATGCCGTATTCTGACAGGCCAATAAAAGTGTCATTTTTGGACTTGTGCAGGACTGCACTGTGCAGCTGCAGACACGGCTGTGTTACTCCATTGTCAGTCTTGTTTTGTTTTCACATAAAGCTTGTACACAAAGCATGATCAGCTAGAACTGAAGCTACCTGGGTGTGCTCCTGTACCTGCTGCCAAGTGTCTGCCCTCCTGCGTTGCGTTTTCTTCTTTTTATTTCCCCCCTTGCTTGGATCTTTCCTGCTGTTCTGTTAGGATGAACAGCTGGCAGTGGGAGCGGAGCAGAAGACAGGGACAGGCTGTGGAAGGAGCGAGCTGGTCCAAACAGTGTTTGGGTGGTGTAGGCCTGCTGTAACCGAGCTGTAGCCCCCACTTTCATATGTGTACTTTTGCTATTTTGATTCTTTATGCAAGTGACTTTGCAAATGCATGAAAGAAAAGCAGGGCTAAGGGAGGGGGATGTTGCTTCTGTGCCTGCTGCAGGAAAGAGTGAAGCTTGTGGTTCCCTTGCATCATAGGTTTCCTTTTTTCCTGTAGCTAAGAACCATGCATTTGCACAATGGCAACACTTCTTATTTTATCCTTGTAGCGTGGTATCTTGCAGCCTGGTACAAAAAAAGTGCTCTTCTAGGCAAGATCAAAAATGATGAACGTTTGTAATTATCGTTTTTAAGCCATCTTCTTCCTTATTAGCTCCTTAGCGTATTCATTTCATGTTGTGTATTTATCAGTAAGTACATCTGATAATCAGCTGCTGTGTCCTGGTGGCTCCATCTGTTGTCTGCTGCCAAGTCCTCTTTTTGACTTAGTTAATAAGCTTCTTTTCATATGGTCCTGTCACTTTTTCTTAAGTTGAACACATTTCTGGTAGTGTCTAGGCCACTTTTTTATGTGGTTGTCCCCTTGCTTGCACTGGAGAGCTGTAACAGCTTTCGCAACCAGCAGGGGATTTGCTTGAAATAACTTTGCTTTTGAAACCCGACTTCATACGTGCCCGGTCTGTGGCTCACAACTGTGAGTTATAGATTTCCCCTCGGTACCCGAGGTGCTTCAGATTGATGTGTAAATACCACCAGACTCCGGTGTCTCCAATAACACAGCAGCAGATTTGGGATGCCCTGTTCTCCAAAGCGTCATAAATGAGTTATCAGGGACCCTGTTACCGTTCTGTTTGTGCTGCTAGGACCTGCTGTAAACACGGTACTCGGAGTCTTACAGCTGCTTGAGCCCAGGAGCACAGGCTGGAGCTTCAGCTGTATTTGAGTGATATGTTGTAGAATGCGTTTTAAATATCTGTGGTGATTATATTTTTAGATGGAAGATGCAAATATAGGCTGTCTTTTGTGATGCTGTATAAATTATCAGTCAAATATGAAACTCAGCCTGCGTTCTTTATTTTCATCTCCCTATCAAGCATTCTTGTTCTCTCTCCTCGCCTTTGCCGTGCTGGCTTTTCTCGCCAGCTGCACCCACACAACGTGGCTTTGCTTCCTGCCTGCCGTGAGAAGCCCTGCAGACAGCTCTCGGTCCTCAGCTATAAACCTGGCGGCGGGGCTGGGGGCATTCCTTGATTACAGAGGTGTTACAATGCTTCTTAGTACAGAAAGGCTTCGATTCCCTTTGTTTTGGTCAGGAGCTAAGCAGTCGTCAGCCTGCTGCTTCTCAGCACCTTTATTAAGGTCTGTACAAGCAGAGGGAAGGCCGCTGCTTTCTGTCTGTCTTGCAATTTTCATGTTTTCTTAGGCAAACAGAACATATTAAAATTGTCTGTTGGAAGCAGCAGCTGTTTACTGTGTGTGATCTACCTGAGCGTGATGGTTTGACTCTGCCACTACGTTACAGCCTGCCCTGTGTGTTGGTGCGACTACAGCCAGGCGGGGAGACGAGCAGATTTTGGAAGGCCCGTCTGTACAGGTTCACTTTTGTTTTGTATTTGGACTCGAGAAGCGGTTGGCAATTCCTTACTGTGGGCATAAGGATCGAGCATTTTGTTGTTGTTGTTTGTGTGTTTTCCAATTATCTGCCTTCTCAGTGTGTGCCAGGCTTTATGCCCGTGCTTTATATGAGTATTTTTAAACCTACGGCGTTGGTCTCGAAGCCCAGGCTTTGCAGTAAGTTAACGTCTCGTCTCTTTCTGGTTTCAAACTTGGCTGCAGTCACAAAATAAATGAACTGTTTGTTTCAGCTCAGCCTCTTGCGAGGTTTGTTTGCATTACAAAACCGTGGTGCAGCTTAGCAGGCTCCCGGTTTCTGGGCTGGTGTCGCTGTCCCTGGGCTAATGCCGGTCTCTTCTGAGGAATGCCAGCCCTAGCCGTGCGAGGTACGTTGTGGAGGTGCTGGTCAGAGCTAGGAACTACCCCCAGCAGGGGAGATGCGATTAAAGCAAAATGCCACCAAAATGAAAGTAGGAAATGATGGGGTTCAAGTGTCATGTTGTGACTGAGACGTAAGGCTGGACCCTGGGACTTCCCCCATTAAGCAGTCAGAAAAGATTTCAGTGTCAGGATGAGCTGGGCCAAGCGCAGCGTGAACCCTTCTGTAAATATTTGGTGTTACCTTTCTCCCAAAGACAGGAAGCCAAGTTAGGGACAAACCAAACACCGTTCCTCTGTTAGGACAGAAATGACAGCAGTTAGGAACAAAACTGGAGTGCTTGGCTCTCTTTACCTATTTAGTTTGATTTCTTATGTTTTGCTCCCTCCTTTTTTCCCCTCTCCTCCAGGCTAATGACCTCAAAGTCAATTCAGTCTGGAAGATTTTGTTCTTTACAATGCTTTGAAGCTTTTCTGAAATTTGCAAGTTACTGGAGGGAATTCTTCCCCCTCGCCTCCCAGCTGTGTTGTTGAGTGGCACTTGCCAGCATAATTCCTCCCTGTTTTTGTAATGCTGGGCTTTTAAACTCCATCAGACTATGGGTTTAAATAGTTAACTCTTGGCAAATGTCTTATGTCAAAGCTTTGGCATCTTGCTCTTCAGAAAACCTTTTCAAATTAATAACATGCATCCACCAGATTTATGGCTTTCCAGGCTGAATGCCTAGCGACAGTCTTCTGTGTCTAAAAATGGCTGTTGTTGTTGTTAGGGCCATCTTTTAGGAAACTTGGAGTTTGACTTTTAAGTGCAAATATGCACGTGTTGTGAAGATACTGGGGACAAAAAAAGTGTCGGTAATGAGTTGAAACGGTTTTGGAGGGATCTTGTTTTGTACCCTGAGGTATTAAAGGGATGCTGCTGAAGCTGAGAAGCTCGATCTGTTTTTATGTCTACGAACAGTATGAAATGCTAAGCACTGAACATGTATCTTGTTCGCTTTGCGTTGATGTGTGGGATATGTGCTGTTGTGGGGTTTCCATCCTTACATGTTTTCAGGCTTAGACCTTGGTTTTGTAAGCCAACCCCCTCATTAACCAAATAAATGCTGATACTGTTTGTACTTACACTCAGTCCCACAACTCAAAACCCAATCCGTTCATGCAGTGGAGAAGCTGACCTTAATGTACTGCAACTAGGTTTGTTTGTTTCTTGCTTCAAGGTTTGTTTTTAGACCAAGAAATTAAAACATGGTAGAGTATGAAGCCTAAATTTGGGCTTTTCAGCAGTATACCGAATGGATGAGCGGGGCAGGTATGCGTTTTGACAAATGTGTTCCTAAAACATTTTGGCTTGGCAGAGTGGGGTGAATTTTTGTTGTGGTAAGGATGTCAAAAAAAGTGGTCTGGAAGCTGGAAAATTTATTGGGAAATGTTTTTATAGTGCTCGGTGTCTTTTCTTAACTGGCCCTTGAGCACAGCTTGCGAATCTTTGAGCTGAACTACAACATTACAGACCAGGGAAACAAACCCAACAGCCTTTAGATCTGCAGTAGGTCGGTCTTGCATTCTGCTCAGTGCACTTTAATTAATCATACAAGGTAGTAAATTAAAGTACCTCAGACTGATTTGACAGTCAATTAAACCTTGGTTGATTTGACTGAGAATGTGATCATTAGTGTAATTGGCCAAAATGACAGGAGGCCTGCTTGGAATTGTGCCCACTTGAAATTTTCCTTCAATTCTGTGTATGCGATCCTGGGCAGAAAGTTGGACAAATGGAGCTCAACCCTAATAATTTCCAAGGATTTTGTGTGGCTGTCTGGAAATAAGGCAAGCTTTAGCAGGCAGAAATTGAAGGGACGGGTTACTTGGGAATCCAGATGGCAAACCCTTTTGGGATTTATGTTGTGTGAAGTGCTTTGAATCTCTTCTTTCATTGTGAGATTTGTACAGAGTTTTGCGGAGTTCGCCATGTGATTTCAATCAGAAGGATGTGTATGTGTGAGGGTTTTTTTTTTTTTAGTACATTAAGAAGAGTATATGGGGAGCTGATCTTTTGTTAATGGCATCTGGATGGCTAAGACAGAGGTAGGTTTTTCTTCCTGTTTAACATCACTTGCCTAACTTGGTGTCTTCCTCTAGCTAGAAAACAGCAGTCTTATTGTCTCATTTTTGGATATATTTTGACATAGCTCTGATTTGTTTGCTGGGTCGCAGTGCAGGTGGGTTGTTTCACTAAGTTTTGGGGGAGTGTCTGCAAAAGCTTCAGGGTGCGCCTCATGGGAGTTACGGCATTGAGTGTCAAACTGGGTGCTGCTGGGGCAAAACCTTGCTCCTTTGCTTAGAAGGTGCCTGGTGCAGGTGGGTGCTGCTCTGCTAAGTGCTAAAACATTGCTTCTTCAAGGCCAGCAGGCTTCTTGGTCAGTCTCCAAACATACTTGTCTCTTGTTCCAGAAAACGACTTGTTAACACCATTGTTTCCTGCCTCTCCTCCTTCGACAGATAGTTCTTTCTTCATCTCCTTGAAAAGCACCCAAACGTTAGTTTGCTGCTCTCAGATCAAAAAGAATTATTTAAGTATGTTTGGAAGATCCTGGGCACCTTCTTGGCAGCTGAGGAGCTTCCCTGGGCTATTTCTTCTCCCCGGGGAGACAGAGCGGGCTTTGTCCTCCCGTGGTGCTCCTGTACCGTTTCCAGACCTTCAGGGCTTGCGGGGCAGGAATATGAGGTCAGAAATTGGATCCTGATCTTCTCTGTGGCAGTCGGCCACACTATAATGTTAAGATGATGTAGTACTAACATCTGAGAAGTGCAGTAAGCTCACGCATGGGGGAGTCTGCACATAAAGTTCTGTAGGAATACCGCAATGTGGGATTTGACAGAGATTAAATTTTCTTAAGCAGGCCCTGGTAAGGCTCTCCTATACCGTCCCCCCCATCCTGACCCTCATTCAGAGAGGTGAGTTTTAAGATACTTGCAATAAACTCCAGCACAGACCTTGGGAGGGAAAAGTGTTTGTTTCTTCTCAGAGAGGACAAGCTCAAATTAATTCCATGCAATTCAACAGAGCTCATTCTGAAGGCAGGGAAGGGCTGTGTGTCTTTCTGAGGGGTTGGCACAGCATCTCTGAAGGATACGCTGCGTACAAGATGTGTATAGCAGGGCTGCTGTGTATTCAGAGGACAGCTGGTGCGCCTCTGTTTTTGAGATGCTCTTCAAATTTAGTGCATTGTTCAGGTCTTGTACATCTGTGTACATACAAGCATAAGTGCCTTGTCTGCTCCCTGCTTTGTGATTATTTTGTCCACCACTTTATTAAAAAAAAAAAGTTTGCTTTTCCCCTTCCAGTTTTTCATTCACCCTCAAAAAATCTTTCCTCATTGTGACTGCTCGCTTTGTTCAGGTTTTGTAGGGGCTTCACCGAATTGCTGTAAATGAACAGTTAAATGTGGAAAAGATGAATAACCTCCTGACTCTAAGGTTTAAGGGGAAAAAAAAAAGTAGGCCACCTGTCAGGTTTGCCAATCCAAGTTGGATTTGATGGGCTCCAGAGTCATCCTGATTACTTCATCATCCTCTTACACAGAGAAAAAAAATTCCCTCGGTGTTGTTTTTTCTTTTTTTTCCCTCTTCGTACTTGGCAAATGTATCTTATTTCCTGTGTTTTCAGTTGAACTGAAATTAATATAGTTTTAAAATTGTGTGCGTAGAGAATTGTTCTGGCAGTTTCTTACAAGAAGCCTTTGTTTTTGTAGCAGGATTGTTGATCATTTTCACAAATATGGGGACTAGATCTTTAGTGGATATAAACTTGTGCTTTTACTAGTTAAGAAATTGGTCTTGGAACATTCGTAGGTGGAAGTTGTAAAAAAAACAACAAAGCTTTTGGTGCTCCAGCTACTGTTATTGACAGCTAATAATTTTCCATAAGTCAACTGAAAGTTGGTATGTTTTTCATCTTTTATTCAGCCCCTAATGTTAAATGGTTTCTTGTAATAGCAGTAGATTGGTCACCAACTGCTACCGAAGTAGCATAGAAGGTAATATTTTGTGGATTTCCTACTGCTTAGTTGTTTTCTGTAGCAAGCAGAACTTAAATAGTGCGTGTGTGAAAGCCCTTTGTTATCATTTAAAGTTTTGAGCTCCAAACCCATTGATTTCTTAATAGCCAGAGAATAGATATTTCCAGGACTCTTAAAGCAAAAGTTCATTCGATTGTCCATCTATTTTAATGATGCTGTGGGGTTGGTTGTGTTTTTTTTTTTTTTTTTAACACCTACTTGGATATCTTCTGCTTTTCTTATTCCCTTACGCTGGTTATGTTGTGTTGGAGTCCTATCAAACGTGATTAGGTATTTTTATAATAATGACCATCTCAATTTCTTGTGTTTTAGCTTCCAACAAGAGTAGAGAAGACAGCAAAGTACCTAAGATGTGAGAAGTCCTCCCTTAGCAGAAGACAAGCCTGTTTTCAAAATGGACCGAAGTAAGCGGAATTCAATAGCAGGATTTCCACCACGCTTGGAGCGCGCTGAGGACTTTGACGGTGGCACTGGAGGAGATGGGACTGCATCCCAGATTGGAAGAGTTTGGACCTCTTCATACAGAGCCCTGATAAGTGCCTTTTCCAGACTTACTCGTCTTGATGACTTCACATGTGAGAAAATCGGCTCTGGTTTCTTCTCTGAGGTGTTCAAGGTGTGTGTTTTGTTCTTCCCCTCATGGTGATTGTTTTGTGTTTGGTGCTGAGAAGTATAAGAGCATTAAACAAAGTACTTCTTTCACTGAAGTCAGCTGTTCTTGTATTGGCTTTACCCAAGTGATGAAGAACTTGCAGGTCTCAAATATTTCCATTGTCCCTCTTCCAGCTGTTTTTTTATCACTTATAAGTTTCCTAGGAGTTGCAGAGGCTATTTGGGATAAATAATACGTGCTAGAAAATAACTGGTTTATCTTTGGCAATTTGTGACATCGTACAGGCAGTTCCAGTTTTACAGTGCTAGTAGCATTTCTTATGTCCTGACTGTTCTGGTACCATCTATTGTAGAGGAGTAGGACATTGAGTTGACTTCTAGGCTTCCAGGCACTGTGAAAATAACTTGTTTTCTTGCCTTAGTTCCTGGCTTTAAATGAACTCACCCTCCAACTTGTTTCCATTTCAGCAAAATGCCATAAAATATCTTGTGGTGTATTCTGTCCATTCCATGATACTTCATGTGACCTTTAAGAATTTAAGCCAAGAAACATCCAGCTTTATTGCAGTGAGTAGATATGTGAATTAGAAAAGGAAAATTATTTTAGTTATTTTAATACTCAAAGGCATTCCCATCTCTGTATACACATCTCCTCTTGAGTCAAGGCAAGTTACTCCAAAAATTTTTTCTTTAGCTAGATATATGGAAATTTAATTTCCCCTAACACAAGTTTTTATTTCTGAAGTCCCTTTTCTTTCCTTTGAAAGAAAGTTTTGTATATTGGGACTTCAGAAAGTGTTGTAGTCAAACAGCTACTTGTGTGAACAGATTTACTGGGTGAAATAAGCAACTTTCTACTGTGCATTGGTGAGGAACATCATGGAATAGTGCCCTGAGGCAAGATGATTGCATATGCAGCAGAAAGGTACGGTATTACCAATCATTAGGAAATGAAAGTAAGTGGGTGGGTGGGGAAATGATTAAAAGCAAATATAACTTTCTATCATACGTAGTTACTGGTTTATTAAGAATATCTTATTTTAAGAGAGCACTTGGTTCAGTTAGGTACTGGCATACAGAGGTACACATTTATTTGAGACCTTCTGTTGATTGAAAGAAATCCTTGATACCTGATTTACCTTCCACTGCATAAGGAAGTCAGATAATTTTTAAACAGCTTTCCCCTGCCGTTCCCACTTCCAGCAGAACTAAGCTAGGCATCTTCTGGGGTAAGTCAGCCATCACACATCAGCGGCATTACTCTAAGAGCTGGTAGTAATCTGGGTATCTAGTGTCTGTTTTTTCTAGAAACAGCTACAGACCTCCTGCAGGGAAACAGCGAGTGATAAAGCCTTTTCTTTCACATCAGTTTCAAAAAAAGATTCTCCCTTCACTTTTGGCACAAACGGGTGAGAATGCATTACAACCTTGTCTTAGATGTGGTTCCACACATATTTAGGCAGGTTTCTGTTTTGCTAGTTTATCAGCCTGACCACTTCTGTCATTAATCTGACTGTGCTGATGATCAGATTTCATGCAAGAACCTTGATGTGCTTCCAGGAAAGGAAGCCTCATGGTTTGACACAGTCAAAGTTCAGTCTGATCTGCAGGCTCCCTGGTAAGCGATTGAACTTGAGAAGAATCCATGATAGTTCTAAACTTGCTGCATAAATAACTTTACAAAGCAATGAAACTTTCCCTTTAAATTAGTGAAAGGTATCTCAGAAAAAAAACTGTCACCAGAGCTTTTTCAATTATGTATTTGTCTATTGTTTTGTGAACATGCATCAGGTTTGCTCATATGATTTAACAAAGAATACTTGCACTGTTTTGAGGGTTTGGGGTTTTTCTTTTGCTACACAACTGACAATTGTTTTCAGTGATTTGTTCCCTTCAATCCTTTTCTGTGGAGACTCCTTTTTTAATATAATCTTTTAGAGTGGGTAGAAATTGCCTTCTCTTAATTTGGGAATATGAATACATCATAGCATCAGTGTGTGTATATATTAATGGTTGTATATCCTATGAATGTTCTTATAGCATTTCTAGGGCACCTTTACTCACACAAACTAAGCTTTGTGGTTTATCCAGCATGAAATACTACACTGGCCTTTTGATTTTTGTTTGCCGTCATTGTAGCAGTTCAAATTCACCTGAATGCTGAATATTATAGAAATGACTTTAGAAAAGCTGAACTTTATCAAACACTAGTAGTCTAGTTTAAGTCAGCCAACTGACTGTTTCCTGTTGTAGTTTTCAATGGCAAGTGCAGAACATTAATGTTTGCTTCTAATTTCAACTAGGCAAAGGCTGTTTTTGTAAATGTTCATTTCCCAACCGTGATCCTAAATCTTTAAATTCTTAGCTGGGAAGACTAGTAAAGACTGATGGAGCTGTAAGTAATTGTGGGGGAGATGAACGTCATGCTGAAACTAAGTACTGCATAAGGAGATATTTTATAATGAATGTTAACTGCATGTATCGGAACAGCAGTCAGACTACAATCCGTGATCCTCCATTCACATAGATCTTCTGGTTCAAAGCCAGTAATAAATATTCAAGTTCCTTCAGGGGTTCTTGTTGGCTCTGTATTCTGTTGCTGAACTTCTGAGAGACTGGAAATACTTTTGGTACTTTGAATGTTAAAAGAGAACTTTTTTTTTGCAGTTTATTTTTTGTCTGTACAGGGATTATAGATCCAGTAGAGGTTCAAGGTTGCTTGTGTTTGCATGTTGGGAAGTTCGTGTTGCTGTACATGTGTGGTCACTGGAGAATTTGAAGTTTTCTGTTACAAGAAGCACGGTCAAGTCTTCTGACGTCCAGGGAAGAACGCATGGTTTTGTCCTGGGCAATCCTGGATACTAAAATTATTTCATTGTGGATAGTTTTCCTGTTTTAAGTATGCTTGGCCATCGAAGTAGCAGTATTGTCAGAAGATAATTCCAAAATTAGGAGCAAAGTAATTATTGTGTCACTCTGGTTCTGTTGTGCAGGGCTACTTCACTGCTGTCATAACGATGGGCTTGCCTGTTGAAAGCTCTCCCCTCCAATAGCCAGGGAGGTGGCATATAACAGGGAGAAAAGTAATTTGTTTTTGTCAGGGAATGTGCTCTGAGAAAACTGTTCAAGCTAGTTTAACCTCAGATTATTTTGGGGATAAGCAGAGAGCAAAGTTGAAGACAGAACTTGGGTCAACCAGGCCACAGTCTTGACCACCTTGAATCATGCTTTTAACCTCATAGGCGTTGGGAGAGCTACTATTAGAAATTAATTATCAGAGAAAAAAGAATCTGATTTTATGAAATATTCCAAGCAATTACGTCAGTATCATTTGTATGTTAAGCATATGCCTGGGAAAGCTGTTCATGTGAGCAGTGGAAAAGGTGCATAATATCTTTTTTAAAAAAAGTTAATGTTGTTTAATAGTGGATGAGCAAAGACAAGCATGTGAATATAAAATGTATGAGACGTAATGCAAAATTAATGACCTTTTACAGCTGAAGCATTAAGCAGATGAGCATGGGAGCCTCCAAAAAATGTTTGAGATGGAAATCAGCCTTCCTGTTTTGGCTTACATACTGTGGCCTTCCCAGGCTGTTACTGAAAGCACCAAGCAATGAGTTCTGTGCTCCCCTGTAACTTGAGATCCTTTCTGCAGAACTTCTGGCTACACAATTTTCCCGTTTTTGCATTTGTGCAGCAAATTTCACCTACTAATCCCCACAGGGTGAAATGCCTTTTTGTGCTTCAGGGTTATGAAGAGCACTCATATATAATTCTTTTTTATGAAATACTAACTAGTATGGTAATGTACTCAGCTGGTAGTTCTGTTACCTCTGGACATCGCCTGGTACAATTCATGTTCTGTACCACTTTGGATGCTATGTCTGTAAGGCACATTGTCATGCTGGTGGGCTTGGACTCTGGAACATCTGACTGTGGTAAATCTGAGAGATCCTACTATCTGGCTTTCCCAAAGGTCAGGTTCAGAGCTGTATTTTTTTTTTTTTTTTTGTGCTTTATGACTTGATTATTATTTTTCTTGATTGACATCTCTCTGCCTATAATTTTCAAGTCTTGAAGAAGAGTCCAGTGCAGAAATGTTTGATGTTGAGCAGTAGTCACTGTCCTCTTTTGGCCTTTGGACCAAGTTTGACAGAACTTGCTATCTAGAATAAACAATGCAAAGTAAGAACTGTTGAATGGGGTGAATGATGAATTTACTCATAGGACTTCAGAAACAAAGGTTACAGGGTACTTGACCAAAAAAAGTCTATTTTGTTTGACATGAATATCTGTTTTCATGGTAGGCTTAACCGTAAGACATAATGGGTAAAACTGGACGTTTGAGAATGAAGGAAGGCATTTCGTACTTCTCAAGCAGTTAAGGCTTAGAAGGGATATTAGATGATCTACACCTACTGCCACGTAACCAAAGGTCATTACGTTTTAGCAGTAACTGGTATTTTGTCTAAAGCACACTGGCGTGACATACAATACAGGGTTTGTTTGGTTTTCTTCAATTCTGAACTGAAGACCTCAAAAGCAATATCAATAATTCCAGTGCTTTAGTGTTTAATCTCCCTGTTATGACGTCTCTTGGGCCTGTTAGTCTGCCCAGTCATTCTTAGTGTTTCTTGGCGGGGCTGGATTCTTTAGTACCTCTGCCTTCCTCACTGTTAAAAATGATGTGCATTATCATGATATTTTAACCATTTTGATGTTTTACATAGTCCAAATTTGTTTTTTGTTTTTCTGCTTTTGCAATAGAGGTTTAAGTCTTTCCAGAGTCTTTCCACCATCTTCTCCAACATCTTTTTTTTTTTTTTTAAAGTGGACATAAAACTGAGTGCCCTGGTTTTGTTCCTAACAATGATGTGTCCAAACTAGCCTTTTGCTTTGCCACACTCTTTACAACGTGAACACTTGTTATCATAACACACAGACTTAAGTTGTGTTTTTTGTTTCATGGGACTCATACATACATCATCATGTTGCTGCTCAATGGACATGGGTCTCCTGCTCTGTAGGTACAGCCTTCAATCTTTGTTTCTAGTGCAGTTTTTCATTTGGGTGTGTTGGTTTTTGTTCAGAGATACGACGTGGCCTTCCCTACTTAGTGAAATAATGAAAACAGGGCAATGCTACAAACTTAGGATTTGAATTTATCTGAGTGGTAGCTGTCATCAGTGAGCTGGAAGTGAACATGGAGCATTGAGTAACACGAGGCCTAGCTCAGTCCCTCTGGAAGCTCGGTAGAAACTTCCCCATTTCATGCTGCTTTGTCATGCACAACTGTAGCTTGAGCTATCACTGATATTTAACCTACTTACAGCAGCTTATGGCACAAAGTCGGATGTCTTGCAGAAGTGTGTGTGTTTATGTATAAAGCTATTGTAAGACTTGTCATTTTATACAATGACTTTAATAAATCTGATCACCAAATTTTAAAATAACATCCCTTCCCAGCTTTGTTTACTAGAACTACTGTAGTCTCCTTAGCTGAGCCATGCTCAAGTACATGTGCTCTGTCGTGGCAGATCTTTTCAGCCTGTCCTTAAAACTTCCATTATAGGGGATTCTGGAACCTACTTTGGTGTAGCCAGGGCGTGTTTTTGTTATTATTTAACATTATTATTATTATTAAACTATCCTTTTATAGCTAGGACTTCCCAGTTTCAGTTGTTTCTACAGCTGGTCGTGTCTGTTTGCTTCTTGGCTCTAAAAGGACCTCCTTACTGACAGAGGGTTCAGTTTTCCTGGGGCATTTAATGATTTATCATGTCAACAGAGGCCTTCTTCCAAGACTAAAATGTCTGTGAATGTGTGGAAGGAGGAAGGGAGCTATTGGAGTAGTTTTATAAATGAGTCTGTAGAAAAGGGAACACCAATTTAAATTAAAAGGAGAGGATGACTATAAAAAAAAAAAATAAAGGACATGAAGAAAAGGCAGAAAAAAGGGCAACAGAAGCTGAATTCATAACAAAGGTGCTGCCTGTTGGCTTTCAGCCCATGCTCAGACAAACTCTGTTGGAGAAAGGATTGGAAACCAGTGGCTCAGAGTCTGCACGTAACACTCTCCAGAACCGGAGTCTTCATTAACTCAGATTTTGACAGATTATCAGACACTGCAATATATGAATTGTCAGTGTGTTTTAAATCTAAATGCAAGTCTGTGTGTTCCTGCTGAGCCTGGCAGTATGGCCAGGAACAGAACTGGTGCAGAGCTCCTTCCATTGCTGGAGGGGGTCCCCTTCTGCAGGACAAGGCCCTGCATGCTCCCAGGCCTCCATGAGCTGCTCCTTGCTGCCTCTGTGTGCACCTGTTAGGTGTGTAAAAGGGATGTCAGGTCTTCAGGACTGTCAAACCAGTACCTTTTGGTAGCCCTGAATCCTTCTAAGGGAGGAAAGGGATTAAATGTCAGCATAAATCAAGGAGGTTCTGAGCATTCCAGCCAGAGGATTTTTAGTCCTAACACACCCTGTTGGTTATTATTTCAGAACCTTCAACATAAACAGTGGCAACACAGAAAGGGTTGTCTGTTTGTTAATACACCAGGTGAAAGGTTGAATTTGGCTCTTAGTATGACTCTGACTTTTACTTTTGAACAGTTTTAGTGACTTTGAGGCTTTGCTACCAGACTTCAAGCCAAAATTACATTCTTCAAGTTGGCATTAGTATCTCCATGAACTTAACTGTGCAGAATGCTTGTGTTATTTTTTATCCTATATAGAGGGAGACGGGAAGAATTTTTACGTAGAGGAAGACAGGAAGTCTGGTTTTCTTTATGGTAGCTGTTGTAAGAAAAGTATGAAGAAAGCTCATACAGATGATGGAAAACAAGTCTTCCAGCTGCTTTTTTACTTCCTCTGTAGATTTCTTTTTACACTCCCTCTGCCAAGGACTCCTGTTCTCCCAGCTCAACCAGTTGAAGGAGATGTTGTTTATGTGCATGTCTTCATGGGAAACCAGAGTAGCTTAATCTACTTCTGGAGGTTTTTCAGTCCAGTGTGGCTTGTGATGCAACCATTCCTCTCTCTCTTCAATGAAATTAATTCTTCAGATACCTGTTGAGTTAGCATCTTCTGTTACGATAGTCTATACTATCAGCTTTTAAGAATGGTTTAAGCAGATGTCCGTGAAGAATGACAGATAAAGCTGTTTTTGACCTGGGATATGGAGGGTTGAAGAACTAGATGGCATGAAGTCTTTTCCAACCCTTTGCTTTTGACTTCACAAATCTATAATGCAAAGAAAAACACAGAGGTGTACAGCATAGGAGGAAGGCCTAAATAGCACTATAAATGCCAAGCTTGACATAAGCAAAATATGTGGAGAGGAATTATGCCTAATGGACAAGAATTAGTTTCTAGGAAAAATTAAGTGCAGTTATTTCCAGTATGCTGCTGACAACAAGAAGAAAACTTACTATGGCACTGCAAGTCTAGAGGCGTAATACAAGTTCATATGTGCACTGCGTTAACAGAGCTATGACTCCAGCAACACTAAACCTCATATAAGAGGGTCTCTAAGATTGCTTTCTGTCATCTGTATGTTCTTTCTTCATGCTTTACTTAAAATGATTGCCACTTTGTATTAAGCAAAGAAATAGTAACGCTGTCAATTTAAAAGTCAGAATATCTTTCTGGATTAATAGGCTGTAGAAACCCTGCAAACTGGAATATGTATCTTGCACAGTTTAATTGTTGCCTAGGTTTTATTTTTTTAAAAAAAGAAATCATAAGGAAACATTTCTGGTATTCAGGATAAAAATACTCTGAAGCGGCAGCATTGGCATGGAAGTCAGATGATGACGTGAAATTTCACAAGATAGCTCAAATCCATCTCATGCTTTGTTTTTTGTCTTTTCTACTTCAGTTTCAAAGTTCTCTTATTTTCTAACGTGCTGTTTTGAACATTCAACATAAGATTTGTACTGAGAAGGGATCCTCTTCGGTTGCCTCTGTAATTACCAACCTGTTCGGGGCCCTGAGCCGAACGTAGGTGTTCTTCAAAAGCTGCGTAATATACTAGAGGTGAGATCACACGGTATTATTGATATTTGTGGGACCATTTGATAGGCTTAAAAGGTATTTTATTTTAGTTACCCTATAAAGTATCTGTAGGAAACTGCCTAGTTGTATGTCAATACTTTTTCAGCATCAGATATTTGAGTTTTCTTAAGCTGGGGAACTGTCGAATGTGGTGCAAATACATTGGGGAAAAGCAAAGAATATAAACAGTGTCTAGTAACTGGAAAAGTGGTTCAATGAATCATTTTAAGCTTAACCTAGTCAGTGTATAAAAATGTCATTACGGTGCATAAACAGTCTTATAATGAGAAAACAGACTTCTCAAACAATGCCTTTTTCTTATCCCTTTGTTTGAGGAAAAAGGCATAACAAGGCCCAATGGCTATTAGCTGTAATGAGAATTATGCCTATTCTGAAACATTAAATGGCTGTGGGAACAGTATTGCCTAACCAAAATTGTCTGCTCTCTTCTGCTAGTTTCATTGGTGATGTTTGGAGCCATCCTGGCTTTTAAGTGTTCTTGATTAAGCTTGGCCAAGTGTTGAGATTCTTACAGCTACCAACAGTCTAAGGTCACCAAATTTGGAATCTTCTGGTCTAAACAAATCTCTTTAAAATATTTTTTTCCTTGAGATTGATGTTGTTACATCAGGCAAAATGAGATTTTTCTGGTTCTGCTTATGCCATGTAGCATCAGAAGTCCTTGTAGATTGGAAAATGAGTACGGAAGTAGGGAAACAAGTAGAAAACTCAGATCTAATCCTTGTGTTTGTAAGCATGAGGAGTATACCTTGTAAGTTTTGAGAAGTGACATCCATTTGAGCGGTACTTCACCCAGGTGCAGTGTTCTTCTTCTAAATGTCTTCATTCTGTCGCAGTGAGTTAGAGACATTGCAGTTGCTGCCTCCCTCCCTGAGTGACGTGATACTTCTTAGTAAAACAGCAGATCTTGTCCACACATGCCTCGTGGTCTTGCTTCTTATTTCAGAAGGATTTAGTTCTAAGCTAAAAATCTTCCTCTCTTGACTAGTGGAGGAAACTCTCAGGATGTCAGGAGCAAGATAAATGGGGTTTAAGGCCTCTTATGTGAAACTGTCGTGTTAAAACACACCACTAATCGTTAGCTTGGGAATACAGTCACTGTATTACGTGAACTGGCTAACATGGCTAGAGTAACCTTGAAACCTCAAGCTCCTGAGTTATATCAGCTGGGTGCCTCTAATCATTCTCTTCCTACTCTGATATTTGTCAGGAGTAGGAAGAAGCACCGTTCTGGAACTGAGATGAGGCATAAATACTGAGAAGCACTATCCATCTCATGCTGTGTGAAGTATCAGCCTTTGGGAAACCTTTTAGCAACTGCCAAGATGTTTTGTGTGGTAACCACGCAGACAGTTGCCTTCCTCTTGCTAGTGATTTTTTGATTATTGAGGTGCCAAGATGCTGTCATCCCAGTCCTTCTCACTTAATTAGGCAATGCTTTTAGCACATAGGCAGGATGAAGTAAATAGGCCTTACTCTGATGGATCGCTAATATATCACTTAAAAACCTCACCTGCAGAGTTATTCCCTAGGGATTATAAAACAGGCAAAGTACTCATGAGGCTTCATCCCTGCTCAGGTGTATCCATCCATTTTAGATTTTCCTGCCTCACTTGCAGGGCACTCATGCTTTTATGTTTGTCAGAACTGAGACTGCTTTGAAAGGCTAAGAACAGAGGGCTAGTTCATGTTTGACTTATTTGACATAAGCCTTGTTTTGATCGATTGATTTATCTATTTTATGGCTAGAAGTATTAAGATATACATATATATGTAACAATCACCTTAAAACATTTTAGTAACCTCAAAGATGTCACTGGGTAGTAGACCTAATGTAAGCCTCAACTTGTGTAGTGGTATTGAAAAATTCTAAGAAAATTTTGAAAATATTATTTCTGTAATACTCTTTCCTGCAGTGCTACTTGGCATCACTGCAAGTAAGGTCTAAAATTGTACCTAGTGAAGCAAATTAACAAACGTGGGGGAAAAGTTTGCATACATCACGTTTCACTTTCCCTGCTTTGATCAGCCAACTTCTCTACTGAAGAAAAAAATCTTTGAAAAATATAGCAGAATATAATAATTTCTCCAGCACAGTTAAATGGTCTGTTTAGTTTTCTGTTCTTATGGAGATGTGCTGGGTTGGCAGCTCTGGGATTTTCTGTTTTGCCAGCTGGCAAACATGCATGTTTGTGTAAGCTCATTCATTGCTGATACCAGGAGACAGGTGCTGATTTACTGTTCTTCAAATAACTGCGCTGGCCTGTGTCCAGCGTTAACATGGCTGAGTCTAGGGAATGGGCTGCATCCCCTACGACTGCTGTGACACACCTCTCTGAACGCTTATTTTCCTGGCATTGGGTGGGTGGTAGGGTGGAGTTAAATATTTCACAGGAGTGATGGATGCTGTTGTGTGTGATGGCAATCCATCTGTGCTGTGTGTGTGAGCTGCTTCTGGTTGGGGCGTGGGTGCCTTCTGTTTGCTGCTCTTACTGGACGAGTTCAGGGCTTGAGGAGAGGACAGAGCTGTGGAACAATGGTTTGAGTAATCAGTATGGAGATATTGTTTTGTTAAATGATCCATGGCTGACAATATGGATAACATAGTACCTTTCACATCAGCTGGCTTGATTTGAGTCCTGAAAATCCAGTTCCTGTGATGCCTGGCAATTGCTGACAGTGAGGAGACACTTAAGAAATTGCCTGGAATATTTAATTAGTTCCTTTTTTCCTTTTCTAAGAGATTTTAATGCTCAAGAAAAGCAATTCCATGAAGGCTGAAGTAACAAGAAATTACTAAGACCTCTCATTTTTTGGCCATGGCCTCAGAATTGTAGCAATTTACACAAATGTAAGTATCCTCAAGTAAGCAAAATGTAGCTCCTTTATTCTCCATGCTCTCTGCTTTGTGGTTGTGTCCTAGTGCTGTGAGTGATTATAGCAGCAATAGCTGCATGCAAGCAGGCTCTGCGCAAATGTGAGACTGACTTCCTTACTCATGCATGAGTAACGTTTATTTGACAGATTTATGAAGGAAGTGTAAGGAAACTATTTCTGACCATAATAAAACTCTCTCAAGGTTCCCGTGCAGATTTTTAAAACAAAATCAACAAATGTGTTTGAATGGTGATGATGACATCCTTGGTACAGTGGGGGATTGCATGCTTGGTACCAAACTTAATATATTAGAAAAGACTGAAGGTGCAGTTATATGCCAGGATAACTTAACGTGAAGTGTTTTTGCTTTAAAATCATCTGCAGATCATGCAAATATCATCACATTTTGCACAGGATAAAACCATAGTAACACAGGAAATATTTAATCATCAGTATTAAAAAAAGAAGTAGGAGAATAAGGACACACAGATATGGTATCTCATTATGTATTATGTTTGGATGTTTGACGTTTGCAGATGTCAGATTTCCGTGGCTCATAAATAGCATTATCACCTCCATATTATAGACTTAAAGAGCTAAAGAGGGAATGTACGTGTAGAATTGAAGTAGCATGCTCAGGGTTATTCAATGAGCTGACAAGGTAGCTGACATTAAAAATGAAGACGAATGAGCTCCCAGGGCTGTGTTTCTAACTCAATATTTCCTTTTCTGATTGTGACTTTATACTTGGTATGAAACTACATATGTGAACTACATAGTCAGGTTGTGGTATAGCTTAAAAAAAAAAAAAAATTAAGGCTCTTCTGCATTGTGCCCAGCAATTAAGCAGTGGGTCCATGAATGAGCTTTGTTCTGGATTGCTAAGGGAATTTTATATGGTTATTCTGCTGAACGGGCCACAAAATCAGTCAGCTTCCCCACCCTGGCTCTGCCTGTTTACATCTGATCTCAAACCGTGGAACAATAGTCCTCAGATTCATTTGTGCTTTCTCTCAAAATAAGACTGTGGTTTCTTTTTGCCTTTGATTTGCTTGAGATCAAGTTAGTGGCAGAGATACAGACAGATTCCTATCAGCAAATGGTTTGTTTAAAATAAATGAATGCTGTATTCTGGGCCCTGGTTCTACATTACAGCGGGCAATGAAGTAAAACAAAATACAAAAGAAAAATGAAGGGGTTTTGGCGCACACAAATGGATTTATAAAGTAACAGCTGTACTGCTTACTAATTATAAGTTCACTTTTGTTTGGCAAAAAAATAGAGAACTCATTTGGCCGTAGGTGTGGAATATGCTGTAGTAATTGATCTTGTTACTCTGCTGAATCGGTGATGTTAGAAGTTCCTGAAGTTATAGGAGCTTTGTTTAACGACCAATTCCAAGCCTTTGTACTAACGGGAAATGGTAACAGCTGCAACTTTCCGTGTGTGTCTCATTTTTTTCTCATACTAAAAATGAATGTAGTTAATATTACCATCATGCTTTTAAAATTTATTGGTTTATTTTTTGTGCGTAGTTTCTCTCTATCTTCTGAACCTGTGCTAAACTCATGTAACACATGTTGACTAGTTTTGTTTGGCAAGGCTTTGTTACACTTGGCATGTTTCTCTCTTGTTACAAGAAGTTAGTGTAGTGACATGCTATACCACTATGAAAACAGCCACAACCCAGTCTTGGTCCCTAGCATCAACACAGCAGCTTAATATTATCTAGACTGATGCATTTCTTTAAGCTCCTATTTGTCACTACAGATTTTTCTACTGATGTGAGACTTGACATGATATTGACATCACTAACATGAGGATATGAATGAGATCTGACCTGAAGAACAGGTTTATCTTAAAGGGAATTAAAGGGGATTTTCCTCAATCAGAGTTTATGCATTTTTTGTAATATGTTCATCTCCAAGGTATGACTATATGTGCATGAGAACGTAGTGACTTGATGGCTTGAATGTGGGTCTTGAATAAAATGCAGCTGACCCTAACTTTTTTAAGGTTCCTTCTGCTGTCACAGCAAGGAAGTTGACTATTCTTGAGATTGGTCTTGCATGAGGGCCAATGCTGGTCTGCTTCAGGATGTTTCCCTGTCATTTAATGTCCTACGATGCATTATCATTTTAATAATAATTTTATCATCTCATCCATCTCACCAGCTTTTTTGTGGACTTAGTCAATCACAGTTATACTGTATAGCATAGGTAGTACAAATGACCTAAAAGGATAACCAAGGTAACATCTTCATCTCCTGTCACTGCACGAGAAAATGGAGGCAAATCAGGTGAAGACACTTAGAGACTGTTAGAGAAAAGAGAACAACTCACATAGCTTTTTATATGTCTATACCATCTGCTATCATCTATCATTAATGTGAAGGCTGAGTGTCCAGGAAACATTTGAATTGGTGAATATAAGGATGGTGAGTCAGTGTAAGTAGTAAGAACGTGTGTAGGATTCTTGTGGGTAATGCAAGGAGCTCAAACAGGAAGCAAGCTCAGGGAATGTCATATATGTGGACTGGTTACTCTAGTAAAGTGGTACTTCGGACACATGGCAAGAAGGGTGAAGATGAAATGGCCAGGTGAAGGTTGAGATGTGTAACAGGATGTTTGAAAAATTGTTGTGGGTGGTAGACTGGGGGAAGCAACTGGATTCTGCGTAATAGGCTGTGTAAGTAAAGATCTGTAAACGTAATTAAGCGGTGAGGCTGGATACCAGAGTAGAGAAGGGTAAGGAAAAACTGGAAGACAAATAAATGCAGTTTTGGAAGGTAACAGTGATAAAGTACTTCCAAATCAATGATACATGGCTGAAAATAATGAAAATATGGTGGAAAACTAAGAGCAAACCTTAAAGTTGTATTGGCAGGTTTATAACATCAATATTGGGAAATGATCTTCAGAAACTCATTCTAAGGACAGCTGGAAGGGTACAGTTAATAGTAAAGGTCAAAAAAGCCTTGTGAAAGATAAAATCAGTCTTTCCCACACCTTTAGTACAGGCGAAGGGTGGAAGTAATATAAATGTTTGGATTTTCAAAAAGCTCTGGTATACCTATTAGCTAATAAACAGTTATTAAAACAATATTTAAGGTTTATTAATAACAAAGAACTTTGTAGCAAGCAGAAAATTAAAAATCCCAACTTTTGCAGTATAATTCCCTGTATAAACTGGGTAGAACATCTCCATAGTGACTAATTTCTTTGAGTGTGAGCCCTGCTAAATCACTATTATGATATTTCTTTCAAGTATGTTCCTGTTTCTCTACCTGGAGCCGTGGCTTCCTCTACCTACCTCATTTCTTCAGAGGAAGGTAAGAAGGTCCATGACTAGAACGTGGTTTGAAGACCCAGAGACCAGGCAGGCCATGCAGTTAGCCATAACCAGGTCAAAGTACTTTAAAACACTTTGATCCTTGGAGGATCAGAGTGCAAAGGGACTTTAACTGCCTGACAGCAATAAAACAGGGAGGCAATATCTGGTTACTGTGACCTCTGAGATGGAAGCATATAGGTAAGCAGGCTGAGAAGTCAGACGAGGGTGCAGAGCAACATGGGAAGGCAGCTGTAGGATTGCTAGAATATTTCCAAGCACGGACATGATCATCCAGACATCACTGAAAGGTTACTTGATCTCATATGCAAGGAACTCTAATTAATAATAATGTCAACAGCTTTGATAGTTTTACAGCAAACTGCTAGGGATCTCTGCTTATGTTGAGGGTACAGGCATGCACTGAGGCAAAATGCCCTATAAACAAATAGTAAATGTGATCGGTAACATTTCTAAAACGTTTGCAAGTTTCCCTTCTGGAATTGTCTTGTGTGTGAAACACCATTTCCATGCTTTCATGTACACAAAAGAAGCCTGACAGGAGATAAAAGATTAAAGACTGTTTGGTGGGGTTTTGGCTATGAATGCCAATACAGACCCAAATTTTGTCTAGAGTATGACTGACAGGTAAGTAGGTGCACGCGGTAGTATACCTGACAGCTGATGTAAAGAAGAGCTGACAGCTCAGATGATCTGGAGCGTGACCTTAGAGGTAGGACCTGCCTGTTCCTCTTGGCAGTCCATTCTTGCTGTACAAATGCTGTTTGCCAACTCTCCTTCAGAGCAGAGAACACAATTATCCTCGTGTATTCTAAGTGACTAATAGTGTGTTCCATAATGTATAAACTGTCATCTGATTTTTATTCACTGTATTGGATATTGACCTCTTGAGAAGAAGCCTTTCTGCCATCAGGTCTGCTTTTCCCTCCTGACTCAAATGGTAGCTACTGTGACAGGACAAGTCCCTGTTCTCCCACGTTCAGCACAGTGTAGGGGTGCCTCTCAGAAATCTGTTAACATGCTCAGATGCTAGTAATCTGAGCTATTCTGAGCATGGTCAAATTGATTTTACAAAAAGAAAATGCCTCCAAGCTCACTATAGAAGCCAGTTCAGTCTATCAAGACTGCAAAGACTTCAGGAATATCCTTCTGAAGTGAAGGATGAAAAATGTCCTTTGCAAAAACTGCTCAGTTTTCCTTGAGCATGGCATTAGTGCTGTGGACAGCCGGTCCTTTGAGAAGCAATTGCTGACCACTTCCTCTTGCCTGTCAGACCTGAATATCCAGGAAGCATGCAGGACGGAGTGCTCCAAAAACATTCCCACCCTCTTTTCTGAGGTTGCCCTAGCTCAAGAAGAGGCCAAAACAAGAAAAAGGCAAAGAACAAGGAAGAAGGTCCTGCTATAGGATAGGTTCTTCTTTTACCTGAGAGCATAGGGAAAAGGACTTGATGTTTTGGCAGGGAATTGAGTGAATTACAGAAATGGGCAAGAAATTAAGAGGTAGCTAGTGAAGTAAATGAGAAGGCAAATATTGTTCAAGACCACACTCTGTCCAAGTTCCTGCTCACCTTCTACCTCTATTCATTCCTTGTTGGCAGACCTCGAAGCTTCAGTGTTAGTGGAAAGCTGATTTCTGAGGGAGTCCTGTTCCGAGTAGCTCCCTGTCCATAGGAGTTAAGCTCATTCAAATTCTTTCCTGTTCACTGCAAACCCAAATTGCTCTACCACAACACCCAGGATTCCTCACCGTTCTCCCAGAGGAAGTCTTCATTGAGCTGATAGAGCTGTTATGTATAGATTGAAAGCTTTTAAATTGTCCTTATTCTAATTTGTTTGCATCGATAGAACAAATCTTCCTTTCTTAAGTTCATGCAAGCCTTTTTTTTTTTCCCTCATTTTTGTTCCCCAGCCAAAGCATTACAGCTAATAAAACTGAAGTATAACTAAAATAGGTGTTTAAAAACAGCTGTGTAAAGAAGTTGACCTTTCCGGCTCAGCTTGTTCATTCAAATTGGCTCAGTATGCAAAAGCTGCATAAAATTAAAAGTTAATGAAAGCACACAATAGACACAAGAAACCTGACCAGTAACACTAAACCGCATCAACTTAATATGCAATCATCCTGCTTAAAACTAATAAGAATGCCAAACAGGCAGGACAGGTTATGCACAGAGGAATTCTGGATTATCTTGTTATAACACTCTAAAGCTGTAGTTCAACCAGTTTTTTTTAAAGCCGGTATTGCCACTGAAAGGAAAAGTCCCATGCTCGTGAACTTGCTGCTGGTTTCTGCTCTTGGTGCTGGTTTCTACATCCTTTTCCACCTCCTTTCTCTGATCCTTATTACCCTGGGATTACTGTGTGGCTGTGGGTGAGCCAGCTGAGAAGCTCGTGTGCATGGGCAGGGGAGAAGCAGGAGAAAAAGCCTGTGGGCTGTTTTTCAACTTGTGCAGTCCTTTGCTGTTTGCCTTACACTATCGCAACAAGCACATCTACAAACTTTGTTTGCTGGTGGCAAATAGGCTGCTCTGAGGGTACCAAGTCAGATGTGGCTGCATTCATGCATTTCTGACTGGGGAAGCTAACTCTTGAATTGTGTGCTGGTTCTGCACAGCTGCTAGAGAAAACTTTTTCATGCTGGCATTCTGCAGCCACTACTGAACGTCCTAGACTAAGTGATACCATGTTCAGTAACATCTCTGCTTTGCAGTACGGGTTGGTGTGAATGCCTTCTCTCCAGTCAGTGTATAATCTGGTTCGTGGTCCTACTCAGGAAGTAGACCTTGACTGCCTCTGAAATCTGCCCTGTAGCTGTATATAAGGCAGGGTCTCCACATTCTGTGAACAGTGAAGCCAGCAACTGCTATGGGAAAAGAAGGATATGGATGGGAAGGAGGTGCAGGACTTGGAGTAGGGAACTTTCTTTCCCTGGGCAAGTAAGTGGCTTCCTTCACTTGTACTAAGATGATGAGGTGCTGCCTTATACAGGCAATGTCCAATTTCACATTGGTAGGACATGTTCTTACCACTTTTTGCTTTTATCTTGCAGGTAAGACACAGAACTTCAGACCAGGTCATGGCTTTGAAGATGAACACACTCAACAGCAACAGAGCAAACATGCTGAAAGAGGTTCAACTTATGAATAGGCTCTCACATCCAAACATCTTAAGGTATACTGCTGTTTCTGAATTGTATAGAGATAGATTGTCTTTAGCAGAGCTTTTCTATTTCCAGGTTATTTTTTTTTTTTTGTATAGCTGTATCTATGAATGTGTTAGGAACAGCTTCTAACAGCTGCTATCCAAATGGGAGAAGTGGAGTAGGAAGAAGAGAGAAAGAAAAGAATTGACCAAAGAGAAAATTCACGTGGTTTTGGTATCTTGAGTTTACTAGTGATAAGTAACTTCAGAGAAAAACAAGTTTCCACGTTATTTTCCGATGAATCAGTACAACAATATGAAGAGTGAAATGGACTTCTCTTCATGAACTTAAAAGATTGCAAATTTATCACCATTCACATGATTTGTGGTTATGTTGATAGTCCGACAGGCAGTACAGCTTTCTGAAAACTTTTGGAGACACATTGAACTTTAATTCAATTTCTTCTTTCTTACAAGACTATTAAATAGTACAGATATAGTACTGATTCCTAAGACATCTTTATAATTAGCTTCTCTGATCCTTGAAATCCTGGCTCAGTCTTCATCAACTGATGTGTAACAACTTGTTTGTTTGCTTCAGTATTTATGAGGATTCAAACCAGAAGCACCTGGATTATCTGTAAGGAGTATTCCATTAATTGGTGTCTGTTCTGTTTTCTAAAACAAAAACCCTGAGAAGGTAGAGAATTTGTACTCTTAGTAAAGCTGTATTGATTTTTCTGTACTGGTCACAGTATAGAGTGATGGAAGTGTTGTAGTAATCTGCCTCTAATCAGAAATTTTTGTCTGTTTCTTTTCTGCTCCAAAGTGAGAAGTTCTCAGCACCTATCCTTGCTCTTTTATTTATTTTTTTTAATGATGTGAGATAACTGGAATTTTAGTTTTCAGGATTCTTACTTTTCTTACATCTATCCACCACTCCTTTTCTCTCAGAATCCTTAGATACATGATATATAATCCTGGTGGACTGATACAACTGTTCTTTAGTAAGCTTTGTGGAAAGAACTTCATTGGATTGGCATTGTCAGAATCATAAATTCAGTACATTTCAAAACTGCTTTATCAACTCTGTGATTTGTAAATCTTTTTTAAAAAACAAGAACACTTCACTACTGTAATTCAAAATAAAGTAATTTAGGCTGGGATGAAGGAAGGTAGGAAAGGGATGGTTTGACAGGCAAAAACACATTCACTTGCAGCTTAATTTAGCCCTATCCCCCCTGAACAGAGTTACACAGGTATTGCTGAGAACAAGAGCAAGAGTTATTGTACTCAGTTCTGAGTAATTGTTGAAATTTAAAGGCCTTATGTCTAAGAGATCATACAGATGATATACTGGTGTTCTCTGGCCTTAGAGTCTATGAATAATTGGAAATCAGTGGTGTTACACAGATGGTCCTGAAGAAAGACCACTAATGTATCAATTTATGGAAGCTGTAAAGGAATTCTATTTGATCTCCCAGTTATTACACAGGATTATCTGTATTCAAATAAGCAGTTATGAGAAATAACTGCATAAGAAATAAAGGTCATGTTGAAAGGTATGTCTTATTGGGGCATAACTGTTTTGAAGCATAAACAGCACTTGCTTTGTGAAATGCTTCATCTGAGGCTTTTTCAAGGAGAGTTGGTTCTCAAGTATAAAAAAAAAAGTCTTTAATGTAAGTATGCTTGCTGCAAGCAGCAAGGATATTCTTACAGAAAATGCAAATGGGAACTACTTAGTTTCATTATTCTATTGAATAGTAACACAAAGTAAAAACTTATTTTTCTTCCTCTATCACTTAACTTGGTGTTTTTGTTTTAGTTATGTTTCACTTAATTTTTAGTTTAAAATCACTCACTACAGTATTTCTAGCCCCTTTGTGTTATTTGACAGAAGATTTCTCTCTTCCTAAATGTTACCTGCCTCTGTATGTGCACATGTGTGTATATATGTATGCCTGTGTGTATGTTTCAGAAACCTGTAAATTATTGGCGCTTCTTCTAGTTTTATAAAAATTAGCTTAGGACCTGTTTCCCACTTCAAAAACACATTTAAAATATTTCATAATCATTTACTTACATAGTAAAGTGCTGAAAGCTAAAACCATGGTGTTACAAGTAAGAGCAGTAAACTACTGCTAAGAGGTCACTGGGAAAATGGTCTGTAACACCATGTTTCTTTATTTTTAGAAATTATAAATTTGTATTAGTTTTAAAGGGAATGATCCTCTTCCAAGAAGTTCTAATGCATAAATTCCACTTCCTGCTGGATCTACTCCACTTGCATTGAGAGTGATCTTTGATTTTCTGTAATATATACTTGTGAGCTTCTTCATCTTCTGTAAGCTCTAGGGCTACCTACTGCTAACTTATGCTGTGAATGGGTTACTTTCCATCAGTCCTGGACTGCTTTGCCAGTACTAGTGGATTCTTAGACTGAAATGTTTAGGTCACCTTGAGCAATGGTTAACTCTAGCAGGCCAGAGGGCTGTGAGGCTCTCTCCTACCAAATGTCTTGTCTGATTATGAAACGGGATAGATACTGGCTTTATGGTATCTAAAATCTGCTTTCAACCTATTTCAACACGTGTGGTTCAGTTAGTTAATATTTTAGAAAGTAAGTGTCAGATTTGGCAATGATTTGTTTATTTTCGTGTACTGAAATCTTCCTTAAACTGGGTGGGGTTATGTTGATGGTTTAGTACCTTAAAATCTGTAAACAAATCTCTTTGACATAGAATTCTTCTCTGCTTCATATGAGCTAAGTGATATGGTAGAGAGAAAAGATTCCTCGTTCTAGTGTATTTGGTAGCCAAGGATCATTAGTATCCATTGTATAATAAAAATAAAATAAAAATTGCCTTTGCCAGTGCTCCATAATGCATTGCAAACTTTTACTAGCTATCCATTCCAACGTGCCTGCAATTAATTTCAAGCTGTTACTGCAAAGATTCTTGTGTTTTTGCCATTAATTGCACTGAAGTGAATAATTAATACTGCTGATTATTTGAGACTGCTTTTGCTTCTGCGCTATCTATATCATCTCATTTTCACAGTTCCAGATGCCTTTTGAGTTTTTTTTTCCCCAGCCTACAAGCACCAGTCTGGTGTCTGAATTAGTCTGACTTTTTTCCATTCCTTAGGACTACAGGGACTGGCTAGAGGTAGGATTGTGTTTTACCTTAGTGACCTAGACACTCCTGTACTTCTTCAGGAGGCAGAGTTGTGTCAAAGTATTCCAGTTCCTCTGCTTCTAATACTTGATGAAATACTGGTCTGGTTATTTAAGCTTTAAAAATAACTTGTGTTGCTTGGCACAGAGCTGGAAGGCTAAGTATCACCACTGTCATTTCAATGTTTCTGTGCTCAAATTCTGCATTTGGCCAGCCATGCAGATCCGTCTTGATCAGAAGACAGTGAAGAGCTTAGTTTTCACTTCCAAGTTCCTCTAAGTGTATCATCCCTGTGGTAGCATCACAAAGATTCTTGTGGTCAAATATACATATATATAAATATAGAGTAAATCTGTTAAAAAAAATTCTTGATGCAAAGTACATTAGAAAAAGTGAGAAACTAGCCTCCACTAACGGGTTTATTTTGGCAAAAATGGAACCTCTTTGCTAAGGATGTTTTGGAATAAAAGCTCTTGCAGCTGCACTGAATGGTAAAAAAGTAAGGGGATTTGGAGGTTTTCTGGTCTCCTTCTCTATTGCTTCCTATTTCTATTAGTAGATATGATTACAGAGGCAGAGTAGATGTTAACTGTAGTATTGTATTTCTTAGTCATCGTCTTGGCGATCATAAACTAAGAAAGAAAGAGCTGCTTTTCTTATTCTTCGTTTCCCCAAGGGATCAAATTAAGGACATTTTAGGAGTGGAAGGAGCAAAAGCAGACTAGTGGTATTCATAGAGTGCTCTGAACTGTTTCTACTGTCAGCCCCATCTTGCATCATCTCCTTTCTCCATCTCCATGCAAGCTGGAGGACTAAAAAGCTTTTCTGTCTCTGCTCAACACCTCTCCTTCCCCTGGGTATGGGGATGTGCTGCTTTCTGGCAGCCTGGCTTATCGCATCTTACCTCAAAACAGATGGCAAGAGCAGGAATGGAAGAGTGAGCTGGAGTTCTGGTTTTACACCATGTGATGTTTACCATAGCCACGTTAACATGGAGCGGCTGATGCATGGTACGGCTGTAATAGCTGGGGCTAGGGGAACCAGAGCTTTGGAGCATTTCTTCACTTCCTTATTCATTTGTGTCCCACTTACAGTGCAGGCTTGAGTTAGATCTGCTACCAAGGCTGATGTATGTTTGCAAATGTTTTTCAGCACATTGCTGCTTCTCTGAATGCTGGTGCTGCTCTGTGGTCATGAGCTTTTACCTAAATCAAAAGAAGAAAAGAGGGCTGGAAAGGACTCCAGAAATCTGCCCTTTTCTCCTAGGCTCCAGACTAGGAGACCTGATAACTTTTCATTCTGGTACTAATACCTTTACTTTCTGATAACGTCTTACAGGTGTGTTTTCCTTGTTTTCAGAAACGAAGTGGTGTGCTAACACTGATTCTCTGTCCCCTGTGCTGTCTCTTAAATCAGCATATCTTCGATTTTGAGATAGAATTTCAGTTTTTAATATCACTACTGTTTTCCTGAAAAAATGCTTCTTTATTTAAGCTGTACCTCAGGGACTTCATTTAAAACAGTCTGTATGCAGAAAGCCTTAGCTCATGTCTGAAGTGCTCTCATGGGAACACTTGGAGATACTGCTGCGTTTGGCAGTGAGCGTGCAGGCAGATTGACTCGTTGATTTAAATCTACTTTCTGTGCACGCACACAAAACAAAATAAGAAGGTAGTGTGCATGTTATGCAGACTTCTTTCAAGGAGAATTTTCTGTCCGCTACTTCCAGACAAACCTAGTACCCTAGGAAAACAATACCCTTTTCTCATGCAATTTCTCCCTGTCAAACCCTCCTTCTTGTGAAATTGTGATTGACTTTGTTCCAACAGGTAGAAGAATGGCTTTTGTCTTTTAGCATCGTTTGTCTTGTATCAAACAGTGGTGTAACAGAAAGGAAAAAATATTTTTCCTTTTCTCTATGTGATGCAGGTACCACAAAAGAGCGTTTTAGAAATGCTGTACACAAAACAACTGAAGAGCCTGTGTCACATGTAATACATTATAGATGGGAATAGATGAAACGCCTTACCTCTGTCTTAAATCAGACAAGTGTAGAAGACTTTAAATACATTTTATAGCTAAAATGGTGCATAAAACATTAAGGAAGATTTTAATGCATACTTAATATTCTTACTTACTTTTCCTTCTTCATCAATAGTGTAGTGAAGTAAGCATCTGTCTCTTGACCTTGTTTCTCTCTATATTAGTGAATTTGTATGAGAGACTTTTGCATTGCTGTGTTTGGTTTGTTTCTTATTTTTAATGCTATCCTGAACCCCCTGAATTCTTTCACCTAAGCATCAGTGGATTTCGGAGGGCACCAGTTTATTATGTTGGGCTGTAGCTGGTCTCGGTTTATCCACAGAGCAGGTACACGTCTCGGTGAAGTTCTTTTAATGGAAAGCATGTGTTCAATGTCTAGATGTCCATAACGGCTGTTTAATCTGGATATTAGTTTTATTTGATTTCCCACGGGGGCGAAGGTTGGACACTGAGGCTACAGTTTTTTGTGTCCCCCATCTGTCTAGAATTTTCTCCCCTGCAGTTTGACTGAGCTGGAAGCACTTCGGTAACTGCCCTAACAGACAAAAAATGTCCAGAATACATTCTTCCTCCTGTCCGAGGACAGGTACTGCAGATTGAGAAATAGCCTTGCTTTCAGAAGCAGAGTTTTCCAGCATGGGAACATCACTGACACTTGTTAGAATGCTTTTCATGGTGGAAAAGTTCAGCACTGTACTTAGGGTGGACTCGAATAGCATCCCTCATATACTTGCAGCTTCTGGGGGAACTTTTCCAACTGCTAGTTACGACTTTGGAAGTGATTCAGCTTCTCTGATAAGGCCAGATGTTCTGTCTTGAAAATAAGCTTCCTTGTATCTGCAAATGATCTCCTCTTCTGCGGATAGCTGGCTCATTGAAGCTGCTTCCAACTAGAAATGTTTATAGGAAGTGTAACCCTTGGCTGACAAGACAGCATGCTGAAGTTCACCTACAAGCACATTTTGGCTCTGGAGACAGTGCGTCTAGCCAACAGGAATAATCTCAGCTGTACCGGGCCAGCATGTCAGCTTCCTACCCGCAGAACTTGGAATCTCACCTGGGACGAGCTCAGAAATGGGAATCTTATGTTAAATCTTACTTGGTAATTGTATTTCCTGGTAGCTGCTGCACATATTACCTTTTAGTGGAAAAGCTTTCCAATAGTATTTTGTAGCAGTACTTGGCTTAACCAAGAGGCTTGTTATTGCTTGATAGAACAGTTAAGGAGAAGTTTTCCAGGAATTTGGATCGCTAGAGGTCTGTTCTATCAATCTATTTTCCAGAGTAGGAAAACTGAGATTCTCGACACAGTGTTTTAATGGTTTCAGTATGTTGCTGTAAACTCATTAATTCTGTCTTTATCAGCGTATCTGGTTTCTCTTTTCCTGGCTAATAACTCCTAGATGTGGGTTTTATGAATATCTCTGTCCTGCGTTTTTCATGTGATCGTGATACTGAGCTTTGTTTTACTATCTGATGTAAAGTCAGAAATGTTTGTCTGTTTCCCAGTAGAAAACCTAGATGTTTAAGTATTTGTGAACTCTTACTCTTAGTAACTTGAGCCAATGTATCCTTTCTGCCTTAAGTGTAGGTTCACAAAGGTAATGAATATGTTTCCACTGAGGCTTCCTTTGACCAAAGCAGGTCATCAAAAAAGTTAAGTTCTACCAGGATTTAGGTGACAGTGTTGTTTTTCCTGTCTAGTAAAGATGAGAAATTTAATTTTACCTAACTTCTGATAAGTTCTTCATTGCATTTAAATTCTCAAATTAAGTCACATAGAATGAACTCCTAATTTGAAAGTAACATAATATACTTTTATAAAGGAAGAGTTGATATACAGATGGAAACAATATTATTTTTATTATCTCCATTGCTGAATGAAAATACTGCAGTTCTGGATTAACCTTGTGTCATTACCGTGTTTCATAGAAGAGAAAACACTTGAAATTTGTCTAATAGTGGAACTGGTATTTCTTTTATCTCTTTTTTTTCTGCTTTTGCTTGTGAATAAACTATTAACACCATGCCTTACAAGACTTTCAGAATACATGAAGGTAGAAACAGGTTTTTGCTTTGGAGGAGCCTGGATTTCTTAGTCTTAGGAAGCTTAATCTGTAAGCAGGTTTACAAAATGGTTCATATGCAGTTGCTGTATGAATTGAAACAACAGGATCAGCAATGTTTCGTGTATAAAGTATTTCTAAACCCATCTCCCCCTTTCCCTGAACACTTTGTTGTGCCTTATTGCTCTTCATTAAGGAACGAGAGTTGTAATTTCACTCTCAAATAAAAATTTACATATTTAATTTGGGGAAGATATTATTTGAGGTGAGAGCAGGCAATAGATTTTAGAGTGCAAGTCCTGCTTCTCTTTTTGGTTATAAAAACAGATTTCCACAGTTCAGCTTATCCAAAGAACCTTATCTATATTATTTCTCTTTGGCTGCTTGTAATTTACTAGTCAGCTGTTAGATGAGAGAACAGTAAGGATCATTCATTTGTTCAAAAGCAGCTTAGCTTAACCAGTACTGCATGTCTTGCATCATTTTGGTTTTAAATTCGTAAGGTTTTGAGTATATAAAAGGACCTTTTCCTTCAATCCACACGATTCCCGTCACATTTAATGAAATCACGCAATTCTACACCTTGCTTGTAAAGTGGAAATTTCTAAATATTGGGGAAGTAACAGATGTTTCTACATGTTGAGACCAAAGTCTAAATAGTGAAACTGAAAACTGGTTACTCCCTTAACTGTGCAGGGAGGGCTCTGAAGAGCACACAAGCTAAATTGTACTGAACTTTCTCATGGAGATGCTTACTGTTAATTTGCATTTTGTCACTTATAGGTTCAGCATGTATGGTAGTAAAAATGAGCTTGCAGTTGTTCCTCTTGTGTTTAAATATATGACACATTCTCTGTCACTGCAGAAAAATCATGGGTGACATTCATTATTGTTAACTGTAGGAGTCGGAACCGTGTGCAGTGTAGGAAATGTAGTGGTAAGTGTGTATACAGGGCACCATCGGAACTTGCTTCCATGGAAGTGTTGAAAATAAAAGGGGTGGGAGGAAGAGAGAATAAAAGTACGCTGCACGCACGTGCTCTCATATTCTTGAGTGGTTAGGAATAGGATAGAAAGGAACATTTTTATGCTTAATCAGCAAAATGCGAAGGGAAGTAATTTGCTGTTTGTGCAGACCAGCACTGGATAACTTGGCTTCCTTAAAACAGGGAGCTCTCTGAGACTCTTCCTTTCTGCATAAAACACTATGTGCTGTCCTTTGCTTATAGTCAAATCACTAACTTTCCATCTTGTTTGAGCTGTCCCCTGTGCTTTCTTAGAACTGCTTATTGTAGTGCAGGCACATGATTTTGTTTTGTGCTGAGACTTCTAAATAATCAGCCTTGAGGTATGCATTGTCTGAGAGGCTGATTTTTTTCTCTTCTTTCTTGGCATAGCCAGTACTTTATTATCTTAGTTTCATTTTTAAAAAACAAAGCAAAACAAAAATAGAGGGGGGGGAAGAAAGCCCAAACCACTTTTCTTTTCTTGTTTCTTGTAGGTTTATGGGTGTCTGTGTGCATCAAGGACAGCTGCACGCACTTACTGAGGTAAGACTATTTAATGATATACATACTCAATATGAAACTGTTCTCAGGCCAGATTCTGCAACTGCTGTCCACCTAGAGTCAGTGTCCTTTACAGGGACTCGTTAGTTAATCACGTGCTGCTTGCTATGCAGTGGGAAGGTTGCAGCATCAGGCCTCAGAACTGTACTTTGCTTATAGCCCTGGAATGTCTTTTATCATTAGAAGCTCTCATTAAGATTAAAAAAAAAATCACGGTGGGAACATGAAATTCCACTGATACTGTTCTAAATAAGAGATGTGGTTGAGGTGTCCTTAAGTAATATTTGTGCGAGACATTGCTTTGCATTATACTCTGCTTGCATGTGCATTTCACAGGTGAATCGGGTATTTCTGCTGGGTGATGTTAGTGGATTCAGTCCCTGCCATCTTTTTATTGGGAATAACATGAACATCTGAGCCGAATCTGGGTTCCATACAGAGGAACTATCCCATTGCCCATGTACCCTGCCAAGATCCATTTATCAAATGAGAAACTGAAATCCCAGTTCATGTGAGTTCCCACCAAATTTCACTCAATTGTGCATTTAATTCCTCCCCTTTGGGGAAAAAATAGAAGGGAGTTTTCTCTTGCTAGGAATAGTGTTACTTCTTTTGTGTCAAAATCTGTAAAAATTATCCTGCTGCTTTAGAGTAGAGATTGAAGGGGCATCTGTGCTTGGTAAACTTCATGTTTATTATTTAGTCTTACTTTGTAGGAACTGCTCAATAAAAGTTTAAGCCTTTCTTCCATTTAAATGTTGTGGTAACATGCATGTTATTAATTAGCAATTGGAATGGTTCCCAGTATGCTTGGCAAAGAATTATTGTAGGAGTGGAAGAGTGGATGGGTATACACCAGTCATCAGGATGGTACTGTGTGGCCATTGCTTCCTGCAGCTGTCATGCGCAACTTTGAGGCAAAAGCGTGCATATGTGGACAGTGAATTTCTTCACCTTTGTGGTGACAATTCAGCAATGATAGTCCTAGCTACTTTCAGTGATGCACAGTAGTTCACGGTGGCTGCATTTCTCATGTAAGAGCAAGGTAACAATGCTCTCAGAGATTTTAAGGTACAGCGTGCATATGAGGAGTCCTTTGATACCAAATAAACTATCCCTCGTCTATTTTCCTTTTCTTCCCTTCCCTACCCTGTGCTCAGAAAAGAAAAAATGTTTAAGATTTGGCATTGGGTGGCTGATCGAGTCCTGTAAGCAGGCTTAGCTAATGTTATTGCTTATTTCTTGTGGACCTCTGCTCAGTTAAAACAGGGAGATTTCAGGTCCTCCCCCTCCTATAACATATCCTAGAAGAGGTGGAGCTCTGTAATGCTTCATTTTTACTAAGTATTGGCAGATCCTCCTCAGCATGTTGTTTTTTCCTTCATGTCACTTGCTTGCTATTTAAACATCCCTCCCCACCCAGAAGGCCAAGAAAATGAAGCTTCAGCACACGTGCTTCCTCATGGAGAGCTAACTTGGAGCTGCCTGCTTTCTTCAGCTATTTTTGAGTTCTTGGCAAGCAAATAAATCCAAGAAAGGCTTCAAAGAATAACTTTTTATAGTTACAATTCAGAATAACAGAAGAGATTCCTGAAATCTTACTTTGAGATCAAAGAGGAAAAGTTTTAGGCTGAAGAAGGCTCCTGCAAAATTTGAGAAACAGAGTACCTTTAGGAGCAGGTTATAAAAATACACGTAGTGATTACTGCTTTGCTTGTGTGGACCAAGGTGGACATTTAATGCCTTCAGTAGGAAAAACTGCAACCGAAAGCCATCATAATTTGATGTTGTAGGGAATCCACACGTTTTGCCCGATACAATAGTTGTTTTTTGGTTTTACAGACCTTTTCAAACTCAAGAGCTAAGTATGTCCCAGGTGGTGAGATTAGTTATTTCTGCTGACAGTAGTGGCATTTTTCATCTTGATGTGTGTGTAGACTAGTAATTGAGTACTGCTGATTTCTGGAGGTTAGAGGAAGGAGGCGAAATGGCCAGCTGATGGAATAACAAGTAAGACACGCTTGGTGAGTCACCAGTTCAGATATAGCCCAGGAGGATAAACAAATTACCCACTGTCTTGTGGCTTTTCTCAGCTTGTGGTCCAAAAAGGTGGTCTCCTAGCTTCCAGTGCTCAACATAATTGATACTAGCCTGACACTACTAGCACTCGGAGAACTTCTGCCAAGGTTTCACTTCTGTGGAGGTGAAACTCTTGATTCATCAGCCTGTTCCTTAGTAGACATCTGAGTCACTGCAAGGAGAATCCTTTCTCTTGCTAGCCTATGCTGGACCTGTTCTGAAAGGAGTTTAATTACCACTTGTTGATGTGGAATGTGCACAGTAAGAAGTTGTGTTTTGATAGTGTGGTTGATGGTATTTGTAAGGGATGCAGCATCACTTAGAGCTTCTATCTGGGGAGAGATGGGGAATCATGTTTATTTGTACATGTTTCAGTGGTATAAGAAATTGAACTCTTGTGGCAAATACTTGGTGAATGGATTTAGATGGCTTGTGCTTAACAACCCTCATAGTACTAGAAGACAGGGCAACAGTCATAAATGGTGCTAGAGGAGCCCTGAATTTTAGTCAGTTAAAGGAATACATTAGTAGCATGGAGTACTTCACCATTGGAAGGCAGCCTGAAGTGCCACGATTTCTCCTCTTGCGTATTTAAACACATGGAAAGCTAAACACAGTGAGCACGCCAGCAGGTTTTTTGCTTGAGGAAGATGTCGGTGGTATGTAGGCTTTGGGTTTTTCCCTGTTGGCAGCATTTTATATTGCTTTAATTGTCCTCTGTCTTAAGTGGCTTTTGGTTTTAAAAGCACTACTCAAGAAGCAGTTTGTTTGTTTTGTTTTGATTTTTTTCACTAAAAGAATGGAATTGTTTAATTATAGATTGTGCTAGAACTTTGGCCTTGTTTTAAATCTATAATTTGAAAAATCCAATACTGTTTTTGAAGCCCTACTCAAACCAGAAACTATGGCATATTTTTCTGAAGTAGTTTAGTATCTATTCTTAGAGTCACAGAATGATTTCGGCTGGCATGGACCTCGCTCCTTGCACACAGTTAAACATTTAAGGAAGGTGAAGTAGCGGCCTCAATAGGTGTGCAGCTCAGATGAGCTGGTGAGCGTTAGGCTGTCTCACTAGCTTTGAGCTGGTGGGCATGGATTTGCTGTGCTCACTTTCTGTAAAACTAGGAACTGGATATTTCTTAGTATTCAACTCTAATCTGTGGCTAGTGGTTTGGCTCTGTAACTACGTGAATCTGCAGTGCTTGCTGCATGCATGTACTCATGTACCTCTCCAGCATAGCTGCAGTCTCTCTGTCAAACCTCTGTTTTCTGACCACCTTCCTAATCTGGCAACTCTACTAGCTTCCATTTCTTAATCTCCTGGCACACAGCATCCTCAGATTTTGGGAAACTTGCACAGAGGCACAGGCTCTGGTGTCAGTTAGCATGAGATACTGCTGAGCTTTCAGAGACCAGATCCAAGCCACTGCTGGAGGTTAGCAGACACATCTCTTTGTGCGTTACACGCTGCCTAGGCTTATGTTGCTACATGGGAGCAGGTGACATAGCATACAGTCTAGCATCTAACAGTCTCTCAATAACTCTTTGCTGATCTTAAATTATTTGTTGAGCTCTGTTAAGCAAATTTATGTGAATTGCCAAGAGGTCAGGGTAAAATCTTGCTATAACTTGATGGATATGTATGTACAGGAAGAGTTGTACAGCTTGATAATTCCTTCTCGGAGGAAATGAAAGCCTTGACACCTGCGTGTAAAAAAAGAAATAATAATAAAAAAAAAAACGAGGAAGGGAGAGTTATGTGTTGATTGGGTTATCTTGGAATTGCAGTGCTTTGCAAACAATAGCTGATTGTTGCTACCAAAGTTTTATGGCTATTATTCATGTTGGTTGATAGTTTTTTTTAAAAAGTGTACAAATTCTCTGCTGCCACGATTTGAAGTCGTGGCTTTACTTGCCCTGGGCAAGACCTGGCGTGCACTGGAGCTTTCTCAGGCTGAGGACAGGGCTGTGGCAGTGTGATATGGAGCACGTTCTCGGTGGTGGAGGGCTGGACAATGTTCTTTCAGCCAGTAGCTGGATGTGCTGTCTGCCCAACTTGCCTCTCTGGCAGCCTTTCATTCTTTCTCCTTGTTGGTGTACTACCCAGTCAGTCCTTCTGATTCCACCCCAAGTGTCTGATGTGTTATTAGGTGTTTCATAGGTCCAAGATTGCACTTGAGTAGCCTTGCTCTTAAGAAGCTGTTTGTGTGGCATTTGAATAATTGTGAAATAGCTAAAAGGGCAAGCCAGCCTTTCTGTGCACCCGGCTCCTCCAGTGGCTTCTGTGGCCACGTTTGGTGAGTCCTTATCAACTGCTTCACATCTCATCGTACGGATGCTGCGTGCAGACATGCATGAAGGTGCCCTGAAGCCTAAAATGCTTCCTGTGTGCTCAGAGCAGTGATGCCTGCAATAATGCATGCTGGAGATGCAGGTGCTAAAAAGTGCTGTAAGAAAAATATCTTGACTGCTGCTTTAGCCCTTTTTTTTTTTTTTTTTTTTTTTTTTAAGAGAATCCAAAGTAATTCTTTGAACTAGTGCACGTTTTCAGCCCAATTAATTTTTTATAGCTGTGTTGGAAACCCTGGGAAAAAAATTTACTACGGAAATCCTTCCAGACATGGTAATTTTCATCTTGGGCAAGATAATTGCTATTGGACAATTTTGACATGTCTGTAATGGCTTATTGAATCTGGCACTGCTGTTTTTACCATCAACCACAATTAATTGTTTAGAGACAAGAATGCTGTTATGTAGCAGTTGGAAAAACACTTTCTTCCTTGCACAGTGTCCTTTTGCACTCCTAAACTCATATTAATGAAAGCCTGTGGGTTTGGAAGAGATTTTTTCAAAAGTTCCTCTGTGATAGCTGAAAATTTTCCTTCTCTGCTTTTCCTCCTGACAGCAATAGTTTAGGCAAACTGTAAATGCAGTGAGTGGAGGTTCAGGCTGTTAGAGACCTTCCTACTTGTAGTATTTTTGGCTTTTGGTGATGATTGGGAAGAAAAGATATTAACAGCTTAAAATTCTCAGAATTGTAACAACTGTACTGTTATACTTCTACAAGGAAGGGAAAATAAATCCTTTAAGAGGAAAGGTCCTTCTGGCATACAGCTTTCACAAGCAGAGTCTATCATTAGTAAGGTTTTACTGAAACTTCTCCCTATTCCTTCTCTCTTTTTTCCTCCCTCAGTTCTTGGGCACCTTTCTGTGGAAAGCCCTTGACCCTAGAATGGGGAAAAAAAAAGCCATCACTTAGGTTTCCTCTTCTAAACCTTTACGGCAAATATCATGGGCATACAATTCCTTCCAGATAGCAACTGCACACTCATGAGAGTTTTAAAAAGCCCAGGAACACCATTCCTCCTCGCACCGCCTCCTGTAACACGTGCTAACTCCCTGGTGTTATTACATGAGTGTGACTTGTATTGTTTGGATAGCTTCAGTTTTACTCCCGTAGCACTGCAAATAGTTAACTGTTTTGGTGTTCACAGTAGGCTAGCCCATCAACCTGAAAGAACTTGGTGTCTTCAGAGCTCTGCTTCGTGTTACCAGTCATTCTGCAAATATTCTGTACTGCGCAGGAGTTGCTGCCTGTTTAGGTATTGCCTCTTTTCCAGCTCTTATTCTGGCTAAGAAGGCTCTGGTGGTTGTCCCTCAAAAAGGGAATTGCTGCAGTGATCAGCTGGTTAGCCTGGGCTTTGAGGTAACTGAAGAGGAAATGAAAGGTGTGTTAAAGGTGGCAATAAGGAAAAAAAAGAAAAGAAAATAATAATTCAGTAATGATAATATTAAAATAATATACAGCAGGCAGAGTAAATAGAGCTCTAAGTATATTTTTGCATGTAGTCCATAAGGTTATTTTTAGTAACTGCCCAAACTATTGGAGAGGAATCTGCTGCTGGCATGTGTTCTTTGCAAATAATGGAAGAATTCTGTTACTTCATATGTGGTACTCAGTCTCAGTGCTGAAGAGACTGCACAGCCAATACATACTGATGAAAGGCTTCCAGATCAGCTTGTATTCCTTAATATCTTGTGTTGTTTATTAGCTACCTGTGCTTATTGAATTTTTCCTTAATGTCTAGGCACCTACTACTTCTGACAGTAGTATTGAAAAAAGAAAACTCGAGAAGGTGAATGAAAAAAGCAGGGGGCAGGGAAGCTATAGAGATGTTCTTGTCCTCTGTCTTTCCTCAGATTTGGTATCTAACTCTGGTCTAGTTTGGTGTCGTGCATACATAAAATATCTTGTGTATTGGAGGTTTCAGGCACTGTAGCAAGTTACTTCGTGGTCGCATGGAACCAGCAACTGCGGTGACTTTCTGGAGGATTGAAGTGAGCAACTGTGAGGCTTTCTCTTGGATGTTTTTGCTAACAGCTCTGAGAATATACCTGTTAATTCTAAGAGCCTTTGTTTTAGAGGAATGAATCTTGATACAGAGTAGTGTAAAAAGATGGGATTTACTTCAAAATTTCATTTTTTTTGTAAATATATATATATACATATAAATTGCTGTGGTGACAAAGGGTATCTTTCAGGTGACTTTCAGCAGCCAGCAGCTGGCATTAAAAGCGTTCTAGGTCTAGGATGCTGCAGAAGGTCTGTTCTTTACACTTTGTAAGAACTCCAAGTATGTGTGAAATTCTGCAGATTAAATTGATCCTTATGATCTCTCAACCAATGAATAGCATGACCTGTGGATTAATACTGTAATAAATCTCTGCTTACATGCCTTATTCTTTTTGTCCTTAGTTCAGATACTTTTTGTAGCATTCATTGTAGCTACAGCTTCATTTTACATCCTTTGCTGTGTGAATGGGAAGAAGAGTTGTAACAGTGGTGCTGTAATGAGGCCAGTGCTGGAAAGTGCAATGTGCAGAGGCAGTCTGGGCCTTTGCAGTTATAAAATCCAAGTAACAGAAATGTAAACGTAGCCTTAACTGAAAGAATTTCAGAGGCATCAGGCTCTCCATTAAACTACGGTTACTTTATACCCCTTCTGGATTTGGTATCAGAACTAAATGTATTCAGTTCCAGGAAGGTATGCTTTAATGACAAGAACGGTTATTTGCTGTTAAAACTGGAGTACCTTTGGATATTACTGCCTTGGTTCTTTTGCTCCTTTCGGTGTAGGACTGGAAGTGCAGGCAGCACGCATCTGTGTTATTTCCTCTGTTAATTTGGTTGTTTGGGTTCATTAGCTTTTCCCCTACAGGAGTCATTAAGAGTCAGGCCTTGTGTATGCTAGCTTTGGGGTCAAGAGAAAACCATTCATCTGGGCCCCGGGGATTTGACCTGTAGAAAAAAGTAATGGTAGCCTTGTCTGATACAGAAGTAATTGTATTCTCCCTTAATGACTGGGGACTCTACGAGAAGTTCACTATAGAACCTGAGGAGAAGAGTAAGGGTCATGGCAGCACAAGCAGAGGTTAAAGCAGATCAGGAAATAACTCTCGTGCTCTCGTGTTAGGAAGACTAGGCTAGTCTGTAATACATAAGGTGAGCAATCGTCCCTTTTCATTGCAACTGTTTTTTTGGTTTTCTGTTTTTTTTTTTTCAGCACAGAAATAGAAGGACTGCATAACACAATGTCTGTTAGGACTGTTCTGTCTGCATGGTGCTTTATTTCTGTTCTTGAGAAACAGCAGTCATTATCTCACTACAGAAAAATTGTTGCAAACACATAGGTGCCTTGAAATATTTTGTTCATTCTACTCTCATCTATTTTTAAATATATAGAACTGGAGTGTTTTACTTTTCGCTTTGGGGAGAGAGTTCAAGTGAACCTAAAAGATGCAAAATCTCTGTTACTATGTGCCTGCTTACTGGTACCTGTGAATATGGGCTCAATCTTTTTCAGCCAAAAAACAAACAAAAAAAAAAAAAACAAAAACCAAAACAAAATCAGAAACAGAATGTGTACAGAAAGACAGGTCCACTGACTGTGCTTTCTATTTCATTGTGCGTGGACACCAGAGCTAAGTTAGGAAGAACTGAAAGCATCACCTTTGTCAATCAGCAGCTGTCTTGCTGAAGGGAAACAGACGTAGGTAATGGGGACTTTTCTTAGAGCCAAAAAGTTAGGAAGTTGCTGTTTATGTTCTGAGATGAATGTGTTTATAACATAGCAGAGCAATATATTTTTGAAACTTTAAAGACCCAACATTTTTAAAGTCCTGAGCCTTGGGATGTGCTTTCAGGCTTCAGATTTCTTCTATCAAAGTATCATTGTTAACTTTTGCTTAAGTTTCTGTGATTTAAAAAAATATATAAAAAAATCTAAATCGTGACTGTTAGGTACTTGTATGTATGTAACTGAAATCTGTTATTTCAATAGCTTTGTCCGGGATTGTGTAGACCTTGTGCTTTCGCTTGTTCCTACGTAGCTTGCAAAATGATTTCTAGCAACCTTAATCCTTTTGAAATGAAGTTTTTTATAAACTTACTGTAGTGCAGGCACAGCTCGCTTCATCTCTTTTGATTGTTGACAACAGAATTTTAAAAATACTTATCAACACATGAGCTATATTCAGTCTTCACAGTATATGGACTGTCGGTTTCAGTTTTGCCGTAACAGCTTACTTAGGCTCTCAGTTTAATTTATAAAAAGTTGCTGAGAGCGCGTTCAGCCCATGTGGGTTGGTGCTTGCTGACCAGCCCTACCTCATGCTTTCCCTGTGCTGTGCAAGGCATCACACTGTTTCACGTTCAAAGCTGGGTCCTTTTTCCCATGGATTCATTCTGTTAAGAGGAGTACAGCATGTCTCTCTTCAACTTGAGAGATTCACATGTGAAAGGCTTTATGTAGCTGACACTTCCCAGCTCGCAGAATTGAAGAGACCCATTCCTGTGCCATCGATCCTTGCCAAGAGGCATGGGTAGCTCTATAAGCAACCGTAACCTTATGCAGTATTAACTGGAGAGCGGTAGGTTAACCAACTGTATTGCTGGGGAGGACAGGTGTCTGCCTCAACTATGTTTTTGGAAAGTTGCATGAAAAAGAATAAAAAAAATTTTACTGATAAAAGTTAGAAATAAACCCAGCTCCTCTGTATGTGCCAGGGGATGCAAAATGAAATCTGAACGTGGTATGTGTAGTAAGTAAATTAATTACTAGCCTGCTCAAAGTAAGATGTTAAATTTGTAGACAAGGGAGGTTAGTGCTGGTATTTGGAAAATATCACACTGTTTAAACCTTATGCACTAACCTTGAGTCCATGAATTATTTTGTAACACAAAAAACCCTCTGAGACTGCAAAGTTATTTCACAGAAGATGAAGTACATATTCTTTGCTTTGTTTATATTATTTTCCTTGGGAACCGAATATTTTTGTGAATTAGTTAGAAGGAAAAAAGAGTTCAGTCCCAAACACAGCTTGATGTTCTGCACATACCAATAAAGTCCATTTAAAATCACACGAGGGGGGCTGGCTTTCAATCATAGGAGGCAGGAAACTTAGTGTTCTGCCTTAAATTCCATCTGTACTTCATACTCGTGTACCCCGATGCTGTGGCATGCGTGGTGTGCCTGACCGTTTAATTCTTTCTCCAGCAAAATTGTTACAGGCCTCCACAGGAGTTTCAGCTAAGTCTGTTTGATCTGTAGTTTTTGCAATTTGGAGTGTTTAAATGTCATAAGTCAAGTTCTTGAAAAACATGTAAAGGGCTTTATTTAAGTTTGGTGGTGTTTCCTTTTTTTTCCCCTGCATCTGATAGCTATTTACCTTTTCATGAATGCAGTCAGACAAGATGGTTAGCTTTCAGTGATCAAAAACCTAGAGTTTCCAGAAAAATACTGACCAACAGAGGATTTTTACCTTAATTTTTGGTTTGCTTATCCCAAGGCAGTTCTATAGACTGCAGTCTTCTGTGGTGCAGCTGCAGTTTGACTGGAAGCTAAATGCAGCTGTACCTGGTCACAGTACTGCTCCTGAGAACAGGAGGAAGATTTAGTTAACTAATTTTTGGCTGGAGGAAGCTTTAGTTAATGAATTTGTGTATTTTCCTGCAACTGTATGCCTGCTATGGTTAGACCAGTTCCCCAAGATGCATCTTTTAAGGATTAATTTCTTACCATATAGACATGCAGAATTAGAATAATAAGTAGCAGACGTTCAAGTGGGCCCTTGCTGTACAGAAGGGTGGAATTGATTCTAAAAAGCTCAGTTGCAGAAAACAGCTGATAAAAATGTTGGCTTTTGGAGGACAAAAGCTCTTACAAGCTCTGCCTTGAGAAGGAAGTGCTTGCAGGCAGATGGGTTAAAGGAAAAACCTGCTTGGGTTGGTGGTGGCCAGGTAAGCTAAGCACATTGGGGACAGCTCTCCAGAGAATGCCAGTCCTTTCTGCAGTATCTGGCTAACCAAGGACAGAAGGGTGGGTCTCAGAAGTTCAGAAGTAAAAGGACTAGGACTATAATCAGAAACGCTGAAGAAATCCTCATTTAAAGACAGAAGCCAAGACTTTGAAAATATGAATCTAACTTTAGGTACCCAGTCTGTGTTTATGCGTGCAGGTGGCTAGATCAGAAGTGATGAGCAACCGGTTGTTTCAGTGAGAACTTGTGAACGTGCGAGCTTTTGAATTCCAGTCATTTTCTTAAATGCCTGTGTATGAGGTTAAGAGCTCATGGTTAAACTCTTGCTTTCAGCAATGCGGCTTCAAGTTTTTTTTTTTTTTTTTTTTTTTTTTTACACTCATAGGAAGATGACTGACTTGTTTTGTCACTTCTGAGCCTGTAATAGTGCATGATGAACCTTTTTTATTTATTATTTTGAGATAGATGCCTCTAAATATTCTGTGTTCTGAGAAAGGCTTGCTGAATATCCTGCTGGTGGTAACCTCTTCCTCCTTCTTAGAATGTTTTGGGGATAAGAGAAAGTAAGATAAGAGGAGGATAAATATTAAACTGGAAACAGCAAGCTCCATTGTCCCTTTCCCTTTCTCCCTTCCCTGTAGGTGTGTGCACATGTGTGTGGGGGTGTTGTGTGTGTTTTTTTTTTTTTTTGTATCAGTATTTTAACACTAATTTTAAACCTACTGGTCCGTTTACCATTATCTCGAGCAAAAAATCAAAAAAGCATTCTTGAACTGCAACCCCTGCAATTCCTGTATTGTTACTTTCTGGTATCTTGGAAATATATTTAGGTTAATACATGAGGCTTGCATATTCTCACTCTTATTATGGGGGAGGAGAACTGCATATTGTCTTGAGGACTAGATTTTCCTGTTACGCGTGCATATAAAGACATGAAGTTCAATTAAATATTGTAGTGCTGGCTCTTTAACCTTGTGCCTGGGATTTTTTTTCCCTTGTATATATTTTTAGTAAGTTCGGTTTCTAGTGCTTTTTCTTCCGTTCCTTCCTCTCTCACCCCGGACCCCAGGAAGTATACTCCTGAATTAACAAGTGTGTTGTAATTTCACTTCCTTCATTGCACTTCACTTGTCAGCGATTGGGACCATTCAGAAACTGGGTTGTATGAGAAAGTTTTTAAGGTTTGCCTTTGCAAAGCACTGTTTACAGGGGATCTTGATGCATTTTATAATTGCCAGTGAAGTGTCTGTTTACATTTGAGGGTGTTCATTGTGGCACAGCTGGAGTGTTGAGGCTGGGAAAAGCACTCTGAAACAGCTCAAACCAGTATTTTTGGGCAGAATTCAAACTAAGTTTGCACCATGAGTGGTGGTTGTGTACAGTAACTTAGAGTCAGTAGCTCCTTGGAGCTATTTTTACAGACTTACATAAAGCAAACAGGTTATTTATCTAGAATTTTGCAGGCATATATTCCATGGGCTGATGATGCTCGTATCTTTGTGGGGAAGGTGAGAAAAAGATGATTTAAGTAAGAGGCTTCTTGTCGGGGGCTACAGCATGTTTCCAGGCAGAACTGAGCATATAGTGTTTTTGATATGGGGCGAGCTTTCTGCTCTTGAACAGAAGTCTTACTGTTCAGATGCCGTTTCTCTTGCCGGTGTCAGCAGCAAGGTACTTTCTCTTCTGTGCCTGTGTGATAATTTATGCCGTTGCTAGCTCGCCATATCACAGATTGTCATTTGCATTGAAACCAGGCTGTGCTTAGGATCCAAGTGGTGTGACTTCAGCTTACAAATGTGCTGTTCTGCGTTAGGACTTCTTTGCTTTCTGTTTTTCCTACTAGTATAATTGCAGGAAAAAGTGGTTATCAAGGTCGGTTTGCATAGATATACTGGGAGTGTTTTCCGGTTCCAACAAAATAAACTTAGTTCCTGAAGTGTTTCAAACCTGGGTACGAGTAAGTGAATGCCCATAAACCTGACTTCATTGGTAGGGGTTGAGTAGCGCCTTGTTGCGATGTGCCTGCAGTTGAAGCCTTCCTTACAGTAATCTGTTTCTAGAAGCAGGCAAGCAAATGAGCGTTCAACTTTGGTTGAAAGGAACGACAGGAAAGGGATAAATTGTGCTTGCTGGCCATTAGAGCTGCTGGACAGAGCAGAGAACTACAGGAAGACAGATCTTGCCGTGTTTGTTTTCCTGCCAGCACTTAAAACGTTCGGAATGGCCCAAATGGGTTTTGTGAACGCTCCTTCCCAAGTGGTGCATGTTAATTCTTGCTTGCCCTATAAAACGAGCCGTGCCTGTACAAGCCTTTTTAGAAGGAGGCGACAGTGGATCAATCACTGCAGCACCTGACACAGCACAAGGCATGGCGTTAGATCTGCTGAGCTTCTCGGCTTCTGGGCCCAAGCTCCGGTGGTAACCGTGCTGTGGCAATTGCATGAAGAAGCTTGCCCTCACTCCAAAGAATAACTGACACCTCTTACAGCAAGCTTATTTTTATCCTGTAACAATTAACGCTTTTAAAGAAAAAGCAATTTATTTCTTTAGTCAAAATATGTATGGGTTGGAAAACAGAAGAGAATTTTACTTCAGGCTACAGATTTTTTTCCTTCAGCTTTCAGCAACCGAGAAGTGGGAAAGAAAAGTGGCCTTTAGAAGAAAAAAAATGTTTTTCTGTTCTTTTAATCAGGCTGTTCTGCCTAGCCACTTGAGCCCTTCTGGTTTCTCATTAAAAAGTTTGAGCTTTGTTCTGAAATGTGCTCGCTTCACCTGCATCTTCTGACTGTGTCCGTACTGTGTTTTTTCCTCAGCAACATCAGTTCACCTGCTGTCCAAGAATATAGCCCAAATTAAACATTCAACTTGTCCTGTTTTAATGTTTATTTTGTTTGGTGCCATCAATGCGTTAGGTGTTCAATGGAAACGGACGGTTACTGCTCAGAAGGCAGTTGGGTGAGGTGGTTTTGCAGACCTTTAAACTGCCCGCTTCCTAACAAGCAGAGGGCTATGAGCTGGCTTGGAGAACAACTAAATTGAATCTGGTAAGCAGTCTGTGTACCAACTTGTAGTATCTCAGAAGGTAGTCCTGAACATAGTGATTCTGTTCTGGTTCCAGTTTTGCACAGTTGAAGTTGATGAGACCAGATGGGGAAATTAGGAAATTTCCTGGCCTCCCCCTGTAGCTACCTATGGCAGCTGGGGCAGAAGGGCACATGGGCTTGTTGTCTTACAGCCAGAAGCCTTCAAAGAAGTCACTTGGGCTGCTGGGTGTGACAGATGACTGTTTAAACATACGAGAACTGAAGACGGGATTGTGTCCTTGAAACGTGTGGTTTAAAACCTCTGTACGAAGCTGAGTGACAAGGTCTGGATGTCATTAGGCATGAGAGTTACCTTTTTACTTCCAGCATCAGACATGATACACAAATGCAAGCTCTGTCCCTTTTGAGGTCTGCTTCAATAACTTTGCTGATGTCTGCTTGCTGGGTCTCCCTTTGGAGTCAAGCCATGGAGTCTGGCCTTTGCTCTGACATCTCCCTCCCCCTCTCCCCTGCATGCTGAAGGTGTTACATGACTCTAGTTTCTCTTAATTCCTGCCTGCTTTCTTCACTGAGCTTCTCCACCATATTTGCCCTTTGTCTCAGCATTTGTCTTGCAGTGTTCAGTTCCCCAGAACTTGTATTCTTTACTTAACCTCATTTGGTTTATCATCTTAAATGTACTTTCCACACCTACTTTCCTTAACCACTTCATGCGTTGCCTTTGTCAACATTGGGGCCACCATAGAGGGGTGTCTTGTGGCTATTTGTTGCTTTTTAAGCAGAAAGCGGTGACATTTAAAGCAAAGTAAATAGTAAGCCAACTTTCTGGCTTTCCTGTGCAATAGCTGTTGACTTACATTAGACCTAAATATTGAAACAGCATTGGTTTTCAAAATAGCGTTGAAAACTCTCTTCAGTTTGCTTCTTTCTCCCCCCTCAGTCTTGGTGATATTTGGAGTCTTTGGTTTTGAGCTCTAACTACTGGAATCATGTGTTTCTGATGTATTTTCTTTGCAAGCTTCTAGTTGTCCTATTAGTGTGTTCAAGACTTTATTTTGAAGGCAAAAACCTGAAAGCTGAAGGTTCAATATTAATCTCTTGAAATTAAACATGTAATGCCTTGTGCAAGTGCCATTATGTTTTGAACTTCATTCACGTTCTCATGCTGGAGCCTGATAACATGACTGCAAAGAAGCAGTCCTATTATCCTGTCCCTAGATGAAAATGTTTCCAATGACTGTTGTGTGAGAAAGGGTTATACCACTGCTTCTTGTCTTTTGTTGCATCAAGCTATAATACCAGAAGCTTCTACAAAGCTGTCTGATCTAGAAAGCACCCACGCTTGGCTAAGCATCTGGGTAACTTGTCCTTCTAAGACACTACTGGCCTCTTTCCTCATAAGGTTTGGGAGAGATGTGACATACAGCTTTGAACTTCCATTCTAGCAGTAAAAGCACATAGCTCATACCGTGAACAGTCTTGAAGATAGACAGTATTTTTGTGAGCTAAAATGCTAGAGTCTTTTAAACCATAGTTCAACCTGCTATGCAGAGTTCTAGTAAATACAAAAATAACCTGAAGTGGTTACTTTTAGACTCTGGCAACCAGATAAACTGACTGTTGGTCTCCTGTTGCATGACAAAAAGCTAGCAGTAAGAATAATGGGGAGCTGTGTCACTGCAACTTGATAATACGGAGTCTGAAAAGGTCTGAACACTGTTCCATTTAGCTGTGAGGTCTCTTTATGACACGCAGTGTCCTTTGCTTTCATTCCTGTAGCCTGATCAGATCTCTCCTCCAATTGCTTGTATGCTTACGCAATGCCTGTTGTTGTAGCAGGACAATGCTTTGAGATGATGGGTGTGCTGTAACCTTACTGGGTTTTGTCTGAAAGTACCAGCCCTGAAATGTTTCAGGGACAAAATAGAATCCAGTATTCTCTGAGGGAGAGGTGCCCTTACTATCCTTTAGAATATTCTTACCACGCAGAGCTGGTTTAAGATTGAGAACAAGTATTTTTATTTCAGTTGCACTGGCAAATAGAAAATAATCTTTGCAATTTTGTGTCTATACCGAAAAGGCGTTGTTGAAGGGCTCTGAATAAAACCAGCCAACAAGCTGGCTGTTTGCATTACCAGCCCGAACGATCGGAGGAATTGGATTACCTCCGTGACACCGGGGGAACACTGAACTCTGTGTGGCACTTGCCTTAGGGACAATTCAGGACTCTGAATGCAAAGGTTACCTGCTGGCCAGCTACCATCTGAGATCAAGTCTTACAGGTTGCCTATAGGAAAATCTTAGATCGGTTGTTCGCCTGATGATTAGCCTGCTATGCATTGTAGAAGAAATTAGAGCCCGAACTGGAGCTCTCATCTCTAGTAAATGAGCTCTCTCTGCCAGGAGACAGTTTCAGACAGGAGGTCCTGCTGGGTTGTGTCTGTGCTGGAATCAGCTTTGGTGCTGACTTCTGCAGCTTGTGCATCCGCGTCCTCTGTGTATGTGTTGTTTTTACCCAGCCTGTGCTAGAATGCAGTCCTTGAGGTTAAGATGGGTGAATGACCTTGCAAGCTAATTTGCCTGGAAAAGTACTGGGGGAATAGATATTAGATGTACTTAAGTAATACGGGAGCAGTGGATCGAATCAGTAGGCTTACTTAATTGAAAAGGAGAGCATGAGCATACTCAAAATAGCAGGTAGCTATTGTTGTCATATCTCGGTATGTATTGCAATACTCTTCTGGGGTGCTCGTTTTATTTATTAGCACTTCTGGAGCACTTACTATTGGAGTAATGCATAGCCCTAACCAAAACAAAAAGCCAGGTCAGTGATCCCCTTCACCCTTGGATTCTGTTGCTGATGAATTCAAGTATGGCAGTTTTAAAGGTGCGGCCTGTTCCTGCCCAGGCAGAAAGGTGAACTGCTCCGGGTGGTCGGTAAGTGTCACTTTAGAACTGGGGTTACTGAGCGAGCTGTTTCTAGGGCTTTTGTTCCAACTTGGTCAATATTGTTCTGGTTTGAGCATAACTGCCTGACAAGTACCACTTGAACCCTTCAAAGGAAAGCCGATGATTTATAGGAAATTAATGTAGAAATCTCTTATTCTCTATTCTTTTCCTTCAGTGTGCTAGCATTTTGTGATTTTAAAAATAAATTTTAAAACATGATATTGAGCAATGTTTCTTGAGTTCTGTAAGGTCATCTGGCTCCCTTAGGGGTTCAAGTAAAAGCACCGAGAAAGATCAAAGTTGGAAAAGCTCAAAGCAGTATTGTTTCCATCACTAGGTCAGGTTGGCTGCAGCTATGTCTAGTTGAATCTTGAAAATCTCCGCAGATGGTGATTGCATAGCCCTAAGTGGCCTGTTCCAGATCTGCTCTGCTCTCCTGACACACGACCTCACAGCACGAGAGCCAGGCTGTTTTGGGTCTCTGGCTTGAGCCAGCCTGCCATTTCTTGGTTCCAGTGTATTCTTGCAATCAATGCCCTCCCCCAAAATGCAGTGCTGGGGCTAAAGCTGTGCCAAACATTTGATGTTTATCGTTAGTGTGTTAAATCTTGTTTGCTTTGATTGCGGAGGGGGGCCAAGAAGGCATTTTATTTTGCAAAATGATACGCACTGAGCACAGATTTCTGAGCAATTATCTCTCGCACAAAAGAGAATGGTTTGATTTAAAAGTTATGCTACTTAAGGACAGGACGCTACATTTCAAAGTATCAGTCATGTTCTCTAGAATTCAAGAGCTTTCCTTGCACCCTTTCTCCTGCTGTTAGTTTAATGCAAAAGATATGAAACAGTATCTTGAAGTGGTAGAAAGAAGCTGAAATTGCTAAATATTGGAGCATTTCCTAGACCCGTGCCCCTTTTATGAGATTGCCTCCTTTGATATGAGAAGGTAGTTGATATCTGCTCAAAAATCTGGCCCAGGTTGGAGCTGTCAGCTGCCTTTGAAGAACATTTGAATGTGAGGAAGTATGTCTTCTACTTGCCCTTTGCCTGGGTGGTTGCTCAAGGGCAAAAGGTAGATGCACAGCACTGTGATCAGGCCAAAGGTTTCTATCTAAAAGGAGAAAATGCTGAGGGAGAGGATGCCTTGTGCCCCCTGTCCCCGTGTGCTTCCCAGCTTGTCCAGCGAGGGCTGTGAAAGCAGTCAGCAGAGTTTCTGCAAGAGGAGGATGAGAGAGGTTGTATCCTCTCTCCGGTGAGATGTGCAGCTCATGGGCGTGGGTGAGACTGGTTCCAGGGGACGTGTGGTGTAGCTGAGGGGAGCGTGGAGCCCCCTGCAGCTTCGTGGTGCCCCCTCCCAGCAAGCTTTGTGACAGGTGACATCCGTGGCACATCACCTACCTGAACAACTCGGCCTCGTTAAGTGGTTACCTATGAAACTTGTGTGTCTGTTGGAAAAGGATTTCAGAATTAACCGCTGAGCTCAAAAAAGATGGGGCTTGGCTGTAAGGAAGGCTTTTTTCTTTTTGGTCACTGTTCAGGAGGTGAGCCTTGACCCACATGCCAGCAGAGGCTGGGCCTATGCACATCTTTTTCTGCCTAGCGTAGTCTGGGGAGCTCAGCTACATCCAGGCTGTACGGTGTGTGGTTCCTGTTTGCCTTCTGAGACACAAAGAAGTCCAGCAAAATACAGCTGAATTCAAAGTTTCAGAAATAACGGGCTGCATTTACAGTTTCTATTTTAACAAGACGATGGTGGCACAAGCAAAGCCTCTTAAGGGAGCGTTGGAGAACTGTCTGCGACAGAGGAGCAAAGCTGGTGCAGCCAGCCTCAGTGCTGTGTTTGGACCAAGCTTGGGAGCAAATTATTCTGTCCGTCTCACTTGGATTTTCTTGAGAGAACTGGCTGCATTGCTGCCAGGTTTCCCTTCTGGCCTGACCTAGTCTCTGCTTTGTGGCTAACGAGGGGGCTGGGGCTGGGAGCGAAACCAGAAGCTGCTCAAACACAGCATAGAAGTTACTGTGGCATAAGGGATCTATACACAAAGCACGAGTCCAGTGTTGCTTTAATGATTATTTGAGAAGCAGTGGAGCTGCTGTGTCTTAACCCAGGATTATATTACTTAGCACTGTTTGGCTGATGACTTGTTTCAGTCTCTTATAGCATTTATCTTATAGCTAGTGCATGTTCCTTCTCATGAGGATTTCCATTTGATGTAGTACCGAACGCGGTGGGTATCAGGTTGCTGATTAGGGCTTGTAGATATAGCAGTAAAAAAGTGTAACTTACAGTAACATACTGTGATATTTTTCTTTGCTGCTGCTTCAGTTTAGGGAATTGATATCTGGGAACTTGATCAGGCTCCGTGACCCACACTTGGATACTTAGCCCTCTCCTTGCGTTGTTCTGCCTGAGAGCCAGCTCTTCATCTTTTTTTCATTTATGTTCCTCACACTGAAATGAGAGGGGGATATATTGTAGGTGTTTCTGAAAGGTCTATTTGAATATCAGCATTTAAGTATTATTAGTTGATGCAGTGGTAACTGTTGCATGCATCTTTAATGTGAATGCATTGGTAGAGGTGGGGAGCGGAGATGTTTTCAGCTTCTTGTGGTCTGCAAACTTCCTGCCTGCTTAGCCTTAAGGGAAAAAAAAGTTTTTAATGTATACTTGAGCTGAATGATGAATCTTATGTTCCTGATGATATCTGAAGTTAATTAATTACAAATGTTGTTTTGTCTTTTCAGTACATCAACTATGGTAACCTGGAGCAGCTATTAGACAGTAACCAGCATTTGCCCTGGACAGTGAGGGTGAAACTGGCTTATGACATTGCTATGGGAATCAGTTATCTTCACTATAAAGGCATTTTTCATCGAGACCTTACATCCAAGGTACCGTCTATAAATTGAAGGGAACTTTTAAATGAAGGTACTACAACTGGTTGGTTCGTTCTTCTCCTTCCAGCAGAGAGTATAAAGTGTGATCTAAGACACTGTGAGAAACAAATTAAAATACAATTTATAGTTTTAAAATCTTCCTCAAAACATGCTCATAGTTTTTGTGGGAGCTGAAGAAATAATTATCCTGAAGGAAGGTCATTCCTTAAATGAGTTCAGGTTAGGATTTCTCTGAAACCAACTGCGGAGTTTTTAGATTTTTGTTCTGAATTATGATTCAGTAATGAATTACATCTCTGGATAATTTAGCCTAACAATCTAATATTTGCAACAGAACAATCATACAAAGATCCCAAGTTGAGGAGATTATTACAAATGCACTTTAAAATCTTATTTTTGTTTTGTTTCCCAATACATTTCACAAATCTTCCTTCAACAGGAAGAGTGGCTGTTCTTTACCAATTCAAGTGTTTTTCACAGTCCTGTTTTATATTTCTTCCATTTCTATGGTCAGTAAGGCCCAACTAATTTACCTATGTTTTTTTGGTGGTCTTATAAGGACTGTAAAAGAGAAAAAGTTGGTTAGGAAAGAAGGAATCTATATGGAGACTGGAATGAAGGAATCTTGTATGGGAATGGAAAGAATTAAAAAAGAACTCCTAGAATCTCTGGTGGGCTGGTTTGGAATTCCAGTTCTTGAATAGACTAATTCAGCAATGTAACTCTATTATATCATACAAGTTAAATTCCATGCGATGAAAATTCAAACTGCCCTGATTTGTTGTTCAAACACCAATGTTGAAATGAAGCTTTCATTTCAATGAAGTTTGATCTTAAAAATGTTTAATGAGTTCCTTGAGATCTGTTAAGCTTTTTTCTCCCATTTGTTTTAATGACCGCATCACAAACTAAGACTTCTCCATTGCTTCAGCGTACGGGCAAGGCACCTGTATTGTTTATGACTGCTGACACTAAGACTGTCACCTCTTGGTGAATTTATTAACTATCCTTCAGAATGGTATTTCAGTGGCAGAGTTTTCAATGGACTCAGATCGGTCTGAACAGCTTTGGTGACAGCTTGTATGGATTTACTTGGCTGAAGTAGCTAGCTAATTCAATCTCAGCCACAAGTATTGACTGCTTTTAGTTTCATAGAGCTCTGGGAACAAATTGCCACAGTATTCACACCGGATCCTGCCATCCACTGCAGCCTGTGATGACTGCTGTCCTGTCTGCTAATGACCCTATTTAAGCTTACTCAGGACTTGTAACATGAAAATACCCCAAAACTCTCTTGGGAAGATTTTATAATGTCACTGCAGCCAAAAGCGTCCAGGAAAAACATTATCTTATTCTAAGGGGAGCCATTTTTTTTGAAGATTAGAAACAGCTTTTATAAATAAAAACTCAGTACAGTGTGTTTGAAAATCCAAGTGACTACTAGTCTTCCATCCACTTTTTTTTGGAAATTATCTCAATGTATTATTAAGCAGATGAAGGACATGCATTTAGCCAAGGGAAAAAACATTCGGGTAGGTGAAAGAAGTACTTCACTGAAGTCGTAAAATGTTTCTTTGGATGGCCTTTCAAATGAAAGGTGCTGAACTCAAGAGCATCAAACTTACGAAAAAATGCCCAGACTTGAAGGCATGTCAGTTTGTGATAGGCTCAGAAAGCTCCATTTAGGTCACCTTGGAGTGTGCAGATAAGTGCATAAAAATAACTGAAAAGATAATTTACTGTTCCCCTCTTTTTTTCTCAGTTCATGATGAATTTTAGCGCATTTAACAGTGGGGAAATAGAGTTACTGGAAGGAACCAAAGTAACTAAGGAGATTGCCTGCAGTATTTACCATAAACACGTGCTGTGGTGGCTAGTCCTATGAAAATCCATTTCCTGAGCGTGAATGCCTTTATTCAGAGCTTTGCATGATTACGTATCATTCTCTGGAGCTGCCCTAACAACGCTTCAATGTTATCTGTTGCTCAATTGGTGTAAGCCATTGTTTAGAAAATGCAGGGGAGGTGCATGGTTTGTGTACCAGCAAGCACATCAGTGGCCACAGGAAGTAGTAAGGGTTATTTAAAAATAATAAATTAAACAATCCCCATTTAACACCACCACCACCACCACCAGCAAGAATTTACAAGTGCTTATTCTGTGTTTGGGTGGGTCTTCACACTAAAGGTAGTGTGTGTGCGTGGATAAAAGTTTATCATCAGCTGCATTCCGGGTAGCTGGTTGTGCTGTAATGCTTTCCAGTCCCTCAGTTTTATTTTTTATTTATTGAAGTGATGCATGCACTTATCCTTCCTATTCTTAGGAGGTGAAGTAGATGAAACACCAGACTTTTAAGCGCCAGGGTACTTGTGAATTTTACTAGTGGAAATGTATTTTGTATTTTACCAGGTTTGTACTGCTGGTGGGATGAGTTGCCTTCCATTCTTACCAGTAAATAGTCAATGTTTGAGCAAGGTGAAAGATTTCAGAGGCTCAGTCCTTGGGGGAGAGCTTGTGAGCTGGACTGGGTAAAGGTAGATGCAATAGTGTTCTGTACTGTGCTTCTTTGGTGAGCTTTAGGAATTGATGTGAGGACTCCATTAATTACCTGAGGGTGAAGATGAGGATTTAGACAAAAGTCAGGACAGATGTTGAGTTTGCTGGGATGAAGAGGAAGGAAGGTATTTTTTCTAGAAACTTACCTGCCTTGATTGAACTATAAACTGAGACTTTCTATGCAGGAGTGTTGATATATGTTTGCTGGATGCATAAAGGCTTGAAGGAAAAAGTAACCATCCTCTGTCAATCTAGGATTGAAAAATTAATTGTTTCTGACAATTAGTGTATGGCAGGATGATCTCTCCCTGCCTAATTGCACCACGTGGATGGTAGCAGAGCAGTGTTGTTACTGCAGAAAGCCAGAGGGAAAGAACGGCAATGAGAAGCAGATGTAGGTCAGTATAGTCGATGTGGCAGCCCCCAGGATATGTCAGGCCTGACACCCCTCTTGTGCCCTTCCTGCTGCCCTGTTGTCACAGTGGGAGAGCTTGCTGGAGGGGAGGGCTGGCTGGGCAGCTGGCATTCACCCATGTTGTGAGCAGCTCAGCCCTCGGGCCCTGGGCATGGGCTCCTGTAACTCATCAGCTTGGTCTGCCCTGAGTGACGGCAGCAACCCCACTTGGATCTGTCGGAAGTTGAGGGTGGTAGGATTGGCTCTTCCCAGCCTGCAGACGGTAGGTGTGTGCCTTTTGGTTTTCCAGAACTGGGTGTGATTGAAAACAAGGTCCTACAATCAATAGTAGGTGGTAAGCAGCTTCAGGTAAGCTCCATTGGTGATAAAATCTATGAAGGATTTCCAATCTCTAGGCCAATATACACGTGTGTGCGTATTCATGCCAACGTACACTTCACAGTAAATGTGCAATGGCTTGCCCTTCTTTCATGGAGAGATGAGTAGTCTCAGTTACTGTGGGGCAGAATCATGCATGTAAGCAGTCACTGTGGACTACCTGATGTAAGGTAAACTCACTGCCTTCGGGCTTGAGAGCGACATCCCCTCACTCCCTACCTTGTGCGCTGTTTTTGTGTTCAAAACAAAATAAATCCCAAGCAATGAACAGAACCTTTGTCTGATCAGTCTTCTACTTGCTGCTGCTCTAAGTCCCCTTTGTGCTAGACTGAGCTCTTGCCTGGATATTTTGCACAGCACAGGAGGGTTTGCACTGGGGAAAAAAAAAAAAAAAAAGCTGTTATGGTTTATTTCTAATGATAACACTAAACTTTTACTGGTACTTTGAGACCAAAATGGAGCCTGTCCCTTAAGCTTACTGGTCTTACTTTTAAAAGCATGTACAGTATTGTAAACTTCCTGTTGCACATTAAATTGTCAATGGTGTTTCTGCTAAGGGATGGCACTTTAAACACAGATGGTACATTTAGGTATTTTAATTCAGTAACAGTCATCAGAGGATTGCAAATGACACATCAGGAGTATGTATGTCTCTTTTCTAGAGTGCAATAAAATCTGAGGAGTTTAGCTTGTATGTCATAAAACAAAACGATGAGGTTTCTTCATCTAAGCAACTTATTTTTAACTCTGAAACTTTTCAGTCTATTTTCGGTTTTGTTTGTGTAAAAGGGAGAGTAGAATATTGCATTCATCTTAGTAGGATTATGCTGTGCAAAGCAGATGTTAAGCTGCTGTAACACACAAAGGGGGCTTTATGTTCTTTCACATCTGTCTCTGCATAAACAGCTCCGTTAACTCTTTAGGGCTCATGTACAGAACTCCCTGCTTTTATTAAGAGACTGCCTCAAGAAGGGCTGATGGGGTCCCAATTTGGGGTGGGGGGGGGGTGGGGGGGTGGGGGGGGAAGAGAAAACATCAAGAACCCAACTGAAGTCAAATACTGCCCTCTGTGACCATGTGAGCTGCCAAAGGAAAGAATATCCCTCTTTATGTAGAGGTCCAAGGAGAAAGCTTGAGAAGGTCTTCGTGTTTTATTGCCTTGCAGCTTACACAAACAGTGCTCTAGTAAGTCAGACAAGTTTCCTTAAAGCCCATGTTGTAAAGCTGCTTGACATTTCATCTGACTGGCAGTTTTTGAAGCTGTCCTTTATGCTAAAGAGGAAATTGAACTCTTGTGTCTCTGTGCCAAAATCCAGTAATTAAACTAATTACCAAATTGATGCACGTTTTTTGTATAAACTGAGAAGTGTAAATTTGTCAGCAGAAAGAACACATTATGCTCTGTACTTTTTCTACTAAAATCACCTCTAGCTTAAATTTTATTTTCAACCTTTCACTCTCAAATGGAGCTCTGTGCCTTTTTTGATCCTGATTTATCTTGGTAGCAGAATGTGAATGCTTAAAACTGTCTCGCTGTTTGCACATAACTACCAGTTACCACCTGCTGCCGGCTGTGTAACTCTTCTTTTCATGAATTGCAATTTAAATCTGGTAACGGAACTGTCCATGCCATGAATTTGGTGCAGTGCTGGGTAACAGCTTTACGAGGATGGGAAGGCTGGTGGAGGAGTGTGGCGATGCTGGCGGTCATCCTTAGAGCACTTGGAGAATCTCAGCACAGTGAAGCATTGCCACCTGCAAAGCTTTCTCCTGAAGGAGCAGTATGGGCTTGAAAGGTGGCATCTGATCATGCTAGTATCCACTGAAAGGCTGTCCTGATTTTGGTAGAAACAGGCTTCCATCCTTCCTGGGTTCCAAAAAATTGATACTTGGTTACATCAAAATTTGCACCGGTTGAATTAAATTGGTTTAATTTCACTACAGCACTGCCTTTTTTTTTTTTTTTTTACTAGTCCTTGCCACCTGCTCACAGTTAATAATTGTAGGTAAAAAGTCATTCCTGCACTTACCCTAATGAATTCAAACTCAGTACTTTTCATATGCAGAAAAAAGGCAGACTTCCACTAATGAAAGCAAATAGTTCAGCTTCCTTATTTACATCATTTAACATTGTGCAGCCCCCTACAGCAGAACAATTGATGAGTATTTATAAAATGTAGCCCTGGGCTTTTCCCCGTTGCCTTGTGGGGGTGTCCTGGCCTTGCTGGCAGAACCTTTGGAGCAGAAGGGATTCTGCAGGTGGGGTGGGATGTCCACGTCAGTTCTGCTTGATTTCCCAAAAGGTCTGCGCTGAAGGGGAGCCTGGCTCTACAGCATGCAGCTCCTGCTCATCTGGGAAGGAGCTCAGAGCTGCCAGGTAGCATTACTTGGCAGCTAGATTGCCTGCTCTATTGGTTTAATTTGTTTTATCCAGGAATAATCTACTCGTGTAATGGTTCTGTGCTGCACCTGAGTGCTGGGGCTGCCTGGGGCTCAGGGGGGAGTAGGATTGCTCATCTTTGGTCAGTAATGTGTGGATGTCAAATGGGATGTGATTGTGTACTGCTGAGAAGGGAAATTGTCTGTCAGGTTTGTGTTGTGTTTAAGCCTTCCTTTGTTATCAAGGCAGCCCTGCAGATTACCGTGAGTCTTATGCTCAGTACAACTGTTTCTACAGATTTTTTTGTTAAGAAAACAGTTCTTGACCTGAATTAAAATATTTCTCTGCAATCTTTGCAAAACAGGCCTTATTGGAGAAATAACTCTAATACCCCAAACTCAGGTGGTAAAGTGAACTACTGCGTTCTTGCTACTCAAAATGAACAAGATGTCAACAAAGTTAATGCAAGATGAGAAGCTAGATTTTAAAAGTAAATTTCTTTTGAATCAGAAATTTTTTAAAATGACAAATTATGAATCATCTTTTGCTGAACAGCCTGTGTCATAAAATAAACTGGTTTATGCAGTGAAGTATCAGGGTCAGCATTCCATTACACTATGAAAACTCTGCTGTCCTCACAGACTTGTTTCTGTGGTGCACAACGAAATGCCCAACGGCTGAATCATTTGAGTAAGATTTCTACAAAAAAGTTTTATCCTTCTCAGTTTAAGTCCACTTACAGCAAGCAAATGTTTAAACAGAGGCGAGCTGAATGAATGTGCTCTTTGATAGAAGATAACAAAGCCCATAACTGAGAAGCTTTACTGCTCTTTGGGCAAGCGCAGTTGATTTAACTTTGTACATGTTTATGAATCCCCAAAGTAACTGCACTTATTACACTTGAGTCACGCTAAACAAATAGAACTTTGCACCTCGGGAGGCTTGGATGCCTTTTCTTTACGTGATTGCAAGTGTGTCTCTCTTAACCTTTTAATTGGCAGGAGGAAAACTCACTGCGTGGCCTGAGCCGCAGTCATCTCTGAATCTGTAAACAGCGATGACCTGAACTTGATCTTTTAGACAAGGGACTCACTTTTCTTGGTAGCTGCATTATACAGACAAGCCAATACTCTGGGGTCAGTGAGGGGCTTTTGTACGTCCAAGCACAATAAAGCCAGTAAGTGTGTTTCCTGCTGTTCAGCTAATTAATGCAGGGTACCACTCTGCAGGAGTCAGCGGTGGCTTTGCCGCCTGTCGCTGCTATTGTACCGCCCACAGAAGGCTGTGGAGTAAGGCATGTGTAAGGGACTGAGTTCTGTCTTGCCCCACTTTTTGTAGGACAGAAAAACTTAGGAAGTCAGCTTCCAATTCATTTGGTCAGAAGGAAAAAGGTGATACTGGAATGGTCAAATGATACGTCTGAGTTGTAAATAAAAGCAACAAATATAATTTGATAATACCCTGCATGTGATGTGTGGCTGCCAGACCAGAATTATTTGTGTGTGTCCTTAAATTGCCCTTCCTCCTGACACTGGAAGGGGCATATGAAAGGAAAAGATTGACAACTTTTTCCTATTATCCTTTTTCCCTTAAATCAGATTTATGGTATACTGTGGAATAAGGAATTTGATTTGAGACTTTAAAAGCACTTATGACTTTGCAACATCTTGCATTTTCTGATGGTAATCTGTTGTAAAGCAGAGAGTTCCTTTTAAGTAATTAATATAGCAAAATATACAAAACCACTGTTCTGATAACCTTGTATCCTGGTCAGGTCCAGGACCTGAAAGAATACTTAAGGTGTCATAGCAAACAGCGTGTACTGCATACTTGAGCAGTAAGGGAATTAAACCATCTTAATTCTTGCTAGGACCTAGCTGGGTATGTGCTGCCTATGACTGCCTGCTTTCTCAGCAAGTTTTTAAGTGGATTATTAACTAAGTGTAAGACTGTTTGCAGCATCTTAAGTTTGACAGACTTGTGATTGTGCAGGGGGGAGGGTAGGGGAAAAGGGTGGTTGCTTTAAGGGAAAAGCGTCTCATAGACAAATGTCTTCCAAACAATATCTTGTAACCTTGTTCCAGATTTAAAATAAATAAAACAAATGGTATATGGGTTTGCGTGCACAGACAATAACTCTTCTCTTTATTTTCCCCTCAGAATTGCTTAATAAAACATGATGAGAATGGATACTCAGCAATAGTGGGAGACTTTGGTTTAGCAGAGAAAATTCCAGATCACAGGTACGTGAACTAATCAAAACGTAGTGAGAGTTGCAGTGTGGTTGCAGGTCAGAAGCTCAATTAAGCTGAGTTCCCAAGGCCATTGCTGCATTCTGATATAAAATTTGCAACAAGCATCCTCAATCTTCAGTCTAGAACTGCAAGCTGTTTGGTGTTTCAGTTCTAGTTACTGTCCATTCTGTTTTACTGGTGTCATTTATTCTCAAAAATTGCTCCAGTGAGTAAAGGATTTACCCAAGTTTTTTCAGTAGATCTTCCAAGCAGGCATTTTGGAGTTTTGTTATTTAAAAAAAAAATAATAATCAAAAAAAAAAGAAAAGAAAAGAAAAGAAAATCTGGATTGGGATGATTTTTATAATAAATGTCCTCTACTGATTCCAAATAACTCTAGCTCCTTTCCACTTTTCTAAACAACATTCAGTGGCATTCTGTTATTTTTCTCTGTAACCTCTGTGTTAGTTAAGATCCAAGTTGATAAAGAAGAGAGATTAAAATTACTGTTTAACAGTAGCTCAGCATTTTTCTCTCCATGGGATGAAACTGTGAATTCATTTGAGAAGTGCACAGTTAAGGTGACTGTCACAAGCTATTGTCATGATTTGAAATAGTCTTCTTGTCATCCCTCTGTTAGGGAGGTCAAGGACAAGGATTTAATTGTCCTCTCATCTGTATATTGACTTCTGTCTTTCAGAGTATTCTGACTGTTAAATGTGCAGTCAAATACTCTCTGGTGTGTGCTTCAGTGTAAAATAAATAAAAGCCTTCCAGCTCTTATGACTGCAAAGAAAACAATAAAAGTTGATCCCAGCTATGCACTGGTTTTAAACTGCACATATCCCAAAACTGTAGCTTGGGAGGTCTGAAGGCTTGTGTTAATGTTGGTGAAATACTGATCTAAAAGCTTAACAAAGAGAACACTAATTCCATACTACTGATAAGCATAGCCAATGTGTATCTTGTATGCTCCTGTGGAATCCCTACTTTTTAAGGTTCTTCTGAAAGCTGCAACTGTATCAATAGGAAGCCATCATAGAATCAGGAAGACATCAGTGTGATTTTAATACCCAATTTTGAGATGTCATGAAAACTGAGAGTGTAGCAATAGCTAAATCAAATACCTTGATACTAAATAAATAAGATAATGAAAGTGTTACGGTAGCCACCATTTCAGTTTGATCTAGCCTTACCATCATTTTCAAATGCAGTTGTATTGTTTCCAGTTTTCTGGCTAACAACCCATGGTTTTAGAGGCCTTTAGAGGCCTTTTCTTTGTAGGTGGTCATTCCAGGACAGCTGGGGGACAAACTTGATGCCTTTTTTTAAGACTGTAGTCTTCAACCATATTGGAAACATTGCAGAGATGTCAAATCAGCTCTATTCTACTTACTTTTAACTCTTCCCTACTAAAAGATGTATCTGGTCAATCTTGACTTTTTTTTGTTTGACAAAATATGCAAGCAGGCTGTGCTGAATACTTTGGGAGCTGCCTATAGGTATACATGTAGGGATAATTGCACGTCCTGCTGAATGAATAGAGAATTTGACATCTAGCCAGGAACTGATCTCCATAAGCCTTTTTAAACATATATGAAGGAATCCACTTTGCCAAGAGTTTGGAAAACAAAACTATTGAAATATGTGACCTGAAGATAAAACAATTGAGGGGGAAGAAAAAAAGGGGAGGGGGAAGGGCTCAGGCACTTATGAACTGGAAATACAATATGTTGAGTAGTTGACCTAGGCTTTCTTTCTCTTTCACCTTCTCTTGCTATTGAATGTTCCAGTAACTACCGTAGCAAATGAGAGTAAAATGTAGTATATTATGGATCCCACTTGTATAGACTTCCCTACAGTGAAAGTTTCTACAGATGCTTGCAGTTACAGAAGGTTTATAGCAATGTGTGAATCAGGGCAATTCGTTAATGATTATTCATTTCTCTCCTCCTGCTGCTCACCCTCCAATATATACGTCTACATACAGTGAAAAGTTACCAGTGGTGGGGTCACCCTTCTGGATGGCACCAGAAGTTCTCAGAGATGAACCTTACAATGAAAAGGTTGGTACATGTGAATAGACTTGTCAAGTGTTTCTTTTCAGTATCTGTATACCAGACTTAAGATTTCCATAATATTATTGTTATTTTTTCATTTGTCACATTCCTATACTAGGTAGGTCATTCAGACTGAGTGTGAGGGTGAGTCGAACAGCTAATAATTTTAATTCATGGAATAATTTCTTAAGCAGAAATAGAAGTACCTTTAGCATAATTCACTGTTATGCTGTTTCCATCCTGAAACACCCCATGTGCAGAAATGTGATAATTACTTGTCTACCTAACACAGCTTGATTTGACCAGGTCTTGCTAGAAATGTCTGGTGATACTTGGCGGTGGTTACTTTCCTGACAATAGGTTAGTGACCTCCTGTTAGAAATAAGAGGTCTGTAGTATTGTACAATTACTTTAATTAAATAATAATCATAATAATCAGCAGTACTCAAAGGTGATGTGCCTGGATAAAAAAATGTTCTCCAAAGGCATTTCTTACATTTTTTTCTATTGGTGGCACTGGAAAATGTTTCTTTTAGTGGAGCATCAGATCACACTAGGCTTTAGAAATAGTAGTTTTCTATCAAGTTGTTCTTTACTCAGGGTTTCCTCTGTCATGTGCAAAGATGTTCTCTAAAACACAGTGTAGTTCAGCCCTGCAAGAGCAACTTTTCATGATAAAGCCCACATCCTGTACCTTTTTTTAGCTAGTTGTCAATATCTGTTTAATTGTTGGTACTTTAAACATAGAGGAAGGCAGTAGTAACCACAATAATAAATGTAATTGTTACTATTTCAAAGCTTTGAGAGTTCCAGTTGACCTAAATTAATAATAAAGTACCCAGATATGGTGCCACATTCTTCGCTGACCCTAGGGCATGGGAGACTAAAGAGGAAGCAGGTCTCTATCAGTGTGAAAGGTAACACACAAGCCTGCCTTATACCTGAGGGTTGAGGGATGCCAGTTTCTGCTCTGCAGACCTTTATTGCATGTTTTCCCAAATGTTATTACTTGGTAGATTCAGATGGGTGGAAATGTGAGGAACTGTGCAGCTCCAGGGATACTCAGATAGGTGATTACTAAGCAGCATGGAAATTTCAATGGAAAAAGAGGGGGGTATACGATGGTATCTCAAGCTTGGTGAGATTCTCTTCTACAGAGGTGCTGAACTGTGAGAAGAGGGGAAAAGTGTTACATTTTTCTGAAGAACAGCATTAATATTCTGGATAAGCTGTGTGCATGTGTATTCTAAACCCCTCTTTCTAACCACAGTGATATATAGGCATGTCATATTTTGGCTATGTTTTTAATTACTCCCATCTGTTAGACATCAAATGCAACTTTACCATTCTTTATGCAAGGAAAGATTTTTTTTATGTTGCTGATTTAATAGTGGCTTTTTTTTTGAAAGAGTTTAAAAATCATCATCGCTGTTTGTGCTGCAGTAGGGTTTTACTGTGAGCATATGTTTCTTCACATGGAAAATATTAGTTATAGTGCAGTTCCCTCGTGGTTGTAAGGCTGTGGTGTTCGTTTAGTTGTTCTCGATAACCATTTGGGGGTAAGGAGAAACTCAGTAGCAGATAAGAATAGTGTATTCATAGCTGAACCATGTAGCAATTTATTTTTTCCTCCTAGGCGGATGTGTTCTCCTATGGTATAATTCTGTGTGAGATCATAGCAAGAATACAGGCAGATCCAGACTATCTCCCTCGCACAGAGGTAAGTGGTAATGTTCATAATGTTTGTGGGAGGTGGTAAATATGCCATGATAATGGCTGGCCTTTAGATCTTCTGGCACTGCTGCCAAAGATAGGATGAATAGTTGTTACGCTAAAAAGAGCGTATAAAAGGCCTTTTGTATTCAATGTTCTTGTTGTAAGAAGCTCCATTGAAGACGTATTGACAGATTTTGTGCAGCAGCAGTCATCGTGGGAAGTCCTTTCAGAAGCTCCAGACCTGTCCCTAACTGTCGGAACGTTGAGGGTGTTGCAGGACTTTCCTTTTGTAGTGTGATAGCTCACAGATTTCTTGCTGGGTTCAGAACAGAGCACTTTTGACATGCTGCATCCTCTAAGTAGCCCTGCCTTGTGAAAGGGGCAGGAGTGATGTTAGCAGGAGCTAAAATGAGCTCACCCTTATTTTTACATACACTGTGCTAAGCATTGTTGTTCTGAGCTAAAATTGACTAATCAGAGGAGATGCTTCTTTTTTCTTCAGTTGCCTTTTGGCTGAGTTCCATCTGCAAGGCAGCTTTTGGCCCTCCATAGGGGTCTTCCAAATTGCCTATCCACCTCCAGTTCTGAAAATGCTTGTCTTGAACCACAATATGTAAAAGATCCTTTTGTTTCTCTGTCCTTCAAATCTTCTTATAGAAGTGCATTTAAGGAATTGGATAATTTGTAACACCAGCCTAGTAGTACCATGCACTGAAAAATTAACTACTTTAATTGGTGAATTTTCATCATAGTGAAGCCTCTGGTTTTACAGCAGGCTGTTAATTTTCACTATGAAAATCACTGTGGGTGAAACTTGATAGTGTAGAATATAGCTTCCAGATCCATATGGGCAATACTTCAAGTGCAATGAATTGCAGTTGAATCCAGGAAGAAGGATGGGCTTTGAAGTCAGCTCATTCTCTTACAGGTATCTTGTATCAAATAAATCCCAATGGGAATGCTGCAGTTTGGAGTGTGCATGAAGTTTTCTCAAAACCTGCTGTATGTGGCTGCTCAGGGTTCATGGTTATTCCATTTAGGGATACCTTGAAAAAACATACTTTGGGCCAGTAGCAAACCTCACTTACATCTCTGCTCTCTGTGGTGTTTTTCTTGTTTGTACAGAATTTTGGATTGGATTATGATGCCTTCCAGCACATGGTGGGAGACTGTCCCCCTGACTTCCTCCAGCTGGCCTTCAACTGCTGTAATGTGAGTATTTTACCTGAAGGGGACAGGCCAAAACTGGAGTTAAATCCCTCTGGATGTTGAAGATAGAGCTTAAAGCCTGTACAGAAAAGACTTAAGCAGTGCACATTCTGAGAACCCAGAGAGTCCCTTGCATTTTTTTTGTGTCCCTTCCTTTCTCCTTACAAAAGAGTCTGACTTCTGCTTTTGCTGTTCCGTGTTCTGTCATGCCAAACAAACAGGTCTGGCACACTGAACAGCTTCTTGCAGGCTGCTCAGGCTGATCATAACCAGTTGTATGTTATTGACACTGGCTGGCCCTCGGGCTGACAAAATCCAGCTGTTACTGTGTACAGACCTACTGAGCTGTGAAGAAAGAATTCTGAGTTGTTCTCATAAACAGAGGGGACAAAATAGGGACAGGCAAATAAAGAGCAGGCACTAAACTAAAGTTTCTATATGCTGCCTTTTGAAAAGAGGGATAACCCTGTAAATCCCATGATTGTATTAAAAAAAATAAACCACAAACAAACAAACAAACCAAAACAAACCAAAACAAAAAAAAAAACAACTTTGAACCCAAGAACCCAAGTGACTTAGTATCAGTAAGGCTATAGGCAGTGTGCAGTACGGAGTACATTTCTGCTTGTTACTTGAGTAAAAGGATGATAATGCTGGATACCTTCATGGCTCATCAGCATGAAAATTTCAAGGAAGTAGATCCTTTTTGTGAATTATTTTATAATAGAAGTTACTAGTTCCTTTGGTAAACTGCTTAATCTGAAGTAAGAGAACCTGAGCTTCCACAAACTCAGCTGAAGCTTGGGATGTCAGTTTGCTCACCTGAAACTGAGACACCTTCTAGAATGCTTATTGCACAAAGCTCTGCTGAGGAAGGACACCACAACCAAACCATGCTGTAACTAGTAGTAGCACCATGACCTAGTGAGTGTTTGTAAGAAAACACTCAGAACAGGCTTTTTATTCCTGTCTGTTACTGATCTTCAGACTTTGTTTTCATGTCAGCACTGCTGCTGAAAGAAGCAGACTCATCTCTCCGTTCTTTTTAATAGTTGTCTTTGCCCCATGCTTGCTCTTTGCAGTGTAGTAGTACAGGTGCACATACTTGAAGGGAGAATGGCATTCGGGTGAGAATATGGGTGAGGGGGTGACTTCTGCTCTTGACACAAGGTGGCATAAATTAATGCTAGACGTGTTTGTGTAACTTACTCTGGACAAGCTATTTTGCTCCTCTAATTTCACCTTAGTACAGTGGTGCTTACTTCACTAGGACAGTGGTATGCTTGACTCATGTTTCTGAATTGTTTTGACTATGTGAGCATCGTAGGGTTTAGGTGGAAGTAGGGTTTGACTGTGGAAACTTCAGCTCCCAGCTGTAGTCCCCAGAAATTATGCAGCATCCAACACGTGGTGCTCGATTCAAAGCAATTTTTCAGCACAAATTCATGGTAGAACTGTACTCATGAAGAAAGGGGAAGTGACTGGTCTTACATTCTCACGTAAGAATTTGTTGTGTTCAGAGAAAAAGGATTTTCTCCTGATTATCATCAAGTGCTGTCTCCTGCATAATAAACGTCCATTCCCTGAACTGAAACTGGAAATGACTGTCTTGTGATCAAGCCATTAGTATGCTGATTTCACTGCGGAGCATATTGCAATTCCCTTACCACTTGCCTAGTGGAATGAAAAGGTAGCAAATAGATAAGGCTGTCTTATATCTTCCTAAGCATGCTGTACTTCTGTAATAGGTGATCTGTGTGATAATTTTTATATAGCTTTTATTATTTAATGGCTCGACAATCAGTGTAAACTGTTTAGCTCAGCTGATTAGCTGAACTAATAGGCAAAGCCCTGGGTTTTTCTACAGCCAGGAAACATGTTTAGGGCAGCTGAAGAAAACCAGTAAAAACAGATGTGTATGAGTAGTGGATTAAAAATTCTTTAGTTTGCTGTTATAAAGCATTTTTAAAAATGAATACGTGCAAGCAAGTCTGAAACCTACAGCTCCCCCAGCAAATTATAAGCCCTCTTGCATGAATGCTTATAAACATAATCACGTATGATCATGCAGAAGGCTTATGAGCTAAGGGTTGGGGAGCTGCAGCCTTGAGGAAGAACCTTCTATTCCATTTGAGTCAGAACTGAGTGATCAGGATGGAAGAGGCAAATGTTGCTCTGAGTCACTTTTTCATTGCTGCTGTTGTCCTGGATCTTCCCTAGCACAAACTGAAATAGCCACAGACCCATTCTTACTTTCTGCAGCATGCAACAGCCCTCTAATTTTTCCAGATTAATTTTGTCAGAGTACAGAGGATATGTCTTGGTGTTTTACCCTGGCCTACCCTTTCAGTGAAATAGGGAAAGCAGAAAGATGTTTTCCTATGCCAGGAAATTCCAGTTCTTGAATTCAAAGCAGGTGTGATTTTGTTTTATTACTGTATGAATGAATTTGCAGCCCTTTACCCTGTGTTGCTAGAAGGTGTTCTAGCATTGCCAATTGTACCAGTTCTCTTCGCAAAGATCCATCTCAGGACCTGCAGGGCAGTATCAGGTAGGTCTGAGGGGTTTATTTCCAACGCACCGCTGTTTCCTTTGGACTGGTGGTGATACCTGTCAGGGCTTGTCTGCTCTGAAAAAGCCTTTAGGGAGCTGGAGACAGTCAGGTCAAGCGGAATCTCTTTAATAGTGTAATGAGGTTAACTTTTGACTGCATAATTAGACAGTGCTACCTACGGTAGTTAAACCTGTAACACACATACAGGGTGAGTGTTCAGAATGCTTAAGTGCATTCTAAATTACTACTTAAATTAAGCTGCTTGCTTTCCATTACAGTTGTCATGTTTGGCTTTGTTTAGAGATGCATTTCTATTAGGGTGAATAAATAAATACATACTGATAAAACATACTGATGGCGGAGGCAAGAATATTTTACTAGAGCTAAAATAGTCTTTTCTGTTGTATTACGTTTGTCATGTAATCTGTCAGTCTTGCTTCCTCACAAGACAGACCGGTGCACTGAGCAGTATGGATAATTAACAGATGCAAAGATAAAAAATTTGAAAGTTTAAAATCAGCAATGCCATTCGGTGGGCTTTAATTAAAGCCACAACAGATGATGGAAGAATTACAAACTTTTAAAGAATAACATAACCAAGTTGCTCTGTTTTAATTCTTATTGCTTCATGCAGGCTTTGAAATTACATTGTTGTATAATCTCTGGCTGATAACTGGGGTACAGAAAGAAATCTTTGAACTGTGGAAAATGTTTAAAACAAATAAAACCCTCTCTCAAGTCCTGAGTCAAATAGCTTGCCACCTGTTCTTAAAAAAATACATCCTCATCATAGAATATTTCCAACTTGAAAACTAAACGAGAAGTGTAGTAGACATAAATTAGAACAGAACACTACTTTTCCCCTGCTTTACTTAGATTTTTTCCAATGGTAACACACTTATTAAAACAGTCTTGAATCTCTTCAGTTCCTTCAAGTTATCCTTCTGTCTGTCAAAACTAAGTATGGACAAACTAAGTAATATGGACAAACCCACGTGAAATGATCTGATTTCTGTGCATTCACAGATGGATCCGAAGTTACGTCCTTCATTTGCTGATATTGTCAAAACACTGGAGGAGACTTTGAACCGGCTGAGAAATGAGGACTGTGACAGAGACAGAAAATTTTTGAATCTTGACAACAATGAAAGAAAACCCAAAGGTAAATGTCTGTATTTGCACAAAAATTGCTGCAGGCTAATAGTGAGAGAGTACAGTGTTTTGGATTTTGAATACTGAGATTTCAGATATATATGGTATTATATATAGTTTATGAATTATTTTGCCTAAAGCCTGAAAATGATTTTGGAACAATGGTGCACTGTGCAGTGTCATTTGGGAAAGAACAGCTTTTCCTTAAAGTGCCTCAAAAGGTTGTGCCCACAAGCTCTTGAAGTAAAATTTAGAGTTCATTTGGGAATGTAAGTAGCTAAAAGCACATGAAAATCCATCAACTTTTGCTTTGCCCCTGCTACTTCTTAGCGCATATACATAATTTCTTTGGCATGTAATTTCTTTGGTATATATTATATGTAACACTTAGAAGCTACTTAAGTTCCCTCAGGAGGAAGAGCAGAGAAGATGCATTGTATTCTAAAGTACCTTAGAAGTATTGTGAACCGGGGAAAAGATGAATCCCTTATCTGCTTGGGAATGCTGGCCTCGGAGGGCTTTTTCTAAAGCTGTCTAGTGCCCCCTGGTGTGAGGAGCGTACTGCAATCAGCTCTTTGTGGGGGCATGTTCTGACTTCCTTCTCTATTAGTAGATTGCTGGTGTTGGAAAGAGAGGTACACTAAAATATATTATACAGACAATATATATACATATATGAAACTATATATATTTTAAAATCAGCTCTTTCAAACCACATGGAGCATGCACTTGTGATGTTTCTCCCCCACCTGGAAAACATCTGAGGTGTGAGTGAAAAAAAAAAACACAACAAAATGTTCTTTTTGTTTTCCTGGCATTATCCCTTCGGAGCACAGCTCAGATTTGTATCTTCCTGGAGAAGTGTTACGTGCAGTTCTTTGACTTAGATAGTCTTTCCTCAGTGGAGCACCTATAGACTAAACTGTGGCAACATTTAAAGGGAAAAGCAGAAGTCCATGTGCTCATTCTGGAAATGGTAATCAAAAGGAAATATTTCATTACATCCACTCAACTGTTATTGCTCTACCCCAGTTTTTCAGAGGCACCTTGAGAGCCAGTAGCAGCTGCATGTCCCAAACATTCAGGAAGCTAATGTATTTTCCAAAACAATTGCCAATTTCCCATCCTGTTGTAGTGATAAACCTTTTGATTTTATTCGTGTATGTGTGCATACTTTTTTGCATGCATACACCTACATATGTAAAGCTTTTTAACTCCTACTCATTAGAGTTAATTTCTCATGTATCCCTAATTTCTGTACTGGATAATGTACCGAGTCAAGGCTGGAATGATTTAAACTCCTCATGGTATCAGGAGGGCATTTATTTTGATCTTCGACTTTTCCCATCTGGGTGAAAATGTCACAATTTCTTTGGTGACTGTTTTGCATTTGCTTTCTTTTATGATCAGTATCATCAACAGATCTTGGGCGATCTTGCCTGGAAACCACAATGAGAAGTGTAGAAACATGCAAATTGTTCTTCTCCAAGACCGCTCTATGAACTTTCTGCTGTGTCAGTGTACAGGCAGTGAAGAGGTTTGAAGGAGCCCTAAAAACAGTTTGCATAGAAGACTGAAAGGACTTTTTCATTCCTTTCAGATTTTTGTAGTTTCCTTCCCTTTTTTCCTGAAGACAATGTTGTCATGCTAAATTAGCATCCCCCATAATGTGGGTGGCAAATTTGATTATAAAATAATACAGAAGCAGTCCGGTTTCACTGTCTCGACAAGTAAGATGGCATTTACTGAATTTGATTTTCCTCAGTTATTCAAGGTGACTTTTAATTGGTCCGAGGTGTGAATGAAGAGAACATTTTAAATGTAGCTTTGACTGGCTTTACGTTTAAAAGGTTGTGTGGCCAGGGCTGCCAAATCTCCAAGTTTGAAACCAGTAGTACACTGGGGAGAAGAGTGGTGTCATTGTGTATGCACAGGAACTTGTAAGTAACTAGCAAACGTGTTTGTGGAAGATGCTTTGGAACATCAGAAGTGCACCTTTTTCCTCTACAGTTATTGTGAAGGCTCTGTGAGGGAGCAGGCATGTGGGCATGTAGCTCCTTTAAACTAAAGGTATTTCTCTTCTTTTGCTCAGGGTCGATCGAAAAAGGACCAGGAGTAAAACGTTTGAGTTCCCTGGACGATAAGATCCCACCCAAGTCACCCCGTCCGCGTCGCAATATCTGGTTATCACGCAGTCAGTCAGATATCTTCTCCCGCAAGCCTTCCAGGAAGATAAATGTACAGGACCCTTACTATACACCAAGCAAAGGTTTAGGCCGGAAAGTTAATCCCTTCAGTGCACGGGAGGACCTCAAGGGTGGAAAGATAAAATTCTTTGATATGCCAAGCAAGTCTGTGATCTCTCTTGTGTTTGACTTGCATTCTCCAGAGGCAGGAGGTGGCCTGAAAGCCAGCCAGTCCCAGTTCCGGCAGGCATATAGCACAGACTGGCAGGAATTTTCCCTCCCTCCTGGGAGGAAGTGCAGATCACTTCCAGTCTCCCCTGAACTGCCACACAAACAATATGGCCTGTTTGGTGGACTGTCTTCAACCGTCAGCAGATGTGACCCAACCCAACTAAGTGCAGAGGTTCGGCAAAAACTCCTGAGTAGCAGTAAATATGGTGTGTCAGAGATTCCTCCCTTTCAAGCCAAGCCTCACAGGTCAGAATTTCTTCCTGTACCAGGACAAGAAGAAGATATGGACTGTTCAGATGGGCCAGTGTCCCAGGAGGAAAATGGGTTTTACCCTGTTGAGAACACGTGTGAAGATCCAGCACGTAATCAACCCTTAGCACTGGCCCAGCCTGAGCCACTATCTTACAAAAGGCTCCCAGCTGAGAATTCAGTGAACTCTGAGGGACATTCCTCACAGGTGTTTGCCGGTTGTCTCCCTTCTGAAGAGATGGAGGTGGAAGATGACCTACTGAAAAATACACTGCTGGAGTCTACAAAGTCTCTGTTCAGTGTTAATCCTTCCACGGTGCCGAGGAGAGAGGCACGGCCGTTCAGGGAGCACGATGGGGACAGCACTGCCCCATTGTCTCAGACCTCCTCCAACAACTCAGCAAGTGGCGACACGCAGTCGACTTGTGGCATATGAAGAGAGGGCTCAAACGGAACACGTCCTTGAGTTGTTCCCAGTCACTTAAACTTTGTTTCTCTGTGGTGCTGGGTTTCATACTCAAGAGACTCAGCAGATGGTAAGAATGGGCTGTCAAAACAGCTGCGAACAGCATCTGGAGAGACTGATTATTTTAACTTTATTTCAAGCTATGTTTCCTTCCTGATTTACTTTAGGAGGGGGAACTACTCCAGCCAGAATGTCCATGCAGGCCCTGTAGTCCCTTCCAAGAGGTGGTAGTGAGAAGCAGGCACCACGTAAAGAGTTTGACCTGGATTCCAGCATGGAGCATTTCAAGGCCTTAAGTTCCACACTGGGTAGAAAGAGCAAACTGTAGGTTTTCCCTTTTCCTCTGACTGACCAGCTGCTCTAAACTACTGCAGGTTTTGCATTAGCATTCTGCAAGCAGTACACGCGAATCAGAGCCTCTGTTCTGGAAATGGGCACAGAGATCTTTTAGAACTGTGCTGAGCAGAGCTGTGCTGCACCATTAAACGAGCTCTTCTTTCAGAAACAAAAGCCCTCATGCTGGTTGCAGTCTGCAGGCTGAGTCACATGATAAGTACTTTCCAATTAACAAGAACAACCTGTTCCCTGGTGTTTCTTGTTTCCCTTGGGATTTATTAATGATGCATTAGTGCAGGGAAGCAGGACACTGAGCACCACTTTCTTGCACAGCTCTTCATGTGCCTCGACCCAGCTGTGGAGGAAGATTTGCCCAGGGCACAAGAGGGGAGCCATCTTCCAGGTGCTGTCATTTCTGGGCTTCTTGAGAAACTGCCAGTTAAAGTACCAGTTGTACTGAGCTCCTGGGCCTTTTGTCTCTGAAGAGCTGAGTGGAGACAGTGATCTATTTCTGCAGAACAGTTAAATACAGCATCTAGATTAACAGCTGACTATCATCACTAAGATAGAACGGACACATTCACTTCCCTCTCTGGTAGGACATCCTATCTCATTGGTGCCAGCGCAGTAATTAGGGTTTCTCATTTAAAACCAGACTGCTTGGTGGAGGACAGGCACCCCCTGCTCAAGGGAAGCTGCCAGCAGTGTTGCAGCCACAAGTGCTTTTGGAGAAAGAGAAACAGTAGACTCACAGAAGGGCTTTGAGTTATCAAATTTAAGAAAATTAGCTTGTCCCCAATTACTTTTTTTCTTCTATAGAAAGGATCTCTTATCTTCATTAGTTTCTCCTGTCACTGAACAGGATTATCTACTTAGTACTTTTTTTTTTTTCCTTCCATCCACGAGCAGGTAGCTGTAGAAGAAGCAGCAGCATGTGCTTCCAAGCTGCTTGCTGGAACCAGTATCAGAGATCCCTGCTCTGGGATGTGATGCTTGGGAAAGCTTGTTCTGTGGTGATGTGTTCAATGTCTTGCCCTTCTGCTATCATTGCCTACAATGTGTGTTTTGTTGTTGTTGTTTTTGTTTTATTTTTTTATTTTTATTTTTTTAAACCTATATTATCATTCCTAACTGAGGTTTCATTGCATGCTCACTGAGCAGGTGATACTATAGCCTCTGAGGGGTTTGAAGGCCAGAGTTTCATTGAAATAGTCTGTTAATGCTCTTTCTGCTCTCACATAAGGATGGAAAATGTAAGCTGGTACTCCCTGATGGAAGCAAGACTTTTCCTACTCTTTTCCCATCTCCAGGAAAGGATGAAGAAGAAAGCCTAAGCTCTTTCTTGGCTGAGATACTGAGCTTTCTGGAGGTGTAGGTAACTATTCTGTGAATTATGACTTTCTCTTGTGAAATGTCTCAATTTAAGTGGCAGTTATCCCTCTGTAATGGCTGCAGAGAATTAAATGAGAAAGTGTCCTTTAGTTACTTAGCACAGTCTGTGCTGTGTTAGGCAGCCGTCAGCAGTTCGAAAAATGTCCATCCTTACCAAGATCACCTCTTGTGGCTCACACCTCTGCCTCTTGAAGGTGCTGATGTGTAGAGTAGCTTGTCGTGTGTATCCTGTCTACAGAGTACAGAGCAGCTTGAAGGGCTGGCACCGTGTGTGTAATTTCCTTTGAGAAGAGGGAACTGGTCAGCACAACTCAGCTGACGGCTGGCTGCCTGCCTTGTGCCTGCTTTTTTTCCTCTTTTATACAACTGTAATCTTTCAGGAGGGAAACCACCAGCACCAGCTTCTGTTGTCACAAGATACACGTAGGTGTGTGACTTCAGACAAACAAGCAATAATAAGGAATGGTTTACTTCTGGATCCCCAGGGTACAAGGAAGCTGTCCTGCAGCCTATAACCGTGTGCAGCCTCAGCAGAGCACAGGTGCGTTATCATCAGAGCTGACACCTCGCTGGGAAGCCTGTTGCCCTCTGACAGATGGCAAAGCCTGTGCAGCCAGGCTCGGGGTACCTCTAAAACACCTGTCACAGTGACCTCACCTGTCTCTTACAGCACTGTCTGTTAAAATGTTTTCTTGCCCTGAATGGCTCTTTTACAAAGCAACATGGCTAAGTTCTTATTTCCCTAAGCGTCTACTCTGAGCGCAGCCAGCTAACACAGGGCACATCTATCAACTTTTCTAGCTCTTTGTACCGAGGGGGAGATGTCAAAGAAATACCAGGGGATACCAAAGGCTCAGGCCTTTCCTGCATTCTTGGTCTGCATGGGAAAAGAGGCACGTGCATGAAACTGGAGTAAAAGGCCATCTTAAAATAGCTTAATGCCTGCTCAAACACAGCGTTTCCAAGGGTCTGGATGCAGTTGGCACTCACTAAGTCTCATTCCTTTGGTTGTGCAAAGCTGAATCGAGGTTGCACCTAGCGAGGACTCCTAGGTTTTCTGCCCATCTGAAGGTGCTTTTCAACTGGGGGCCATTTTCTGACAGCTACTGATGAACAGAAACACCAACGTGTGGTCAGCAAACTCCTTGTTTTATAGTGACGTGACAAAGTTTTATCGTGATTGGATTTTATCATGGTTTTTGACTTTCTTACAAGAGCCATTCTTGCTCTTTTAAAGGACTTTCTACACGTTGCTAGGTTCCCTGAAGAGATCAAAGCTGTTTTTAATTCACTTTAAATCTTTCTATGTTGAATTCATTTACATGTCTGTTATAAGCTATTTTTGTTGTGGTTGCAGGTTGATAAAATGCAACTAAGAGGATGCATGTGAATTGCTGCCCCTCAGAAACAGTGCAGACAAGGGGCTTTAGTAGATTTCTACTTGCTGGAAAGGCATCAATGTGTTGTGTAACAGAACATTGGTATTTTTTGCCAGTACGACTAAAGACACTTGAAGAATTCCTGTTTGCACTTAATGCTATTGTTTATATTGCATGTCACTACATTTCTATGCAAAACAAATAACCTTTTTTTTTGGGAGGAGGGGCAGCCAGATATTTGATTAAGTATAAAGATCTTTGCAAGATGATCTATTTTCATATTTATGAAGGAGTTTTACGTCTTAATATTTTGCAGACTGTAAATAGCTCAACTTGTAATTAAAGGCTTAGGAAGGAGTTTGTAGCTTGTGTATAATAGTAAGTTAACACTGCCAGAAAAAGAAAATCTTTGCAAAACAACTTTTCTAATATTGTGGATATTTATGAATATGTAAAGAAAGCACGTCTTGTTTTTATGTTGATTGACCTTCTGACTTTTTTCGGACTATAGAAATGGTGTATGTTTTATTGGAACTGCAATAAGAAGTAACCAAAGATGAATCCAGTTAAATATTTTCATAATTTTTTCTTGGTCAGGTTTTGTAAACTTTCCCATCTTGCTTTCAAAATAAAAATAAAATCAAGGGTGGAGTCTTGTGATTAAGAGGACAAGTCTAGGTTACACAAACAAAAAAGCTGGTTGAGCTGCGTCTTAAGCTATAGATGATATTCATGGTTGTCTTCAGATGGTATCAGTACTGAGTGCTGAGTTATAAACAAGGAGCACCGTCATCTTTATTGTGTTATTTCTCTCCTGCCTCTTCCTGAAGTGTTAACACTATTCAATCCATGAGACTCAAAGCGTTTTTTTCTACTCTGCCTTACAGTGCTCAGAAGAGTAGGCAGTAACTTGTGACCTACAAGAGAAGATGCTTTTGACAGCACTCAGCCTGCAGGGAGTTTGCCATTGTGACTGCAGTGTCCTAGCCCTGCAGCCTAGCCTCGGTAAGCACAGGAAGCAATGCACCAGGGTTTAAGAGGACCACATCTGGCTTTAAGTCCCACGGCATCTTCCCTTTTTTAGAAGTGTAAAAGATCCGCTATTGCTTAGAATCAGCAAGCCCAGCACAGCTTTCTACTTATTTTTTTTTCCTGTAAAAGCAAAGATTTCACCTATGTTGTAACCACAATTAAAGGTACAAGTATTAGGTGGAACAGCACTCCCACTTTTTAAACAACAACAACAAAAAAATAAACTTTTTTTCCTTTCTCAACTTCCTTAGAAAGACAGGGAATAATTATGAGTGTCATAATAAAGTGCCCTACCAGCAGTGACTGAAAGCAGTATCACTTGCCTAAAGATACATGAAAATGCATGCTTTGCCTGAAGAACTAACCTGCTTTCTTCTGGTGTGTGACAGAAGCGTCACATCTTCCTCCCCTGCCTGTTTAATAGCATTTTCTAGAAAACGAATTGTATGTAACAACTGGGACCTTTCATACCTTTTTGTAAGGTAGATTTTGACTTTTAGCACCTGGTCCTTTTGAAAAGGTCTGTCTTCCTCTAAACTACGTGAACTGGCAGCAAGTAGTAAGGATAAAGGCAAGATCTGGGAGGATGTTTAAGTGGGATGCTCTGGCCTCTGTCTCCTCTTATGTTAAAGGGAGTGCCCTTCCTCTGCAAGTGAAACCTGTACTGAAGTAGTTATCAGAGGTTCTTTCCAGAAAGACAACCCTAGGCCTTTTTTTCTTTTTAAACCCACTTTGAGTGCAGATCACTGCTGCCACTTGCAGCTGAAGTGCACTTCTCCTCCCTCCAACCTTACCTGTGCCTTTACCACCCATTGTGCTGCTAAGGAATACCAGGGAGAACTCCAACTGAGAGCAATTTAATTAGTCAAAAAGTTAAAACCACAGATAAGAAACTTGCTCCCTTTCTAGTCAATTTTTGATAGAATAAAGAACTTTAACAATTGAGGGAGAAAAAAGCCCAGTTCAACCAAGAGTCCCCTAGCTCTATGTGCTGTCCCAAGCCAACTTCATCTTCTGGCTGTGAGCTTTGGAAGATTTAGAAAAGGAGCTCTTCGCTATTTGAAGTGGCACTGATTTCCCACTGAGGTACAGCTTATTATGGCAGTCCGGACACCACGGCTCTGCGCTACCCTCTGTGCTTTTTCTTTTCTTGAGCATCCAGACGTAAGCCATGATGTAGCCAGTCATGAAGGCATCAAAACCAGCTCGGTGGATGCCCCCCTGCAAAGGGAGCTCCTGGGATTCCTTTTGCTTTCCTGCAGCACATGCTGCTTCAGTCCTGGGGCTGTCTGGGTGACTGGCTGAGGCTGCTCCAGAAGGGACCTCTGCCTTCCCTTCCACTTGGTCACTGTCAGAGGCATTTCCCTTGGCAGAAGGGCTCATGTCAGCAGGTTCTTCAGTGCTGCCCCGATCCTCTTTCCATCTAGCATGCGTGCTGGTGTCTGAGCTGGCCTCTGGTGCCATGGCAGTGGAGTTTTCCTCCTCCAGTGGCCAGTCGTCATTGTTGGGTGTCATCTCCACTGCCTCTGGAGCTGCTTCATAGCAGCTCTGTTTTCGCGGCGGTCCCTCCTCCCCATTCTGAACTATCTCCATTTCTTTCCCTGAGCTTTCCTGTTCAAGCACCTTTGCAGGTTCTTCCGCGTTCTTCCGCCGCTTCCATTTGTGTTTGCGTTTCTTCCGCTTGTCCGAAACCTTGTCGTCCTCGTCAATTATGAGATCAATGTTATGGGACTGGGGACACTTCACCCCATTCGGACACCAGCCGTAGGCCTAAGGAGAAAGAGAGAAGCCTGTAGCCACTGGCCTCATGGTTACAGCATCCTATCACCGTAACACGGAGCAGAGGTAATTATTCCACTCTACTCGAGGGCTCATGAGGCTGTGCATGGAGCACCCTGTCCAGTTACAGCCCCACGGCACAGGAAAGGAATTGACAGGCTGCACTGAGCGCAGCAGGGAGCTGTTACAATGGAGCACACGATGGACGAGAGACCAAGGAAGGCCTCGGGTTTGCTCACCTGGAAAAGATGAGGCTATAGGGACAGGTACTGTAACTCACACCATCCCTCTATTCAGGACTGTATTATCTCTTTTTGAATCTTGGCCTCTAATGTAACCTGTGGAATTCACTGCCTTGGAACAGACCATGCTGTTGCCTTTTCAGTTCCAAATCCACACAAAGCCTGACAGTCTTCCCTGTATCATGAAGCAAGTGGAAGTTCCCCGGTACCCTCCTACCACCTCCTGCTCTGGCCACGTGTGGCTTTTAGCACAGAGCTGGGTAGGAAGCAGGGATTCCCGTTACTTACTGAAAACTTCTCGCAGACAGGCACGTTATTTGCCCCTCCCACGCTGTGGCTTGTTTCTTCCAGAGAGCAGTGGCGATAGTCAATGTAGTGGGACATGTTCTCAGGGTAGTTACAGAACTCAACAGTGAGGTGCTGGCTGCTGGAGTCCCTCAGCTTGCAGTTCTCTCGCTTGCTGGAACACACGAGAGCACGCAGTTAACTCAAAGATACCCCAGTGCAGGGCTGGTGCAAACACATTGCTCTGCACCAACTTTCAGCTCCTCTGGTTTCTTGCTCTTGAGTTCTAGCACCGGTTCGACAGCCTGCTGCAAAGGAAGCCAGTCCAGGGAATAGAAGTTCAGTAAGTTGTCCCTTCTGTGCTGATTTAAATGCCTTATGCCTAAATGCAGGCAGGGACAACAGAGTCTTGGGTGAAGCTATAGGAGAAGGAGACACCCCTCTTGGTTTTAAGTATTATGGGCAGTAAGAGGTGTTAGTCCTGGTAATGTTAATGGACTAAGAGGAAATGCCCAGTTGTAGTGTATCTAGCAGCCACCACCCAGACACATCAAACCTGGGCGATGTAGACAACAGAAATGCTTTCCATCTCATGAAAAAACAACCGCTTTGTCCCAACAGCTGGCTAAAAGGCCCCAAAGTTTTGGAGGTAACTAGATCTGCAGGTTAATTAAGAGTCCCGTTTTAAAGGTGTTGTCATCCTGTCAGAAAAAAAGAGTATTTTCATGTTTGAGAAGAACCACCTTGAACATTTTCAGACCTGCCAAAGTGGCATTTCCTGATACAAAACAGCCACTAAAATACCATTTCTGCTCTGCATGTGGTGTGACTTTGGTTTAGCAGATTCAAGGGGCTGTACCACTGCCAGGGGCTTGTTTAGATTGTGTGGGAAGCGATGGGAGTTGGAGCCTGCTGCAAGTGAGACTCTCTCATGAAGGATCTGTGGCAGAGCTAGTCAGCGTCAGGAGATAGGGAGCACCCCCCTTACTAAGTAACCTGAGTTACAACAGGCACAGCCCTGCTCCCTCGCTGAGTTAGTAGGAAATCTGCTCTGTTCTGCCTGTGCTCCTGCTGGTGTCCCTGTGGCGCTGCTGGACCAGGGCCATGCACTGAATTCAACTTGTTTTCAGTTAAATGAGGTCACTGTGGTTAAAACTACTGCCAGCAGAAGACCGAAATCCTCTTCCCACTGCTGCCCACTGAGCAGTGAATTACAAGATGCACCCTCATGCACTCGGCACCCATCCTAGAAATGGAAGCACAGAAGAGCACCTTTCCTTGGTCACTGGGACAATACAAAGACCTAACTCCTTTGCCTGGAAAAACAAGCCAGGCACTGACTCCCTCGGTCTTTCATCCCAAAGCTTTAAATACTGCTGTGCCACTCACCACTTCTTGAAAGCATACTCCAAGTAGGATGCCACAAAGCGGGTCTCAAACTCTGAAGCATATTTGGTGTCATATATTCCTGCTGGAAACATTTCCGAGAGGTCAGCGGTGAAAGTGCCAAGGTTGTCTGGGAGGTGAGCGTAGAAGCACTGGTACAGGAAGACCAGATCGATCAGGCCGTTATGGAGAATGAGAGGCTTTTTTGCTCGTATGAGCTCCAGGAAAAAAGTCCGAACACTCTGGCTCTGGTTCTCATTGCCCTGAAAGAAGAGGGATTAGTCAATAAGCCTTAGCACGCTGATGTGCTGTCACAGCAGAAATCCTCAGGGCCTGTCATAGCAGTGTGGTGCCTACAGCCACGACCTGCTCTGACTAAAGGAATACCCAAATAATTGAAAGAGCAGCTGCAACGAGTGAGATTGGATATAAAATAGGAGAGGTAAGAAGGACACGCTGCATTCGAGTTCCTTTTTTGGGCCTATCTTCACATAACACACATGGGAAGGAGGCTCCTGGGGAACCAGAACCTCCCCAGAAGCCTGGAGCAGGGCACGCCGAGGTGTAGAAGGCGAGTCAGCTGTGGAGCAGGGAAGGATGAGGGTGAGGGCAGGCGCCCCTGGCAGCAGCTCCGTACCTTGTCGTTGCCCTTGTGGTAGGGGATGCCCTGCGAGTACTGCTTGTTGAAGTCGAAGCCGTGCTGCACCAGGAACTGCACCGACTGCGGCTCCACGACGTACTCCTCCGTGCAGAGCAGCGTCAGGTTGTACACCTGGCACAGGTACGTGTGCTCGGGCTGCGGAGGGAGCACAGGGCAGCGGTCAGGGCCCCGCACGCATCCACGGGAGCCGAGGGCAGCCTGGCGGGGCCGCACACAGCTCCGGGCCCCGGCCCCGCTCCCGGAGCCCAGCGGCCGCCCCGTTACCTTGCCGGGGAGCTGCCTGAAGCAGGCGATGCCCAGGGAGAGCACGGAGCGCGTCCGGGCGGCGCTGCACACGGCTCGGTACCGCTCCTCGATGCACCTGCGGGCGGCACGGGGCTGCTGCCGGGACCCGGGGCACCGAAACCCCACCGGGACGGGACGGGGGGCGCACGGGGGAGAGGGAACCGGGCCCGGGCCCACCCCCGGTATCCCTCCGGAGCCCCCCCGGAGGCGCCCTGTGCGCCCCCGTGCCCCCCCCGGGACCCCCCCGGCCCCCCCCCCCCCCGCCCCCCCCGGTGCCCCCCGGCCCCACTCACGGGCTCAGCAGCGCCTTCCTCGCACCCAGGCCGCTCAGTTCCTGCGGGGACACAGCCGTCAGCGGGCCCGGCCGCCCACCGGAGCCCTCCCGCCGCCCCCCATCCCTCCCCTCACCGTGTCCACGGCGACGAAGGTGGCGGAGCGCAGCGCCAGCACCATGGAGGGCCACAGCTCCGCGAAGTTGTCGCTCTGCACGTCCACCACCGGCACCCGCCGCGACATGGCCGCCCCCAGCAGGGCCGCCGCCATCACGGCCGCACCGGGGCCTGGCCCGTTGAGGTTGCCCCGGCGCTGCCTGCTCTCGCCGCTCGCCTCGTTCAGCTCCACGCTCAGTTCTGACAGCCCTTTATTATGTCACTTCTCCTTCTAGAATCTTCGTTTTTTTTCTCCACGATCCAAAACCGAATTTTGGTTTAAATTCTGTTTTTGAACTGACAGGCGTTTAGCTCGGGCAGCCCCATGGGGGCCTTGTGGTGCCGTCTCTAGGACCCGTGGGAGAAGGGGCGGGGATAACCTCCCTCCCCGCTCCCCGCGCTGATTGGCTCCGCCGCGTCGTGAGGCCACGCCCCCTCTCCGCAGCCTCTTGTGGACGAGAGGGCGCGAAGCCCCTCCCCCGCACCTGGCTGCGATTGGCTGGGGTGGGGCAGGCGGGGCTCTGATTCGTCCCGGCGCGGCGGCGGGGCTGGGGGTGTTTTCCCGGGAAAAACGCACGTGGGGCGCGCGCTGCGATATGGGCCCGCTGCGGGCCGCGGCCGCCCGCGGGCTCCGAAGGGGCGGCGGCAGGAGGGCGGCCTCCGCGGCCCGGGAGGGCAGCAAGGCCTCGGCGGCCTGCGGAGGTGCCTGCACGGTGGGGAGGCTGTGGGGAGCTGGGGGCGGGCAGCCCGGTTTGTGCTCGCTGCCCGCTCCGGGGCTCAGTGTGGCTGTGCCCCGTGGTGGCCGCGTGGGGGTCCCGGGTGTGCTGTGTCGGTACGCGCGCACACACACATCCCCCGGTCTTTTCTTGTGACCATGCCTTGCCCTGATCCTGTGCTGCTCTCCCTACAGGGCGCCCTGCTCCGCCATCCGCGCTGCATCTCTTCGGGGACCCCGCTGAGGTGGAGGCGTTGCGGGGCAGCCTGCTGGCTTGGTACGACAAATGCAAGAGGGACTTGCCCTGGAGGGCGCTGGTAAGGGCAGGCGGGGCTGCTGGAGCAGGAATCCGCCCCTCTGCCCCAAGGGAGTGAGGCAGATTGTGGTGTTTTTGTCGAAGCGATGCTTTCCTCAACTGCATGAACGTGGTGGGCGGGTGGTGGAAATGGGATCGTGCTCCAGCTGGTCCCAGAAGTTTTGTGATGGAGTCCACAGCTAGTCCGTAAGTGTGGACACTAAGCTGGGACATAAGGTAGAACCATGCTTCTCAGTCTCTGAGCCTGAGCACTTTTCACTTGATCCAGTTGTCTTCTGAACACTTTTTAATTTTTGGCTCCCTACAGCAATCAAAAGGGTTTTTTGCTGTTGCTTTAAGCAGGTCAAACACTTTCGTTGCAGCTCTTACCTGCTCTGTGCTAGGCCTGCCAAAAGGTAGCTTGACAGCGATCGAGGTGCTGGGGGTGGGCGTCAACCACAGCAGCGTCTGTCTGAGTAGTGCTGGGAGCTGCAAGGCTCTCGTGGTGTTTAAATCTGATGTTGCTTGATTAACCTGAAGTCGGAATGCTTGGGCACTTGAGGAAATATTTTTATACTCCTGTATAGCATTCAAAACATACCATAAGCAATTTTATTCCATAGGCAGGTCTCCCTGGGGCAGGGTGCTGTGTCCCCCCCGTTCCTTACACTCCATTTTCTTCCCCTTTCAGGCTGTAACTGAGAAGGATGTCAACAGACGGGCTTATGCAGGTAAGGAGCAGGGGCCGCACCCTGTGTTGTTACTGACCTGGACGTACAGCGTGGCCATGTGAGGATCTGTGGCTTCAGCTCCCATCCTTACAACAAGCTGCTTGGGCCCCTGGCGTGGCCACAGGAGCCACTGAGCCCCACTCACGTGGCTCTGGGGAGTCTGAGAGCCAGCCACGGGCCTGGGGGAGCTCCTGTGGGGCAGCGTGTGGGCTGGATGCTGCCGCGGTGCTTGTGACCAGCGCGAGGCTGGTGACAGCATGTGCCGTGAGGGGTACGGGTGGCGTTGGCACCTCTGCTCTGACCCCTGCGTGCTGCTGGCAGTGTGGGTGTCGGAGATCATGCTCCAGCAGACGCAGGTGGCTACGGTGATCGACTACTACAACCGCTGGATGCAGGTGAGTGCTCCTCACAGAGTGCCCACAGCTCCCTGATTTGGAGACCCCCAGGGGCAGAGCACGGCTGTGCTTGTCCCTCACTTGTCACCTTCCCCCTGCTCTGCAGAAGTGGCCGACGCTGCAGGCACTGGCAGAGGCGTCGCTGGAGGTGAGCAGCACTGGGGCTGGGTTTTCTCCCTCCCTCGTGGCTCTTCCCGTGCCCAATCTGACACTGCTCTGTGTCTCTTGGGGCAGGAGGTGAATGAGCTGTGGGCAGGACTCGGCTACTATTCACGAGGAAAGCGCCTGCAGGAGGCAGCGAGGAAGGTGCTGGGGTGTTGGGCTTTGGGTGGGTGCTGGCTCACCTCTGCCTTGCCTCACTGGGGCTGTGAGCTGGTGGCATGAGGCTGTGTGGCTGGGATCCCTTCCTGTGGGTCACATTTAGGCACTCTGCTCAATTGCCCCGGCTGCCCTGTCTCCCAGGTGGTGTCCGAGCTGGCCGGCCAAATGCCCAGGACAGCCGAGGACCTGCAGAAGCTTCTGCCAGGAGTGGGCCGGTACACGGCAGGAGCCATCGCTTCCATCTCCTACGGGCAGGTGAGAGCTGTCGGTGTCTGGTGGGGACACGTCTCCCCTCGCTGCCACCCAGCCCCGCTGCTGGCCGGGTCCTGCTGCTGGGTCTGGCGAGCTGGGGGCTCCCCGAGCTTTGTGCCTGGCTCTCCGTGGCTTTGTGGTGCGAGTGCTAACCCCTGCCTCTGGTTCCAGGCGACCGGCGTTGTGGATGGGAACGTGATCCGTGTCCTCTGCCGCCTGCGCTGCATCGGCGCTGACCCCAGCAGCCCGGCCGTCATCGACCGCCTCTGGTAGGGGAACCCCAAGGGATTTGTGGCTGTGCTTGTTGGTGGCTGAGGGCAGGACTGTTCGAGAGCTGAGCCTGCAGCAAGGGGAGTCCAGGGGTGCAGGAGCTCTTGGGAAGCTCGCGGTCATGGATAAAAGACCTGCGTGGCCTCTGCCTACCTGGGAGCATTCTCCCTTGCAGGCAGGAGTGGGACAAAGGTTGTGGGGGCCCCCTGCACGCAGAGCCCCGTGCCCCTCACTGCTGTTTCTCGCAGGGCCATGGCCAATGCCTTGGTAGATGGGAGCCGCCCGGGGGATTTTAACCAAGCCCTGATGGAGCTGGGGGCAACCGTGTGCACGCCCAAGGCGCCGCTGTGCGGGGAGTGTCCCGTGAAGCAGCACTGCCGAGCGAGGCTCAGGGTAGGTATGGCACCACAAACCGTCCCCTCCCAGCCTGCTGGGGGCAAGGGGCTGCCAGCTGTCCCCTTTCCTGTCCCCTCAGGTGGAGAAGGAGCTGGCCTTGGCCTCTCAGAAGTTATTGGGAAAACTCCCCGCGGTGCCTGATGTCGAGGACTGTGGTAAGCTCCTGGGTCAATCCTGGTGGTGGCACCGGGTCTGGGCCCCATGGTGACCTCTGTGTTGGTGTTTTCAGGTGTTGGGGGCTGTCCCTTGTGCCCCCCAGCCGCAGAGCCGTGGGACAGCAGCCTGGGGGTGACCAACTTCCCCCGCAAAGCAGCGAAGAAGCAGCCGCGGGTGGAGCAAACGGCCACGTGCGTGCTGGAGCGCAGGGGCTGCCGCGGGGCCCTGGAGTACCTGATCGTGCAGAGACCCAGCTCGGGTACCCAGGCCGGTGGGAGAGAGGCAAAGGCACTTGGGCAGAGCAGCCTGGGAGTGCTGGGACAGGGAAAAGAGCCTCTTGGGCTGTGAGAGGCTCAGCACCCCTGGGTGCACCTCCTGCTGGCTCATGGCCCTCTTGTCCCCTCTCCCCAGGGCTTCTGGCCGGGCTCTGGGAGTTCCCCAGCGTCCCGCTGGCTCCAGGTCTGCAGCAGGAGCAGCAGCGGGAGGTGCTGCTGGATCACCTCCAGGCATGGACAGGGCAGCCTGTGCCAGCGGGCAGCTTGCGGTTCATTGGGGAGGTGAGCAAGGGGCATGGGGCAAGCCCCACGTGCTCAGCGATGGGAGATGTAGCACGGGAGGAGGGTTCCTGTCCCCTGCTGTCACCCCTCCCAAGCCCTGCCTGGCTCTTCAGAGCCCTGGCAGCGTGTTTGTGGGGCAGCTGAGCAAGTGGTATATCCGCTGCTGCCTGCACGCTGCCAGTTTCGGTGTCTTCCCCTCCCCTTGCAGGTTGTCCACATCTTCTCTCACATCCACCAGACCTACGTGGTTTACTCCCTGTCCCTGGATGGGGACGTGACCCTGGACCTTGCCTCATGCCCGTCCCGCTGGGTCACAGAGGAGGAATTCCGTGCCTCGGCTGTGTCCACAGCCATGAAGAAGGTGTATGGGGAGAGCTGGGACTTTCCTCCCCTCCATCTCCTGGGGCCCTGAGGGCACCTCGGGTACCCCCTAGCCCCTGCGGGGACTTCCCAGCTCGTTGACATGGGTGCTGATCAGCTCTGGGCTCTCGTGGGCTCCTTTCAGGTGCTGAGAGCGTGTGAGCGGCAGCGCGGGGAGGAGAGCGGCCGCGCCAAGGTGGGTGTGTGGGAGCCGTCCTGTGCTGCTCTGGGCAGGGAGGATTTGCCTGGCTGGCTTTGTCCCTGCAGGCCCTTGGCATCAGGGTCCCCCCACCCGCCCTTATTCCCTGCCGTTTACCCCAGAGGGGTCCCCTGGGGGTCCTTGGGGTTTGGCTCAGCCCCGGCACCTCTCCCACAGGGCTCCAAGCGGAAGCGGGGGGCGAAGCCAGTGGGCAGCACCCGCCCTGGGACACAGCTCTCCCTCCGCACCTTCCTCCGGGCTCCAAACCCGCCGTGATGCCTTCTGTGATAGCTGGGACCACCAGGGACCCACGCCGTGGTGAGTCTCATGTGGGGTTATAGGGTGGCAGCCTCCACAGCGCTGTGGGTCCCACCATGACCCAATAGCAGTGCCCTGTGCCTCCTTCCAGCCCCGCGGCCACCAGCACATCACCTGCCTTCACGGGGGGACCAGCGTGGTGCTGGATGTGACCCAGAGCCGGGCTCGCCTTCCCTGCTCGGCTGAAGCCCTCCTGGGCACTGACCCACGGCCGCTGTTACTCAGCCTGGTCGCTGGGTTTTTCTCAGGAAGGCTGGAGGGAAGGATCCTTCTTGCAGAAGGCTGGAAGGATCTCCCTGCAGGAAGGATGCTCGCACACGTCTGCAACTCGGCCACCAGCCATCAGTTGTGGATGCTGCTGTACCCTCATGCCTCCCCTAGCCCTTTTCATACTTGTTTTTACTGAATCTAAGCCATGGGCTTTCTAATAAATCTCCAAAGGTGGTGTTTTTACATTAAGTGATTTTCTGCCTCTGCTGTTCTGCTGTGCTGAGGCTGCGAGAGCGGTGTCTTGGCTATTGCACCCGTCCCAGGGGTGCCACCAGCCCCCATGCTCCCTGATAGGGCATGCTCCCCTGGGCCACCCCATGGGTCCTGGGGGTCATTTGAGAGGGACAGGTGTGGCCTCATCCTAAGGTCACACAGGATTGGGAACAGACTCCTTCGAGCAGTGGGAAGGGTCCTTTCATCCTCGCCTGGCACTCAGCAAATCATAAATGGGGTAAGAGAAACCTACAGTGATCTCTCAGGTTAACTCTTTAATTTAGGTGACAGAGGCAGTCACGTGCCCTGTCTGGGGGCTGACGATGCTCTGGTTGGTAACTGGGGGTGAGCTGCAGTGTCCATAGCGCTCTCCTCATCCCCCACCTGGGGCTGTTGTGCCAGCAGTGCTCACAGCCATGCTGCGGGCACAGGTCTCCTTAGATTCACGGGAAATTAAGGCAGAATTCTCCTCGCATCAGGCCGATAAATCAGTGGGAGCCCAGGGAGGGGGAGGAAACCTCCATCCGGGGGAGTGCTCAGAGCCCCACTGGCCCCAAGCAACCTGCTCTGCACTGGTGTTGGCTCGGGGTTGTGCTGGAGACCTCCTTTGGTCCCTGCCATCCTGGGCTGTGCCAGGCGCCCGCTGGAAGCCCGGCAGTGGCGTATTGCCCCAGGGCTGGGACGGATTGAAGGGGAGCTGCTGCAGGAAGGCTGCCTCTACTGCCGCTGGTCCATATAGACCTGCACAGCTTTCCACAGCGCCCGAATATTGCCTTCCCCGAAGCCAGGGGCTCCCCGCCGGTCAATGAGCTCCAGGAAGAAGGTTTCCTCAGAGAAGATGGGATGGGTGAAGATCTGCATCAGGTAATTCCGGGAAGGGCTCTCCGTGCCATCAGTGCACGACCCTTCATTCTCCCCGGGCACCATGGTGTCCAGCAGGATGCCCAGCTCTGCCAGCGTGCCGGGGTCTTGCCCAGCCCCTCGGATCTCCTCCTCCTTGCCCAGCTGGCTGTAATAGGCGGTGGGGGGTGTGACAAATTGCACACCAGCCTGCCGCAGGGCCCTGGTGGTGGAAACAATATCCGGCGTGCAGAGGCCAACGTGCTGGATCCCGGCCGCGCCGTGCTGCGCTAGGAAGGTGTCGACTTGGTTTGGGCTGTCCTCAGAGAGGGACTCGGCGAGGACGAGCTTGCAGCTGGGCGCCGAGGAGCCCTGGGCGCTCTGCAGGGCGAGAAGGAGCATGCCGACCCCCTGCCCACCCAGCACGTACCCTTCAGCCAGGCTCTCCTGCGGGCTCAGCAGGAAGCGCTGGAAGCCGAAGCAGCGCTGGTACCAGTGCAGAGCCGCCCGTGCGCCGCCCCGCGGGCAGACGTAGGTGATGTGGTCAAAATTGGTAATCTCCACCCCGTCCCCAGCCTCGCGGGGTGCTCCCCGCACAGGCTGGAAGCCGGGCAGGAAGGGTCCCTGGTAGCGGGATCGGTCCAGCAGGGTATGGCTGATGTTGCCCACCACGGACCTCACCACCCCGTAGGTGACGGAGCCGCCATCATCGCTCACCTCGGTGGGGGGCACGGGCACAGAGCACCCCCGGCCCTGCAGCTGCTCACAGAGCCCCGGCACGTCCTCCACCTCGAAGCAGACGTTGGAGGCTGTGCCCAAAGCGGGCTGGGGGTCCACGTCGTAGAGGAAATCACGGGAGGGGGCTCCGGATGGTGCCAGGCGCTGGTTGAGGAGGAAGACAGCGGCTCCCCGGCGCAGTGCCAGCTGCCTCACCCGCGGCGTCTCCCGCACGGCCACGGGCTGGAAGCGAAAGGAGGCGGCCAGGTCCTGGGCCCAGCCCTGCCTGTAGGGCACGTGGAGGGAGATGAAGCACAGGCGGCTCAGCGAGGCCGCCATGGACCTGGGCATGCTGCGGGAGGATGGCGGAGGTTAGTGGGGAGCTCACCGCCCGCGGGAAGGAGCTGTTCCCCCACCGTGCATGTGTCCCTGTGCAGCCGTGTGTCCCTCAGGGGTGGCGCAGGGAGCTTGGGGGGTTTCGGGGGGGCATCCTGTACCAACAGCTGGAAATGCAGTGGGCAGACTGGGGGACGCAGGGGACTGGGCAGGCTCCATCTAACAGGCTCCCACATCGCCCTGCTCCAGGCGTGGGGCAGTGACCTTGCCCTAAAGTCACGGCGGGTGGCAGGCACAGGGTGCTGCGGAGAGCTGCCTCCTGCCCCCACGCCTGTGATACCGAGGGGGTTAGGGGATGAAAGATGTGCCCCCACACCGGCACACACCAGGAACATCCCGCTGAGCCCTCCTAACCTCGGGGGCTGTGCGGTGCGGTGGGGAGACCCGCGTGCATATTCCTCCCCCAAAAATAAGGGGGTTTTGCCCAGAGATCCCCCACCCCGATTCCCCACTGGGGCTGACGCGGGGAGCCCCCAGCCCCGGGCTAAGGCCCCCTTACCCCCCCAAAACCCTCCCCGGGGCCAGCCCCTGCTCTCCCCGCGCACGCCGGCGGCTCACCGGGCTCCGAGCGAAGGGGACGCCGGGGCAGCGGCCGGGCCCGCCCCGGGGCGGTGCGGGGAGCCGGGCCCTCCTCCCCCGCCGGGACGGGGCGGCCCCGGGGGGGCTGTCCCAGCTCCGCTGCCCTCCTGCCCTGCCCCGTCCCCACGGCACCGGGTGCCTGCGGACAGCCCCGACCCTCCCCAGCCCCCCCATTTTGGACCTTCCCCCCCCCCGCTCCGTCGCTCCCAAGCCCGTTCCCCGTGTCCCGATGTCCGTGCGGCGCTGCCCCAGCTGTGTTTATGTCTGCGGCCCTTCCCTGGCTTATCGTGTTTTTGTACAGATCCCCGGGACGATAAACTGCTCAAATATTTGCGGAGATGTCAGTGTGGGGCCGAGGCGGCGAGCAATGCAGTGGGGGGTTTTCTGGGGGGGGGGGGGGGGGCGCTCCAGCTCCATACACCCGTGGGCAGGAGTTGCTGGGGGCTGCCACAGGGGGGGACCCTGGTGGCCCTACACAGCTCGATGGTCAATATGCGACCCAAAAGGGGCCATGGCACAACGGGGTGGCCCCCAAGGCAAGGCGAGGAACCCCGGCACCCCAGCATGCAGGGCAGGCTTTTTGGGGCCCCCGTGGTCCCAGCAGGGCGAGCGGTGCCCTTGGCAGTGCCATCCAGCCCCGTTTGACGTGACAGTGGTTTTGGAGCCATGTGCCTGGCTTTTTGCTGCGGCACCCGCTGTGTGAGCTGAGCACCAGGCACCGCTTTGCCCCGGCATGGCTGGGGCTCAGCTGCGGCAGCAGGGCCTGGTGGGGACAGAGCAGACCTTGTTGCTGTCCCCAGGAGGGTGGCGGGGGCCAGGGAGCATCCCCCCTGCTGCAGCCGGGCGCTTCTCCTCCCTCCTGGGCGGAGAGAGTAGTCAGGAGATAAAAGGGAGGCAGGGGCCAGCTGGGCACTGCCGGGAGCTGAGAGCTGAGGTCTGGCCAAAGGACAGCAGCGAGGACAAGTGCGGTATTGAGGGCTTGTTCTCGGGGGGGGGGAACAGGGGAGAGGGCTGGGGATTAGGGACATCCCTCCCATCAGGACCCCGTGTCCCCCCACCCCTTCTCCAGGCTGTCCCCCCAGTCCCACATCCTCCCCCTGCCCATAAGATGTGCTGGCCCATGGTGGGATGGGGCACACCATGGTGTGGGTAGGGCTAGGGGGCTGCGGGAGGAAGGGCGAGTAGGGCAGCTACTGGGGGGCAGGGGGGTTAAAGGGTCTGTGTAACCCCCCCACCCTTGGTGGGGCACCAAGAACCTTCAAGGTGGCCTGAAGGTTAAACCATCCCCGTCCCTGTGGCTGGGGTGAGGGGGCTGCCTGGCTCCCCAGACCGACCCCTCACTTGGCTTTTGGGGTCAGCGAGGCAGAGGAGGTCTCTGGGGGAAGCAGGGCTGTCCCCACGTGCAGGCACAGCCCCAGCGTGGGGGCTCTGACACCCTGTCCCCCCCAGCTCCCCGCCAGCGCCGGCATGGGGCTGCTGGTGCTGGCCCTGGCCTCCTGGCTGGGGCTGGCCTTGGCCTCTGAGGGGGCGACCAACAGCAGCCGGCTGTGCCGGGAGGCCCCGGCATGGCAGATCAACGGCTCCAGCCCCATGGCGGAGGCGGCGGGGCAGGTGACGGTGGTGGCCCTGCTGAAGGCCAGCTGACACTTCTGCCTGCGGCAGGCCCACAGGTGAGGCCCACTTCCCCCCCCGCCAGCCCCGCCATTTCAGGCTGCAGCGTGGCGGCCTCCCCTCAGCTCCTCCTTCCCCACAGCCTCGGGGGCCTGCGGGAGAGGCTGTCGCGGCAGGGCATGGCCGACGTCCACTACATGATCATCAACGAGCAGGCGCCACTTTCCCGTGCCATGTTCGGGGAGCTGCAGCGCCAGGCCCCCCCGGGCGTTCCCGTCTTCCAGCAGCAGCCGCAGGAGCCCGATGTCTGGCAGCTGCTGGGGGGGGACAAGGACGACTTCCTCGTCTATGACCGGTGAGCCCCCCGTCCTGTCCTCCGGCTGGGCGTCAGGAGGGCTCCCCAATGGGAAGGAACCCTTGTGGGGTTGGGTTCACCACCCCTGCCCATCCCGGGGTCTCCCTCCCGTGCAGCCCCCACAGCTCGTCCCCTGCTCTGCCCCGCAGCTGTGGCCGCCTGGCTTTCCACATCCAGCTGCCCTACAGCTTCCTGCACTTCCCCTACGTTGAGTCGGCCATCCGCTTCACCCACAGCAAGGACTTCTGCGGCAACTGCTCCCTCTACCCCAACGGCACCCACGAGGTACGGAGCTGCAGGTCTTCATCGCCAGCTGGGAAGAAGGGTCGCTGCAGGGAGCAGGGGGATGGTGGAGGCTGAAAGCTGGAGAGGTGCAGAAGGGCACTGTGTGAGGAGGAGGGGGCTCATGGGGTTGTGGCAGAGGTCTGCAGCAGCTGGCCTGGGAAAGCTAACTCGGGTTATTGGCCTGAAAAAAGAAAGGGGCAGGCACTGGCTGCAGAGGTGGCACACTTGGAGCAAAGCAACGCACATAGCTTTGGGCTCAGCAGGTGATCGGTCCCTTCCTAGAGGAAAAACCCACACAGAAACACTGAATGCAAAGCCCCTTTTCTGGCTCAGGAACTCCCCTGAGCACAGACAGCTCGAACCAAGAGATGTATGTAAAGAGGTTTGATCCCCTTGGGCTCCAGGCTCCCCTGCCTGCCCTGGGTCCTGGCTAGAGAGCCATGGACCTATCCCATGCCCATTTCTGCGGGGTGGATGCTGTTCTGCTTTCACACTGTCTCAGGTGTGCTTGCAGGCTCGCTGCAGGCTGTGTGCTCATTCCCGTAACACACCAGCCCTTGTGTTACTTTCCCCAGGCTAACAGCACCATGGAGGTCCCTGTAACCCCAAGCCCGCTTCCTGAACAGGAGAAGGAGTCAGAGGCCCCCATCCACCACCAGCACAAACCCCTCCATCCTCACCACCACGCGGGCAGCAGCGAGAGAGCCCCAGAGCCCGGCGGGGACCACAGGCCTGCTGGCCATGCTCACCACCACCACGGAGACCGTGGCCAGCCCCACTCCAAGGGGCAGAAGCAGGAGGGACGTGATCCTTAAGTGAGGCTGGGCAGCCTTGCAGAACCCAGTAGCGTGCACAGCGTGCCAGCTCGCTTCCCAGAGGTGTTAAAGTACTCGTTTCAGACCGCTGGTCACCAGCAGCGTTGGTGTGACAGCCCCCTCCAGCACCCCCATGTGGGTCATGCTTCCACCCCGTGAACCAGGGATGAAAATCCCCCTCTGACACCCAAAGGTGCTGTGCTTTTGGCCACAGGACTCAGCTGACCCTTCCTCTGCTGCCTGCCTCTCCGTGCTCAATGAAGCCCGTGGTGCAAACCAGGACATCCCTGGTCACCGCGGGCCGACACCGCACGGAGCAGCAGGGCAGGGCTGGAGGGACCAGAGCTGGGTGCTGCCCCACCTGGCACCCGTGGGTGCCCGTGGAGGGACGGGGTGAGCCCAGAGGAGGGGGGCAGTAGGAGTGGGCGCTGCTGGGTGGCTTCCCATGGCCCAAACCCCGTACCCCCATCGCTGTCGCACCCTGGGGACCCTCCGGGCCTTGCACACGGGTATGTGCAGTGGTGGTGGGTGGCCGCAAGATGGTGGCCTTGTCCCCTCTCAGAAACCGAGGGGCTGCGGCCAGGGCCCACAGCCCTGGGAGGACGGGGGTGAGGGTCCAGGGGGAGAAGCGGGGATGGGGACATCCAGGTTGTGAATAAAGCCTCTGTGAAGCGAACCCTGTCTGGTCTGGTCTCTGGGGGTGCCCCCAAAGGGTGGGGGTCTCGCCCAGTGCTGGGGTGGCCCCAGGGCTTTCTCCAAGCACAGGGAGGGATTTGGGGCCCCATAAAGCAGTGGCTGGTGGAGATCTGCATTCCTCTGTGCTGACAAGGGAGGGTAAAGGGGCTGAAGACAGGAGAGCCCCATCTCCCCAACCCTTCTGGCTACCTCCTGCCCTGGGGCAGCAGGGTGGGAGCCCAGGGCTTAGTCCCCCCAGGGCAGGGCATTAACCACGGAGCCCTGCCCAGTGCCCCCCCTCCAGCTCTCCATCTCCCCTCCAGGCCCTGCAGCCTGACTGAGGAGCAAAGGGACAGCTTTTCTGCTTACAAGGCTCCACAGGGAAGATCCGGGGTGGGCAGTAGGTGCGTTGGGGGCAGGTGGGTCAGGATCAGTCCGTCAGTGGGGTCCCTGCTCCCTGGCTCTGTGTCTCCCCCTCCCTTCTTCCTCCTCCTCCTCCTCCCCCTTCCTCCTCTACCTGCTCCCAGCAGCCCACAAGGGCACCTCTGTCTGCTGCTCCTGCCATCAATATCGAGGTTATCTTTTTCTTCTGGCAGCTGCTGTAATTGAAACAAAGCAGGCCGGGCCTCACGGGCTCCACTCCTCTTGCTCATTTTGCTGGTGCTGCTGAGACAACTAATTCATCTTATCGATGCCTGCTTGGCCTCTTTTCCATGAGATCAGGCACAGCCCTCTCCCCACCACGAGCATCCCAGGCAGCGAGGCAGCAGCAAAGCTCTCACTATTGACACGCTTCGGCCTGGGGACAGGGCAGCAGCTCTGTGCCACTGCTTGGGTGACGTCCTGCGTGTCTGAGGAACGGCCAGGGTGACGCCGATGCTGCTCCATGTATTTTTGTCATCGAGGGCTGGTCTGTGGTGCCCCGGTGTCCACGGCTGCCTCGGCCCTGTGTGCTGCTTCTGCCTGGGATGGGCAGATCCTCTCGAGAGAAGGGGGGAACAGCCAGTCCTAATGTCAACAGAGGCCTCTTGTGCAGCGATGCTGTGTCAAGAAGAGGAATGGGTCCCTCCTCCTCCGCCCATTCATCTGGCAGCCGGGGCTGGCGTGCCGCCAAGCCAGGCTGCTTTGGAAACATTTCATTGAGGAGGCAGCTGAGCCTAGGAAAACAGAGCGAAAATACACAGAGAGATCGCTGTTGTTAGGGAAAATAAATGCAGGCCGATGTGTTTCTGACCCCCAAAGTCCAGCCCAGCTGGGCCCCGTTTACCTCTACAGGCTGGGGCTGTTGCTGCTGTGTGGGGATGGCATCTGCATGCCTCCATCATGGGTTGGGAGCTGGGGAACGAGGGATGGAGCTTGCCTGGCTTTGGCCAACTTGCTGACATCCCTGGTGAGTGTGTCCAGGCTTGTCTCATTGTGGTGTTGCCCAAGGATTTGGGACAGAGCAGAGAAACAGCCACAGAGAGGAGCCAGCCCTGGTGACCCATGTCCCCTGCATGGCCAGTGGTGCCGGAGACTGGTGAAGATGGAGCTGAGGATGTGTCAGACTTGCCCCCCCATGTCTGCCCTCAGCAGCACAGCACGGGTCCTGGCTGGGCATGAAGCCACCACCAGGCTGGAGCCCAGTGCTGGTGTTTCACAGCCCGGTGGCTCAGCGTGCCCTGTCCTTTGTCTGCTGGCAGAGGGACGGCAGAGCCACCCCAAAACGTGGAAGCACCACTCTGGCTTTTGGACAAAGGTGCATCCAGCAGACCTGCTGTTTCCCCCATAGCCTCTCTCCACTCTCCAAAGGCCTCCAAGCTTCTCCCCCCACCACCTGGTGCCATTTTACCCTTCTCTGCCCACCCAGAGAGTTATCTACATTATATTTACCATTTGCAAAGTGTGTTAAAATGCCGAGGTTAAAAGGCTGGAGCAGAGCAAATGGGTTCTCGTGTAACCCATCTCCTGCTTTCTGCATGGTTAGAGGTGGGGGACCCTGGAAAAACATGTGTGACCAGGATGGGGTGCTGGCCCCTGCCTGCTGCATCCCTGCATCACGTTCATTTATTCATGCTCATGTAGACACAAAATAATTTCTTGGTTATTTTTGCATTTCTAATTAATGGGAGGGAGCTTCAGCCATGGAGAGGGGGGCAGTGTGTTGGGGCTGCTTTGTGCCGAGCTTGGCGGGGTTGGGGCTGGAAGCTGCGTGGGGCTGAGTAAATTTTTGGAGCACTCAGTGCTTTTAGAACCTGCTGCAGGAGGCGAGCATCTCTCCTGGAAGCAGAGGGTCTTCGCCCAGTGCCTCTCACGCACTTAATTGCTGGCCAACACAGTAAATGCATTTGTTGGAAAGGTACAGAATTCTCCATGGTAAGGCAGAGGCTCAGCACTTTGCTGATCTTATGGGAACTGTGTAATGTTGGGGCGTGGAGAGGGAACAACAGCTCCCCAAGAGCCAGAGCTCCCTGCTGGGTTAGGGGGGAGCCCAGGTCTGCAGGAACAGAACCACCTGGGTGAGCAGAGACATTTTTGTACCTAAACGAGTGTGAGAGCAGCCGTCCCGCACCTGATCTGTGACTTTGGCCTGTGTGTGGGGAGAGCAGAGGGACATTTAAGTCCTTGCACTTCTCTTTCCACTACAGGGACAACTGCACTCACATCTGAAGGAGGTCCCTGAGGTTGTCGGTGCTGGAAAGTTTCATAAACTAGCTGGCTGGGTTGTGAAAACCAACTTTATTAGAGTCCCTGCTGAAAGAGGAGCATAGCAATAACCCAGCGCTAATGAGTCTGCGGAGAATCCACGGGGGATTCAAACAGTTTGATGGCAAAAGGCTCCAGCTCCAGCTTATACTTCGTTGGAGACCTTGCTAGGCAATGGAGAATCTAAAAATAGGGCTCAACCCCATGGGCAGCAGCACCAGGGCACTGCTCCCCTCGCTTGTAAGGCCAATTATTTTGTGAAGTGAAGGTCTCTGCCCCTCCCTGAGCATCAGATCCGCAGGGATGTGAAGGGATAAATGCCTGGGGCGATAGACCCTGCTGTTCCTAAGTGCATTGAGGCAGGGAGCTGTGCCTGGTTCTCTGCCCGTGTCCTTGCCCTCGCTGCCTCTGCTCCAAGCAGCACGGCACAGGAAAGGCAGAGGCTGCTCCCTTCCAGCGAGTGCTGGAGGCTGCCACAGGGAGCTTCGCTGCCGATAAACCCGGCCTTGGCTGCTTCGGAGCAGCAAATCCTCTGGGTGGCCTGAGCTGGAGCTTGGTAGCCGCCTGCGCTCTGCTATCTAGCTCCTTTCCAGTCATTAATTGGCCATAAAGCTTCTGCTGCACTTGCATATCTTCATCTGTCGGCAGAGGACTTTCCTGGTGCTCGCTGGGTCCTGCAAAGCACTGCTCTTATCTCTGCAAGGCTCAGCTGGTGTTATCCACGTTACTGAGGGCACCACGTTAACTGTTCAGAGTCAAAGCAATGTCAAAGAGGCTTGGGAGCATCACACAGAGGGAAAAACAGCCAGGGAGAGGCGGCGTTTGGGCTGGCGGTGGGGTTGGGATGTGGTGGGGAGGGAGGAGAGCAGCCACCCCAGGGGGTGCAGGTGCTGATGTGGAACCTCCCAGTGCTCGTCCTTGCCTGCCACAAAGCAGGCAGAGGTGTCAAAAGCCTGCAGGGAGCAGTGGGCATCTCGGCAGGAGGCTGGGTTGGGGCTCGAATTCAGTTTGTGGCAGATTTCTTGCCTGCAGCTTAACCTGGACTTGTGACTGAGGTGACACCTAGAGACATTCCTGTGACATCCGGCAGGGCTCCAGCCCCTATAGCTGTACATTTTCTGGCTGGGGACTCAAGCCAAAATGCTCTGTAGGGCCAGCATGAGCAATCAGCCTGTTGTTAATGACACCAACACCCAGCCCACAGCAGCTAGAGTCAGTGCATCGTGGCGTGGGGCACGCTTCCCAAATAATCTCAAACCCGCAAGGGAAATGGGGCTGCTGGTGGCAGAAGCTCAGAAAACAGCTGGGCTTGGGAAAGTGTGGGGTGAATTCTTGATGTGCCTGGTTCCAGGCCCTGTGAGCAGCATCAGGGACTGGGCAGGAGGCTGACACTTCGCATCCTTCCCCACAAGAAGACATCTGTCCCTGTTCCCCAGGGCAGGAGAAATCCCCTCTTGGACATTTCAGGCAGTAATGAAAGGGATAGGGAGAGATGGGGAGGAGTGGGGAGAGCAACTAATGTTAGGTTGAAGAGGGAAAGGAAGAACAGATTGATTTGTCTTTGAAATAATGTGGTAACCCCCCAGAGACTGACTGGCCAGCCACTGCGCTGACCTTGCTTTGATTTGAGCCTGGACGATACATTTACGCAGTGACGAGTCAGCTCATTGGGAACAAATAACATCCATGCTCAGGCTGAAGTCAAAAATCCTCTTGACCGGCATTGTCTGGGACGAGGCGAGTAAGGGCTGAGCTCTGTAAGGACCGGGCAGGCCAGGGGGCTGCGTCCCAGCATCGGGCAGGCTCACTGGGAGGGCTTGCTCTGCCTTGGGGCAGGTTCCTGGGGAAAAGGTAAAAAAAGGCTGCCTGTTAGCACCAGTTATCCTGAATGGCAGCAAGGAGCACCTCAGCCTTCAAGGAAAACCTCTTCCTGCCCTTCATCGATTATCATTACTGCTCCCGTTACCTGCCCGGGACCTGACCTCTTCCTTCCGAGTCCTGCGAAGAAGACCTTGGGCTCGGAGGTGTCTTGTGGCATAGCAAAGGTGCAGAATTATTTCCTGTTCCCTGGTTGCATTGCCCTGTTATTCCAGGAAATGTGCTCTTGCTCTTTCGGGAAGAGTACATAGTAGATTTAGAATAGGAATAGGAGATAGGAGATAAGTGGGACAAAGGATTTTTGGGGAATGTATTTCTGGGGGAAGTCCCGGGATGGCACCCACACTGGACACGGGATCAAAGCACCCAGCCTGGAAGGAAGAGCAGCACCGGCCTTGCTCCGTGCTGGTCTGGGGGTGCTGCCACCACCCTCAGCCGAAGCAGCCACCTCGCTGGCTTTATGGGGCCGATGTAGGATGGCAGCAGCGCTGCGGTACCGCGGTACCGGCATGCACCCGACGGCGAGTTGTGCAAACACCACAGTCCCCGGCCGCCCGGGGCACCTCCAGGAGCACCGCACCACGCTCTCGGAGCCTCAGCCCCCCCCGGGGGCCTCCAGCCCCTCTCCCCCGACCCTCACCGTGGGCAGAAGCCCCGGGTGGGCTGCAGCAGGGCCCGCCCCGACGGAGGGCGGCTCGGGGCCGGCGGGACCACCCCCTCCAGTCTCCACCCACGGTCCCCCGTCCCCCCCCCCGGTGCCTCCTCCCCGTCTCTCCTCCCCTCGCCCGGCTCAGTCGGTCGCAGCCATGGCGGAGGGAGGAGAGGGAGAGGAGCTGCTCCGGCCGCCGCTGCCCGCCGGTGCCCCGGGCCCTAAGCGCTTGTGCTCCCGGGCGTGCCCGGCGGGGGGCACCGGGGCCGCTCACCCCCGGCCGGGGGCTGCGGGGACCGGAGCGGGGCCGGGGGCGGCGGGGGCCAGCGGGGTCCCGGCGGCGCTGGCCGGTTGCTGCCCGGCGGCGGGGGCTGCGGCGGGGGCACCGGGACCGGGGACGGCTTCGGGAGGGTCGGGGCCGTCGGGGGGCGTCGGCGGGGCGGGCAGCCTGCTGCAGCCGGAGTCGCTGCTGGACGCGGCGGCCAAGCGGGTGGCGGGGAGCTGGGCCTTCGAGCGGGTGGAGGGCCGCTTCCAGCGCATCCCGGAGCCCGTCCAGCGCCGCATCGTCTACTGGAGCTTCCCCCGCAGCGAGCGCCAGATCTGCATGTACTCCAGCTTCCAGC